>NC_056745.1:1204397483-1204751400 GCF_019279795.1 Protopterus annectens
ATCTCTAACCATCTTAATGCCAATTTCATTTGGTATACATGTAAATAAGGACTCAACGTCCAATGTAGTGAGTATGTAGTTGTCTGTAATATTAGCATTTTCAAAAAAATTCATATAAACCAATCAAAAAGTGAGTGTCACGCAGCACATAGTCATATTGACACAGAACATTCTTAAACATGGTATTTAGATACACAGAGATGGGCTCGGTTATCCACCCAGCACCAGACACAATAGGTCTGAATGGGGGCAGCCATTGATTCTTATGTACCTTAGGTAGTCCATACATACAAGGTACTAGTGGATACTCTACCATAAAGTAACTAAACAAATCTTCACTCAGCAAGCCACATCCTTTACATTCTACTAAAGTTCTATTAACCATGTCATGCATTTGTGTCACCGTATCAATAGTTATTTCAGCATAGGCATCACTCAACAACATTGATTTCATAGTTTCCAAGTAATAGCTGCGGTCCATCACTACGTTAAGACCCCCCCTTATCGGCGGGCCGTATAATTATGTCATTATTTGTCTTCAAACCTTTCAAGGCCTGCCTTTCCATAGTTGTTAAGTTATCTAGGCATCCCCTATGGGCAGACGTACTTTCTGTGTATAAAGTCTTTTCAACCGCTTTCACGAACAACTCCACATTAGATGGTAGATGGGGTACGAAATCACTTTTAGGTTTAATAACTGAACACTGTCAGTAACATCATTACCAAACAACAGTTTGAGAGTCAAATTGCGAGCAAACATCCTGACCGCTAATATATTATCACTGATATCAACTTCGGATGAAGGAACAAAACTAACCCCTCTATTCAATAACGAGATCTCATTTGCATTCAGTTCAAACTTGGAAATATTCCACACTAAGTTGTGGTATTCCAAAGTTTGGTCGGAGTACATACCTGTTGAGTTTGGGGAAATTCCCTCTTCTTCGTATTTTTCTGTTCTTCTATATCTAGCGATCTCTTGCGTCCCTGCCTGATCGGAAGTGGAGCTAAAGGGAACTTATTCACTTGTATTTTGTCAACAGAAATTTTCCTCTGCACATCTGCGCCTGGTTGTGCAGTTTTCACAGCAACTCCTCGCTCGTTCGACCCATTGGCCAACTCGGCTGGTGTGGTGTATACAGAGGGTGGTCCCTCCGGCGAACATAAAGCTGTAACTATGTTAGAACTGTTCTCAGGAACATACGCCACACTAACATTCTGTTGTCCCGTCTCTTCAGACCTTGGACTCTCCCTTACGTGACCTTCATGTCGTCTCTCCTCTGTAGTACTGACGGACCTCCTCTGCCAGCGTCTCGTTGTAGATCTTTCTTCCACGCGAGGTTTGTACTGTGTCATTGTTCGTTCTCGGCCAAACGAACACATTACTGTTAGCAAAATCTTTAATATCTCTCAATAATTTGCCCTTTTTGACCTCAAGCAAGTTCTTTTCGTATCTTTGTACTTTATCAATCAAATCATTGAGAAATACATCAATACAGTACAAACCTCCTTTACCAGAGAAGTGTGAAAAATTGTCATATCTTTCTACATCGGATCCTACCTGCTCTCGCATCTCTTTGGATCTGAGAAGCTCTTTGGATCCGGTAGAGTCGGTGCCAGACTAGACTTCTTCACTGCCAGATCCTCAGCCCTTGGGTATGAGTAGCCATTCTGATCCTACAATAGTGGTATGGATCCAAAACTTCTAATCTCCAGACAAAACTTCCTCAGGTCAGAGATACCCAGATTGAAGAGTCATACTCCACACTGGAGCAAATTTCTTTCCTCAGCCCCGGCCATCTGGACCAGTCTGTCCCTGGTCAGGTCCACGCATTCTTCAACATCCTTGAGATCCTCTCGGCTGCCCCACTCAGACATGGACAGGATGATGCTGAGTTTCCTCAAAGCCTAGATTCAGCTGGGGATCTTGCCTTCTCCGACCCATACAGGATCCGTGAGAGCTCCAGCCTCAGTACCTCAACATAGTCTTCCAATCCAACCCTTTGTTTTGGAGTTTCAGGTTCAGGTTTCCCAAGTAGGCTGTCGTTGGAGCATAGAATCTGCCTTTCTTCAACTCTGGCAGTATCCCAGACTAGCTCTGCTCAGACACCCTCGGAGCAGAGTGGGTCCCAAAACTGAGATGTAGGTACCGACTCGTCAGGGTTGGCTTTGGCTACAACCTTTTCAGAGCTGTTCCTTCCCCTGGGGGCCACATCCTTTAACAGTTTAGGCCTGCTACCTTCTGGAGGCGTCTGATCCGGGGTGACTTCATCCTCCTCTCCCTTGGTAGCTCTGGCTCCTAGGCTGGAGAGGCAGGCTTTCCTGGCTTTGTCTGCCTTCCAGGCAGCAGATACGGCTTTCTCCATACCATGAGATGTGTCCCCTCTTCCCCCTAGTCTTACCCAGTCCCCTCCTGAGCAGAGCTTTACTCCCATCTGTCCTGTCAGTAGTCCGCCCCTCCAGGAGCACCTCCAGACCTACTTCTCAACAAGAGATCCCAGTGTCTTCCGAGTTCTCTCCTGAGTATCTCATGGGGGAGGTTCATTGGAAGAGACGGTATAAGAGGAAGCACCTAGACTCCCCTTTGGAGTTGTTGACAGTGGACACTGACTTCAGTGAAGGTGAAGGTTCCCACAGATCTCTACCCAGTGATATCTCCTTCAAAGATATTTTTGGAAATGCGTAAACAAAAGGTTGGCTGGTCATCCCAACCTCCTTCCTCCGAGGAGTCAATGTTCCTGGAGGCCTTCGGAGCAGGCCCAACTATGTCCCGGGTAATCCCAACAGTAGACAAGCTCATTGACCTTATTTGCTGGGCTTGAAAGGAGCCAGACACCATGGACCCCATCCCTAAATGTGTATAAATACCTTAGTCCCCCCAATGACCATCCGCTATGGAGTAAAGGTGTCCCAGTTGATGCCATTGTGGTGTCTGCAGACCCTAAGGAGGAGATAGCTGAGCAGAGCTCCTCTGTTCATCCTTCAAATAGAGTCTCGGGCTTTGGACTGACATGGGAGGCATATATATGCCTCAGCCACCTTTACGCTGAGAGCATTAAATTACTTGGCACACAGACCTGATCAAGGAAATCACAAGCGCATTGATGCAGTCTTTGTTGGAGGAGGACCTCAAGAAGATATCTACCCTACTGCCCACTATGTCCTCCATCGCTAATGCCTTGGTGAGGTTAATCTCCCATGCTGCAGAAGGAACCTGTCGGGCATCTGGTTCAAGCATAGCCCTTGGGAGACATGCCTGGATGCGGGTTTGCAGACCCCCTTAAGGCATCATTCATTAATGCCCTCTGATGGTTCCTCCTTGTTTGGACCATCAGTTAAATAAACTCTTACCCACAGCAAGCAGGAAGGTAAGACATTATCTGCTGTAGGAATTGAGATTTATTCCTCCCAATGGACCTTCTCCAGGAACCAACGGAGTGGGAAGATGATGTGGTTCTGTAAGTCACAAAGGTCTTTCCTGGATTTGCAGGATGAATCCTCTTCTACAGGCAGAGCGAGAGGATTTAATGGACAACATTGTCCCACAGGGAGAGGGTGTCCACAAAACCAAGGCTTCAGAGAACCCTTCTCGGACAGGTCCTATCAGTGCTCCTGAGGCACTGCCCAACTGTCCTATTCTGAAGGCAGTTGGGGCAGACTGTCATTACACCCAGATGCCTGGGCAAGCATACCAAATGACAGCTGGGTCTTAAGCATAATTTCCAGAGGTTACTATATTCCTTTTTCCCTTCCTCCTCCCAGTCCTGGGAGATATCTCCCCGATGTGTTACCCAGTCAGATGGAGAATGCCATCCTAGAGGTTCAGAAACTTCTAGAAAAAAGTTATTCAGGAGGTCCCAATCAAACATCAAGGATGCAGAACTTGCTCATGCTTCCTTTTGGTGCCAAAGAAAACAGGAGATCTTCAACCAATCTTAGATTTGAGTAGTCTGAACTTATTTTTAAAGAAGTCGAAGTTCGCATGGTTATGGTGCAATCCATACTGCCGCTTATATGCAAGGACAATTGGATGTGCTCTGTAGATCTCCAGGATATGTGTACTGTCATATTAAAATAGTCAGGTGTGCCGGGAGACATCTTCGCTTGTGGCTGGGAGCCAATCATTATTAATTCAGAGCACTGCCCTTTGGTCTCACCAACACCCCCCACCTCCATCTGCAAGGATTCCGGGTGTTTCCATACCTAGACGATTGGCTCCTGACAGCAGCTACAAGGCATCAGCTATTTCGAGCCATTCAGGGTGTACTTCAAGTCTTCATTTGCTTGGGAATCACAGTGAATATGGTGAAATCAGCGATGTTTCCCTTACAGGACATAAGAGTTCATAGGAACACAATTGAACACAACTACACAGATAGCCACCCTACCTCCACAGAGAAATAAGATCATTGAGACAGCAGGCTCAACTGTTACTAGATACCCCAACACCTCCTGCTCTCCTGGTCCTCGTGGCCCTAGGTTCCCATTCTTCTGGTCCGTCTAGTAAGATTCCTCATGCGAGTTCTCCAGTGGACCCTAGCAACCCAGTCAGGCTAATGCTAATTTGCAGGCCTCATCTGCAGTGGTGCATGCTTACAGACGACCTCCATCTCTGCAGACCCTTCACCTCTCCTCCACCTATACCAACAGTGACCACAGACACTTCCCTGTTGGGGTGGGAGTAGGGCATTTTCTGGGAAGAATGGTCCAAGGCACATGGTCCATGACAGAGACCAAATTGCACATTAATGTCCTGGAGATGAGGGGGGTTCTTCTGACATTGCAAGCCTTTCAGGACTGCCTCCATCTGGGAACAATTGCAATTTTTTTAGACAATATGTAGGTCATTTGATACCTCAGCAAGCAGGGGGGAACCCAATCATACTCGTTGTGCAGGGAGGCCACGAGGGTTTGGGAATGGGCAATCTCTTAAAACCGCTTTCTCAATGCAAAGCACATTCCAGGGGATTCCCAACCTTCCAGTGGACAGACGGAGCAGATCGATCTTAAGTCCACACGAATGGTCCCTGAACCACAGTAGCGAATCAAATATTCAGCCATTGGTGTCAACTTTGCTGTGACCTCTCTGCCTCTCCCCAAACAACAAGTGCAGCAAGTACTTCACTCTGATCCCCCACTAGGAGTTACGCAGGGAAGCTTCTCCACATTTGGCCCATGGGTCTCCTGTATGCTTATCCATTGATTCCCAAAGTCATATAGAAGGCCAGCAGGTAGAAAACCACTCTAATCCTCATTGCCCCCTTCTGGCCTAGTCAGGTATGGTTCCCCTTCCTGCAGTCTCACAGCAAGTATCCCCCATGGATACTGGATCCCAGGATCTAATCTCCCATCCATCGGAACGTCAGATTCCCAGTCTCCAATCCCTGAGACTAACCACTTGGTTTCTCCACTTCCAGTGATTCTACGAAAGTCCAGGCTGACCTCCCTGGTTTGAGAAATTATACTTGCTTCTCGGAAGTTTTCCACCAGGAAAGTATATAATAGTAAATGGAAGAGATTTTCCATTTGGGTGTTAGTGCGAAATATTGATCCTTTTTCTTCCTCTGTTTTGGATATTCTTATGTTTCTCAGTTTACTTTTTCAGCATGGAGCTGTTTTTCCATTGTAAAGTTACAACTAGCAGCTATTACGACTTTCCATGTAGAGAAAGGTAACAATCTTTCTTCTTCCCTCTCCACTTCAAGATTATGCAGGGCCTTCATGAGAGGAGTCCTTCATCTCATAACTCCATTTAAAAATCCGTCCTCTCCTTGGGATCTCACTATTGTACTTTAGGGCCTTATTCAGGGACCCTTTGACCCTGCTAGCTCATGCGACTTAAAATTGTTGTCTTGGAAGACTGTTTTTCTAGCGGCCAATACTTCAGCAAGAAGAGTGTCAAAATTACAAGCTCTGTCTTCCCAGCCACCTTACATTACCTTTTCCAAAGATAGTCTCCCTCAGAATGAATCGCGACAGATATTAACCAGACCATTCACTTGCCTTTATTCTTCCCTAATTCTTCCAATAAGGGTGAATGTTTGCTGCATTCGCTAGATGTACATAGAAAATTGCATTTTTATTTACATAGAACTAAACCACATAGTAAATCTGAACAATTGATGTTCTTCATGTTTCACTGTTGTAGTCATCACACTTGGGTTATCTGCCTGCAGGTAGCCCTCAGCGGGCCCAAATACCAGAGTCTTGGGATTTTTGCGCCGGATGCTGTCACCTCTTCCATGATGTCAGGTCGTCAGGTGTATAAAACATGCAGCCGATGCCATTACATCAGTCTTTCTTGCCGAGAATGAACCCGAAGCAGAAGCATTTCGCAAGTACCGGTCAGCCGCTACCTGAAATTTTCGTTTTTCGAGTTTCAAACCTGAAGTCTTCTAAAGCCGAGTACCCCGTTGGAGATTCTTTTTCTTGCTCTAACCGATGTCAGAAAAAGTTAACAATTGTCTTGCCTGTGGAAAGCAAATATCTCACAGAGATTTTTATTTTTACTGCGTCACCTGTTTAGGCCCAGACCACGATGTCCCTCACTGTAAGTTTTATGCCTTGTTTAATGCCCAAATCATTCGTCATCAGGCTATTTTTGTAACTAAATTCTTTCGCTCTAGTTCTCAGTATTCCGAGATGGCTTCGGTAAGCCATCCGACTACCGATTTTCTGAAAAAGTGCAAGACAGAGACCGCATAGGTCAAAAACTGCCGATGACGCTTCCGTTAAGCTAGTCGCCAGTCTGCTGGTACTCAGTGAGGCACCTTTACAGCCCCTGATGTCCGCTTCTACAGATTCACAGGCCTCTGCTGAGACCCATTCGGAGCCCGGTATGCCACGAGATGATGCTTCGACTATGGAACCTGCGGATGTCTCTACCTTGGATGGGTCCGGAGCCGCTGTGCAGGCACCTGCTTCTGAGGGTGTATTCTGACCTACTGATATTTGTATTAAACCGACAACTTCATTTTTAACTAAAGCTACAGAGTTTCTCAGGCCCAGAGTTCGCACAATGCCTAGAAAACCATGTCCAAAGCGCATGCTCAAGCTCCCATGCCACAAAAACAAATACTAAGAATGGTTGAAGACATTGTTATTCTAATTAGGGGAAGCCAGCCTTCCAGTGCTAAAAGACAAAGAATTGAATTTCCTTCTGATTCTACAGACTAGTAGTCCAAAGACTCTAACCCTTCTGATTACCAGGACATACCCTTGTCTACCTTTGAGGATTCAGATGCAGAGGAATCCATTCCCTCTGCCTCCCCTCCAGAAGGTTTTTCTTTTGGTGAAACCTTGCATCCCTTAAGAGAGCATTTCCGCTGGGAATGCCAGGACTATCCTCCATCCAAAAAAAGACTCTAACCCTTCTGATTATCAGGACATACCCTTGTCTACCTTTGAGGATTCAGATGTAGAGGAATCCATTCCCTCTGCCTTCCCTCCAGAAGGTTTTTCTTTTGGTGAAACCTTGCATCCCTTAAGAGAGCATTTCTGCTGGGAATGCCAGGATTATCCTCCGTCCAAAAAGAGACTCAGAATTTTTAGATTTGCTTCAGCACAGGCCTTTAACTATACCCCCTGTCCTGGATATTGTAGATGATGTCTTCATGGAATCCAGTCTTACTCATGACACTTTGCCACCAGCTCCTACAAAACCTGACAGGTACTACAGAGTACCCGACTCTCACAAATGTCTCTCTAAGAATCCTATTGCGGATCCAGAGACCATTTCCCAGGTACCTAAAGGCATTAAGGCTACTACAGCCAAAAGGCCCTACCCCTTCAGACAGGGATTCTAGAGCTTTAGACAGATTGGGTAAGAAGTATATACCTCTGTAACTCTTGACATCAGGGCTTTGAATTGCCAGTTTCACATGTTGAAATACCAGCAACATATTATGGAACTAATTAAACAAAAAATGGTGTTACTTCCAGATTTTACAGAAAATAAAGATTTACAAGAGTTAATGCATTCTACAAACCAAGTTAGTAAACATACTTTGCAGTGTGGGTTTGACGCCTTAGATGCATCTTGCAGGGCTGCTGTCACTGGGTCTGTACTGAGAAGGCATGCTTGGCTGAAGGAACAAGTCTTGCGATACCATGTCAAAGCAAAATGACTAGATGCTCCATTAAATCAGGATTGTTTGGCACAAAAGCAGAAGTAGTTCTTAAAAAGATGGAAGAAAAAGCTAAATCTATGCAAACTGTCAAAGATTTCTTACAGGTGCAGCCACCTAGATTCAGTAGGCATTAGCGTTCAAAAAACTGGTCCTTTCCAGTCCCTCCCATGCTTTCTGTGTCCAAACCCCAGGGAAACAGACCACCAAGACTACAGTCTAAGGGTATGCAGAGATCTTAACAATGGAGTGTTTCCACCTCAAAAACAGGGAGTGGTAAAGCCACCCCCTTATGGAAAACGTTCACAATGACTTCCAATTTTCCTTCCCAGCCATGCCCAAGTACTTGCACCCCTAGGAGGAAAACTTGCCCTTCATGCAAAAAACTGGATGTCAATTACTCATGACCCAATGGGTTCTAAATATTGTATCCCAGGGATACCGATTCTTCTTCCACTCACTGCCAACCCCATGTGGGTTGCCATACCTTCCTACAAACCAGTGGGCAGAGGCTCAAAAGCAAGTACTTTCCCTTCTCCATATTAGGGCTGTTCAACCTGTTCCAGTAGAACAAAGGGAACAGGGTTTCTACTCCAGACTGTTCCTGGTGCCCAGAAAAGAGAGCTCTTGGCACCCTATCCTGGATCTATCAGTTCTCAACACCTTTCTGGTGGTCCCAAAATTCAAAACGCTTACACTGCAACAACTTCTTCCTATGCTAGCCAAGGATGCCTGGTTATTCACCCTAGACTTAAAGGAAGCTTATCTGCACATCCCCATAAGGGAGTCTTGCAGAAAATATCTGTTTCAGGGCAGGTTTTATGCACCATCAGTTCTCTGCACTTCCCTTTGGCTTATCTACTGTGCCCAGAGTATTCACAAAGTGCCTGGCTCCAGCAATTGCATACTGCAGGCAGAGAAATATTCAAATTTACCCATACTTGGACGATTACCTGATTCAGGCGGACAATCAGGAATTGCTAATTCAGCACCTGGCATTTGTAAAACAACTTCTAACTTCACTGGGATACGCCATCAACGAAAAGAAATCACAACTGGTGCCCAGCCAACAAATTGTATTCCTGGGAGCACACTTGAACACAACTTCCCAGATGGCATTCCTCACTCCATAAAAGCAGGTCCATTTGACAAACTATTTCAAACTAATAGCCACCAAAACCCAGCTTATCTGCAAGGAAAATACTGCAAGCCCTAGGGTTCATGGCCTCATGCATTCTGCTAATACCATATGCAAGACTGCATATGAGGAAACTTCAGTGGTACTTAAAAAGTCTCTGGTGTCAACATTCTCAGGACCTGGAAACAGTGATTCCTATCGTACCTTGTCTAAGGGCAGAGTTCCTTTGGTGGGCAGAGGCATGCAACCACAACAAGGGGCTTCCTTTCACTCAACCCCTCGCTGCCCAAACCCTGACAACAGACGCATCAGACTATGCATGGGGGGCTCACATGGCAGGCAAATGCATTCAAGGCAAATGGAGGCCAGAACAAATTCCCCTGCATATCAATCAAAAAGAAATGCTAGCTGTACAGAATGCTGTGACAGCCTTCAAATACCTTATCCTTCCAGGACAGTTCCTGATAAAGACAGACAACACCACAGTTATGTGGTATGTAAACAAGCGGGGGGGAGACTTATTCTTACCCACTCTGCATGTTAGCCATGGCCCTGTGGAACACTGCCTTGAGCAATCAAGTGCACCTACAAGCTCAATTCTTGCCAGGCAAGCAAAATTCACTGGCAGACAACTTAACCAGAAATCTACTGAACCCTCACGAGTGGAAACTGGAACCCAGCTCATTCAAACTTCTAGCCCAGAGGTGGGGAGCACTGGAGGTGGACCTTTTTGCCTCCTCCCAAAACCACCAATTGCGCAAATTTTGCACCAGGAACCCTCACAGCAGAGTCTGGAAGGTGGATGCCCTATCCTGTACATGGGAAAACTTCTCAGTTTATGCCTTTCCTCCTCTCAAAAGTACTACTCAAGATCAAACAGGACAGGCCAAGGGCAATCCTTGTTGCACCAGACTGGCCATGCCAGAACTGGTACCCAGTCCTACGCAGTCTGACAGCAGTGCCACCATGGCACCTACATCAGACACCTTCCCCGCTGTCTCAGCAGGAGGTACAGATTTTGCATCCACAGTTGCAACCCTAAACCTTGCAGCCTGGCTTATCCTCTGAGTACACCACCAGCATCCCTCAGCAAACAGGTCCTATGCTGAAAAGTGGAAAAGATATTGTTCTTGGAGTCGGTCTCAAGGAAAGGACACAGCTGTGCCCACCTTACCTCAAATCCTGGATTACCTACAGAGCTGCTCCACAGAGGCCTATCCTTCTCATCCATTAAGATTCATGCCTCAGCCATCTCAGCTCATTATAATACTGAACCACCTATCTCTTCTCACCCTCTCATCAAACAGTTCCTGAGAGGAGCTAACAATTTAAGGCCCCCTAGGAGAGCTCCCACCCCGGCCTGCGACCTTAACTTTGTACTGGAGAAGCTCACACTTCCCCTTTTGAACCTGCTGCTTCAGCAGAGTTAAAATTCATCACTTGGAAAACGGCATTACTTCTAGCTATTACTTCAGCAAGAAGAGTGTCTAAGTTACAGGCACTAATGGCAGTGGAACCCTTCATTATTTTCCATGCTGACAGGGTTTCCCTCAGGACTAACCCATCCTTTATGCCCAAGGTGGTATCCAGTGTGGCTTTAAACCAATCCATCCATTTGCCAACCTTTTCCCCTAATCCTCAGAATGAAGGCGAAAGGATCCTGCACTCCTTGGACATGCACAGACAGCTCAGGATCTACCTTGACAGGACTAAGCCTTTCAGAAAATCTGACCAGCTGCTAGTCAGCTTTGCTACAGGGAAAAGAGGGCAATGCCATTTTGAAGCAAACCATTTCCAAATGGATAGCACACTGCATCCACAGTTGCAACCCTAAACCTTGCAGCCTGGCTTATCCTCTGAGTACACCACCAGCATCCCTCAGCAAACAGGTCCTATGCTGAAAAGTGGAAAAGATATTGTTCTTGGAGTCGGTCTCAAGGAAAGGACACAGCTGTGCCCACCTTACCTCAAATCCTGGATTACCTACAGAGCTGCTCCACAGAGGCCTATCCTTCTCATCCATTAAGATTCATGCCTCAGCCATCTCAGCTCATTATAATACTGAACCACCTATCTCTTCTCACCCTCTCATCAAACAGTTCCTGAGAGGAGCTAACAATTTAAGGCCCCCTAGGAGAGCTCCCACCCCGGCCTGCGACCTTAACTTTGTACTGGAGAAGCTCACACTTCACCTTTTGAACCTGCTGCTTCAGCAGAGTTAAAATTCATCACTTGGAAAACGGCATTACTTCTAGCTATTACTTCAGCAAGAAGAGTGTCTAAGTTACAGGCACTAATGGCAGTGGAACCCTTCATTATTTTCCATGCTGACAGGGTTTCCCTCAGGACTAACCCATCCTTTATGCCCAAGGTGGTATCCAGTGTGGCTTTAAACCAATCCATCCATTTGCCAACCTTTTCCCCTAATCCTCAGAATGAAGGCGAAAGGATCCTGCACTCCTTGGACATGCACAGACAGCTCAGGATCTACCTTGACAGGACTAAGCCTTTCAGAAAATCTGACCAGCTGCTAGTCAGCTTTGCTACAGGGAAAAGAGGGCAATGCCATTTTGAAGCAAACCATTTCCAAATGGATAGCACACTGCATCCATTTCTGCTACAAGCACCATGGAAAACCTACCCCTCAGGGGATCAGAACTCATTCCACTAGAGCTACTTCAACCTCTACAGCATTTCTCAGGGGAGTCCCTACTAGGGACATCCTGGAAGTCGCAACCTGGAATTCTGTACACTCCTTCACCAAGCATTGCCACTTTTTTTCTAAATCCAGAGCTGGATTTGCTACAGCAGTCTTACAAGGCCTGCTAGCCAGCCCTAACACTTCTTGACTGCCTCCACCCTTCCTCAGCTTTGAGAAGCAACCCAAGTGTAATGACTGCAAAAGTGAAACATGAACATAATACAGCTGTGTACACTTACCATAAATGTAGATGTTCGAGTGTATTCACTGTTGCAGTCCTGGTTTCCCTCCCTCCAGCCCTCTGGCTTTCTCTATCCTTTCTTCCTATCCTCTTTATGGCCATCTTTTATGGCAGGGGTGTTTACTTTTTACTGGAGGTGTTTAACGCCATGTAATAGCTTCCTATTTTGGGGGCTCCTGACATCTGGGGCAAGAAAAACTGATGTAATGGCATCGGCTGCATGTTTTATACCCCTGACAACCTGACATCATGGAAGAGGCGACAGCATCCGATGCAAAAATCCCAAGACTCTGGTACTCAGGCTGCCTGAGGGCTACCTGCGGGCAGATAACCCAAGTGTGATGACTGCAGCACTGAATACACTCAAACATCTACATTTATGGTAAGTGTACACAACTGTACTTTCATCTCCTTTGCACCAAATAGATTAGGTCAGGCCATATCCAAAATTATATCCAAAATTACTTTAGCCAAGTGGATTACTGTCGTATTTAAACGATCTACTCTCAGCATGGCTTGCAACTTCCCTGTCTTGTTAGAGCTCACAATACCAGTTCCACATCTACGTTGTCTGCTTTTTCTGCAAGAACGCCTGTTGATGAAGTTTGTGCAGCAGCAACCTGGTCCAAATCTCATACTTTTGTATCTCACTGTAAGCTGGATATTATTTCTAGAAATTGAACATCCTTTCTCTCTGTGATGCTCGAGCAAATCCTTCCTTGTGGGACACCCAGGGTTTACATAGCTGGAGACTCTGACCCAGTGGTGATGCATAATGAAATGGACAACAATAGATTAGAAATTATGTACTTACCATAACTTGGCATCTGTATTGTCCAATTTCATTATGCATCACATCCCACCCACCTTCCCCATCCTTAATCAGCTGAGAGTGATAGATAGGATACGGGAACCCAAAGGTTTTTAGTTTGAGCTTCAGTGTGGTCACTTCCTTTTGTTTTTCCCAGTAGTATAAATCTAAATCACTTTTGAGAGGGTAGCAATCTCGATCTGAGGGGTTAGAGAAGGTGTGGGGCATTATGGGAGAGGGACAAGTTTGAGGCTCAGATCGTAAGTCTGGAGAAATGGCCGAGTCTGATCCGAGATTGGATCCGTAGATGCAGTGGTGATGCATAATGAAATTGGACAACACAAATGCCAAGTTATGGTAAGTACATAACTTCTATTTTGGTCAGAGTACATCATAGACAATAGCACTTTGTACACTTGCAGATGAAATTCTTCAAGGCAAGAGCAAAGACCAGCTGACGGGCAGCATTTTTATTGATGTTTCCAAAGCATTTGATTTAGTGGATCAGAAAATTCTCTTAAGCCAAATATTGGAGAATTAACCCAGATACCATTCTGTGGTTTCAGAATACTTGTTTACCAGACACTTTACTGTCAAAGTCCAGTCCTTGCTGCCCCCATAAGTTAATCCCAGAAAAGTTGTGTCTCAGGGCTCTGCCCTCAGACCCCTCCTGTTCTCCATTTTTGTCAGTAAACTTTCCATTAACATCCCTCACCTTCCTCTGCTATTTATGCAGATGACAAATGGCATGATTATATTCTAGTATGCATTCCCTGGGCTGGGGCTGAAATTGATCATTTGTGACCAGTGCTCAATCCCGGTTAACAAACTAAAATAAAAATAAAGCCTAATTGGTCACTTGTGATCAGTGCTGTACCCCGGTTAACAAACTAAAATAAAAATAAAGCCTTATCAGATTTCTACACTGTAAGTCATGAATGAAAGCAGTTACTGAAAAAGGTCAAGTAGTATTGATTAGATGGAAACAAAAGTTTAGATACCAGACCTTCCTGTCAAGTAGATTACAATGAAAATGTTAAAATATAAAATTATACGTGATTAAGCAATAATAGAAGGAAAATGTATGATGAGCCTGAACAGTGAAATGTGTTATGGAAGGAACCCTACTTAAAAGGTGGCAAGGGATAGAGAAATGAAATAGAGAGAACGAAGCTGATTAGAAATGTATAATAACAGCAAATTAGTAGTAGGAGACAAACTATAAGATGTGAAAAATAAGTCAAACAAAAAGCACACAAAAGGAAACTGTAACTAAACAGTGCCAGCAGAATTCAGTGTACAGCAGTCTGTTGTGTAGGAGGGTAGAGAATAGCAGAGGATCTTGAAGATCGTCACTTGCACAAAGTAGTTTACTTGACCCTGGACTGATGAAACGGTTAATGGGTTGTGGACTGTAAATCTGGTAACTTGCTGGAACCCGTGTGTGCAAAAAAGAAACTTCGATATTTTGACATGTATGCAGTAGTGTAGCTGGATTAACCAGAGCCCTGTGCAGGTACCATGAACCAGCCCCCCCCCCCCAGCTTTTCCATTGAAGAGAGAAAAAAATGGACGTTCCATCTATTGGCACACCAATCCAGGTGGCCAGTTGCACAGCATGCTTGCCCAGCTATTTGGGTACTATTTGTGGACCCCCCCCCCCCATCATTGCTACAGTGTATACCCTGCCTGCACGGACCACTAAGTGCTCAGTTTTTAATTAACCAAAAAAAATCTTATGAACTGTAGCAAGCTGTGTGGCTAAAGTTTATACCTTGTCTGCACAGAGAGCTACAGCACTCAGGCTTTAGCTTAAAAAAGGTGATTTACTTTCAAAATCTAGCAAACTGCTTGCTACAGTTTAGACAATACAAGGAGTGCTACAGCACTCAAGTTTGACTGCAATTGCAATACCCATTACAGATTGGGATTAGCTGATCACACCCCTCCCCCAACACTTTGCATTCAGGGCAGTTGCCCCTCTCACTTTTCCCTAGCTACACTACTGCATGTGTGGTAAAACAATTGAATCATTTAATGCTAAAACTGGCACTATGCAAACCTGTCTGCCCTTACTTATCAGACATCGCTACTGCAAAGTGGTACAAAGTAAGTAGTCCTAATATGAAAGAAGTCAGTAACCAGAACAGTATTACTAAATAATTTTAAGTTTCTTTTCCTTTGCTGCCATGCTGCTTGGTTGGTGTTGGGCTGCACTCCCTATTTGGTACAATGGTCTGGTGCATCTGACTTTCCATGCGGCCATGTTTATTCTGGCTACTGTCATGTTCTCCCTTCCTGTCCAACAGTAACTGCTACACATTGTTTCAGAGAAGGCTTTTGTAGTAATTCTACTACAACAGCATCTTTTTATGGTTGGGGAGTCAGACTGAGGTTGGAAAGGTGGTGTGCATTTTTCCACATCCAGTTAGTTCCTGCCACTGACAACACCTCCCTTTTTGGGGAAAGGGTTACAGAAATTAATCTGGTAAATCCCTCAGTGAAATGCAGCCATGTAATTATCAAATGGTGCAGATAATTTCACTTTTAATTAATTAATCTTACTGCTGCACTACTGATGACTTTGTTGGCAGGGGGGTGGACATGGTTATTGGCCACAATACACAATGCAAGAAACAAGCAACTGTTACAGGCAGTCCATCCTGGTGCATTGCCTGTCCAGTCAGCACTAACAGTGGATCTTTGGGAGGGAGCCAGAGCTTTTGGAAGTTGGACAGTTGTGTCTTAGATACAACCAATCCTTGGGCTACTGCAGCATTGAGGAATTCAAACATGTACAGTTATTGGCAAGTGCAACTTGTTCAGCTATACTTTATTGGGATATGAAGTGTGAGAGCCATGTGCTTTCTCCTCTGTAAGTTCCTCAATCTCCTTTTCTGCAGCACCCTTGATTTATAAACAGTTTACCTGTCAAGCCCTTGTACTATTTACTACTCTGGTACTATCACTCTTCATGAAGACTGTGGTTAAGAATTTTTGTCCTCACCACATTCTTTGCCTACAGATTCTGTTTCACTTTCCTTCATTCATATGGGCTCTGAGAGAGACCCTTGTTCATGTCTGATCCCTACTACTAATTCACTGTCCACCTTTTCCTTGAACTTTCTTACTGTTTTGAAGAACTTTTCCTTGTTTCCTTTTATTCCTCTGTGCATTCTTCCCCTTTCATTTCCAGCTTTTAATTTGAACCACCCTGGGCTTGTCATTGTTCTTGCTTTGCCTTTTTTGCCAAGTCTTTTGTTTGTCTCTCTTGTTCCCTTGTCTGTCTGCATTCCCTCATTTGTGCTTTCATCATTTCTCCCAGCATGTTAATATACTTTTCCGTAGTATACACCTTGGGGCTTGATCATTTGCCTGTCTTTTCCCAAAGTGAACCATACAGTGGCATAGTCAGTAATGGTCAGCAGTACCCCTTACCTTAAAACCACCCTTGGCAAGTATGACATCTAGAATTCTTTTTTGTGCATGTAATGTATGTCACTCAACTTAGCTTTTTTGTAGTGCTTTATTACAAAGCACACACACTTTTCTGTAATGAAAGAGGTGATTTTTAATTGTGTCCCTTAATTACTCTGATGGGTTTAGGAGGCTGTAAGTGAAACAGATGGTGGAACTGTACATGGAGACAAAGTTATTGCATTTTGTTGGAGTCATTTTTTATTATGTTTTTATTTGGTAATACAATACAACTTTACCTTGATATTTGTCAATGCTTGTGTTAAACATGTAACAGTAAAATTACCCTTCGCCAGCTCACATTGTCAGAATGAAAATATCAGTGTAGGCTAGTGCTGTATGAAATTGACTACATTTGCTGATTTTTCTAATACCCGTTTTATCCCTTTCAAGATCATTGGGGCCCAGGAGCCTGTTATAGAATGCAGCAGGCTTCAGACAGAGAATCAATTCTGGACAGGAAGCAAAGTACATATGTACATACCCACATCCATTTAGAAGATTGTCATGTCAGTCTACCTTTTGACATGTTTTGAGATGTTGGGGGAGGGGGACTAGAAAGCCTAGCAGAAGCCCTTTTGGGCACAAGAAAAAATTGTAGACCCCAAATAGATAGCAGCATGAATTTAAATGGTGGCCCAAGTAATGTAAGGAGGCAACAACACTAATGGCTACACCACTGTTCCATCTAGGTAAAGTTTACTGTTTGAAAAAAAAAAAGTCATTAATTTTACAGTAGTTGAGGAGCTTGCCTAGCCAGAATGAAACTTTACATACAGCTTTTCACTTGTAGGCTTAGTGTTCTGTGAAACGAAACTGAACCTTTACATGCTGGTATGCTTAGGGATAAAAGTGTTTCTCATTTCCTCCAAACCGTATCGCCTTCCTGACTCCACTGGCAGGCTATTGCCAATGCCATCCCTCCAGTAGGAGTCATGAAACGTGCCAAAGTCTTGAGATTTTTGATAATAGAGATGTTAATTTCCCAGTTTCAAAAAATACAAAATTTCCCTCTGACCACCCTCTTAGCATACTTGTGCCTAAGAAAAAAATAAATGTGGCAGCAACTGCTACAACCTTTCTCAGCTATAGCAGTTTTTCAGACTGAAATGTGAAATACTGTTTGCAATCCTTTGCATGCAGACATTTGTTTGAGTCAGTGACTGAACATCAGTAAAAAGAAAGGGTTGAGCTGCTGGCTTACAAGTTTTCTTAACTTAGCTTTGCTGGAGTTGATCATTCTAGTAGTTTTCCAAGGATTTTTATTGTTGCATTTTTAAATATCAGGGAAAATCAAAAATGTTAAAATGGTAATGACTAATCAAGACATTTTTGAGAGAAATAATTTAACGCTAGATGAGGGGTAGGAGTTTGCATGCTTTTATGTAAGTGGGATTGGAAGAATGCAGATGAATTACCACTAGTAGAAGGGTTACTGCTTTTGAGGATTTTGGAACTTGAGGAGACCACAAGACTGCCAGGGAGGGAATGTATGCCTGCACAAGTGTGGTGTGTGTCTGTCTGTCTCTGTGTGTGCGCACACGTAAACATGTAATATGTGGTAATTATCACACTATTACTTAGGAAAACTGTGCACTGGCCAGTAGCAAGGCACTTGCTAATTAATAGTATACAAAAAGTAGCCTGCAACAGCAAGACAAAGTTCAATTCTTATGTAGGGGATCAGAAGGATGAGCAGGATCTTAGCTAAAAGATCCTGAAGATGTGGAATGTGTCAGGCCAAAAGGGGTTAACCTAGGGCATATGTGGGCTGTTGAGCTGAAATTTGGTCCTGGTTGAGGCCTACAGCTTGGGACTTCTAAAAGATGGCCTGTTTCATGGAGGGACTGTGTGGACTGTAAATAATTTGTAGCAAGTAACCAGAAGAACTGTTTTATTTTCATTTTGAAAGGCAATAGCAGGTGGGCAAATACTTTGATTTGTTATGGAATTACTGTATAAAACTGTTTTATACAACCTGGTGCCTCCATTTGTGCCATATACCATTCCTCACAATAGCTCTGTGGCCAACATTACACTTACTTTTGGTGTACTAATTTCCTATAGAACTGTTATTTTCCCTGAAGAGTTTCTGTTGCTGGATTTTTTTCTTGATCTGCTGTTTCATGACTATTCCCGTCGTTGAAGACTTACTGAAAATTCTTATTGAGTCAGAAGTAGAGTGGGGACATCACTCTACCTAAAGGGGGATGATGATGCATTTTTTGGCATTCAGTTTGAGGCTATGTTTCTGGCACCAGTCATATTTTTTTCCAACGGTTACAGTATTGCTGTACTGATATGTTCTTAGTGGATTCAGTTAGTGATGTGAATCCATAATTTGTGTTTACAAATTTACTTCAAGAATATTTTTCTTAAAAAAGGGGTGTAACATGTATGCACACTTATTGAAATATTTTGGTGCTTGCCTTCATTTGGGGTGCTTTTATGCGCATCATGTGGTCTAGTTTCTTTGCAGTCTGAAAATAAAGCTAATAGAGATGGCAGCTTAGAGCTTCAGGCTCCCTTGGTCTTTCATGTTTTACATACCAAATATTGCATTAGGAGCATGTGTTGGTGGCTGTTAGCTACAAAAAGAATGGAAATGGTGTGGGTTTTGCATGTACTGTGGGATTTCCTGCTGGTCTCTGTGGTGGGTAGGTAACCACGTACTACCACAGGATGCTCAACTATCTAGAAGACTGACATCTGCCTGTAGCCTAGCCCATTCATATTACTATGAATGCACCACAAAAATAATTTAATTATTCATGTGCTTATTATTGTGGCGAGTGCCCAAACAGAGCCACAGTTACAGTGGAAAATGGGAAGATCACTAGCCAGAGCTTGTCTATATTTACATCTTGATAGGAGGCATATTTTCAGAATTAGGGTATGAGCCCCCATTTTAACTGAAATTGGGATGGGAACACAGAGAAGTAACATCCTTACTGAGTGCATAAAGAGTGGAAAGAAAACGTGATGCATTGGAGGAAACAAGTGAAGGTGGTGATTTGCTAGACTGTAAGTAAATGACTTGGTGCACACAGTATTAGTACTGTATTTTAGGCATAAAAATTAGCATGGACAGCACTAAATACAGCTTTTGATTTGATGGTAATAAAAATTGTTTTTTCCTAATCGAGGATAATTTGATAAATAAAAATTTGGATCCATCACCTAAGTTTGTTTTCAGGAGAGGCAGGAATTTGAAGATGTTATTGGAAAGTAATCCACCTAAAGTGTATGGCCCCCATTGTGGTATGTCCAAATGTGGGTCATGCAAGTGGTGTAAATATATTAAAGTGACAAAACAAGTTACCTTTGCTTTCCTATTAAGGGAAAATATAATTGCAATACTAAAGGAGTTGTTTATTTGGGATTATGTAATTGTTGTCCAGCGTTTTACATCGGCCGCACTGAAAGGCCTTTGAAAAATAGGATTTATGAACATATATATGCTATAGGCAGATTAGATTTGAAAAATGCCTTGGCTAGGCACATTAAATCCTTCCCCTTACATGAATTCAATTTCTTAGTCTTAGAAAAAGTTAATGAAAATGAAAGGGGAGGTCCTAGTGATCTAAAACTGGATGAGAAAGAACTGATTTGGCAAATAAAACTGAATGCTGTTAGGGAACCAGGAGTAAATGAAGCCATTTCTTTTAAAAGTATTTTAAAATTGAGGGCTTTGCTGAGATCTTTTCCTTTATGTGTATATAAATATTTTTACATTCATATTTAATTTTGTATTTATATGAATATATATACATATATTTTAGGAGTATGATGGTTTGAATATTGTAATATTTGTATTTTTATGTATTTGTATATTTGTATTTCTGACTTCTAAAATGAATGGTCTGTGGGTTCTTTAAATGTTGGCTTATATTTAAGAATTTAATTTATGATGTCATAAGGATGATTGTTTGTTTGATATTTAAATGGTGATTAATTCAATTGTCAGTTGTCTGAAGAAGTTTGCTGAAATAGTAAACGAAAGCGCTAACTATATTCCTGGTGTTGGAGTGTATTATTTCCTTCTTTTTGGATTAAGTTTATAGTTATTAGTATTGTCAGCTATGACCTTTTTAGTAACTGGGGTTATGGTTGCTTTAGGGCATGATAGGTCAGCAGATAATCAGATGTAATGCAAAGGGGCAGAATTTGTTATATCCATAGATATGAAAAGAAGCCATTATTAATTATTGGAATGCATAGTTTGCATAAGAGTTGGTATTGTCAGGTATGGCCATATAAGTAACTGGATCTGTGGCTGTTTAGGACATGATAGATTAGCAGACAGTCAGGAGGAGTCTGCTATTAAAAGTTTTGCTACAGGGCCATTAGTAATGGAAAGGCTCAGGACTACATTCCACTCCACAGGGATTTGGGGGCATATAGGGGTCATGATCCTGGACCAACTCTGGTTGAGCATGCCAAGTGTGCAGAAGTGCTTGTTTACAAGTCAACCATTTCACCGTGCCTGCTAGTCAGCTATGGAGGGCTGAGGGGAGTGCAACTGAAAACTCCTAAGCTTCCACAGGATGAAGACCTCTGTCGCTGTGTAAAGAAATATTTGTTGGCAGATGGTAATGCAACATTTTTAATGCCAAATGCAGAAAGTAACAATCTTACTGTGTCTGACTTACCCATAATAATACAGAGTGCGAATAGTTAACTTCTGTCTACTCTGCCTCCCTTTTTTTTGTTTATTAAAAGTTTAAAACAAAATACACTCAATCTTGTATACTATTACATACAAAACATCATGTGCACACAGCCAGTGTCTGCAGGGTCCCCCTCCCTGTTCTGCATTTATGACTGAAACCCAATTCAGTCTGTAAACTAGGCCCTTCATGGTTAATGTATGTAGCATATGCTTTAAAAAAAAAATCACAATTGTGCACATAAACCTGAAGTTAGAATGCATTTGTCAGTTTAACGACATGTGTGCAATCCAAAGCTGTATTAACATCACTGATTACCTACAGGAACTCGTAAGACAAAAATGCAAGCTAAAAAGCACTTGCTGGAATGGGTGCCCAAGATTTGTCATAGATCCCTGCTGCAGTCTTCAGTGATGCAAAACAATAAATAAACCTCAGCAAGAGGTGAGAGCATGGGGTCAGCTGTAAAGGAATATTTGTTCACTGATAATATAATGCAGATGTTTCATTTCAAACACAGATTCTGCATGCAGACACATTTTATTATAACGTATCAACACTGTAATATCTGTGTAGAGAAATTCAACTGTATACTCCTGTACAACTCTTGTTATATCTTAACTTTAGAAAAGATTACTTCATACAAAGTTCAAAGCTTTCTCAACTTGATTACACATAAACACAAGTTTCCAGGGCTGTAAGGAGTAATAAAATAACAAGGTATGCATACAGAGGACACTTGTGTTTTACTGCTTTGCTTTTTGACAGGTTTGTGTTCCTTTCATCTTCTACAGAATACCCAGCTTTCTTTCAAGGCTAAATGATTACAAGAAGGTTACCATCTGTTTGATAAGCTTAAATGAACTCTAACAAAATCAAGCTGTTCAAGGCTAGTAAGTGCAATAGATATATGAAAATGTTGCAGTACTTTAAGCTAGCTGTGTGTAAAAATATAAGCAATAATTGACATACAAATAACTATCCATTTCATCTGACTATAGATTCTCCCTCCTGGCTGGCATATTGTAATACCAAGAGATGCGGAAAATGTGTGGGCAATTTTGGGAACATGACTGGGTGGTCACAGGGAGGACAAAGATGCATAAAATACACATGGATAGATAGATATTGTTTGATTTTACTTTAATGAAAATAGTTGCTAAAAGTGTAAGATGTCAACCTTTTGCTGGGGGAACACACAGGGCAGCCTCACTATAACACTGTAGGTTAAGTAAACAGATTCCTAAGTAAAATATATATTTTTTTCCAGTAAACATCTTTATTAAATTATTATGTATGACATAGGCAATCTTAAATTTACGTAAATGAAAAACAAAACATTGACACCACTTTAGTTGCAAACACTATACATCACAGACACCAGTGAAACAAATGTAGTTACAAGCATTGTACATCACTTGCAATCTATTCAGTCTTTATCAGTTAAGCATTATATGCCTCATTCAAATCCTGCCTCTTAAACCTCGTTCCTTCTCTGCATATATTCCCACAATTCCCATTTTTTCCTATGTTGTTTGCTCCTTCCCTTTTTTAATGATCCCAATTCCAGTTGTTTTATCTCTTACTGTATTCACTACTTGTAATAAAGTTGGTCTAGACTTTGATTTCCATTTTCTAGTAATTGCTTTTTTGGCAGCAGCCATAATTAGACTCAGCAAGGCTTTACTATGTCTAGGCAATTCTGATTCTGTATCATAGCTCAAAAAAGCATCTCCACAGTCAATCCAATCTGCTCACCCAGCATGTCCGACACAGCGGTCTGCAGGGAATCCCTAAAGTCTGACAGCTCACTATACTCCCAAAAATTGTTCCCAGCCACCTCTTTCCTGCCCGTCACACCTCCAACATTTGCTGTCCATCTGAGGAAAAATTATTTGAAGTCTACTTGGGGTATACAAATACCTATATAAACACTTCCAGGCAAAGATCCTAAATCTTCTAGACTTTGTTGCATATTTGGGAAATGCAAATATATCCCCCACATTGTCTCTTTGTGAATTGCTTATCCAGTCTCTCTTCCCAATCCTTTCTATGCTCCTCTGATTTATTCTTAGTTATCCTGCAATATGTTATATGCTGCACTAATTATTCCTTTTTAATGGCAGCTTCTGTTCCAGATTCTATTAAAAACTCTACCATTGCTGGTCTTTCATTTAAGAGACCCCTATTTATTTTTCTTTACCTATACTCTGATATCAATCCTTGATAGGGAAGGCAATCTCTAATCTGCAGTCCAAATAAATTCTTGGCCTCTTCCCATTCTATTACCTTTCCCTTTCTAGTTATTTGTCCCAGTACCTTTTTTTCCTTTGCCAGTTTTCTCCAAATAAATTCCAGCCCCCTCCTGCCTATTATCTGTATCCCTAACCACAGTTATCCCTATTGGCAGAATCTCCTTTCTCCATTCTCGTGCTGGTTTAGTTTTTAGAATACTCCCTGCTATTTTATGAATGTAATACTCTGTATGGTGTTTGTTGTTCTCCTTAAAAGTCTGCATCCAAAATCCCAATCCCTCCTTATTTCTTGAACTTCCCCCTTGTGTCTTCATTTCTTTCCACTTTGAAATATAGTTTTCTGCTTAAGAGCCTTAACTGTGTTGCTCTTAAAATACCCCCTCAAATTGGGTAATCCTAGTATGCCTTGTTTTATTGGAAGAATTAGCTTTTCCCTCTTGACCCTTGCTATCTTCTCTTCCCAGAGAAAATCCTTCAACTCTTTTTTCATTGCTAGCCACAGCTTCTTCTCTGGTTGATAAAAATATGCCTGACTTTTATAAGACTAAAGGGACTAAAACATTTTAATTGCTTGTATCTTAGTCTCCATATCCATATAACAAAGCTTTCACTTTCTCAGCTGTTGTATTATCTTCTCTTCTGGCTCTTCCCCACATACCCAGATGCCACAACAGTCTCATTTCTAATCCATACTCCAAAATACTTTCATTTTATCATGACCCGTAAACATGGATATTGTTGTTGTATGTGGGTGCATAGTTTACAGCTGTTGCCTTTGTTTTTAGCTTCATTAATTTTGTATCCTGAGAAGATTTGAAACTGTCTTAAAATATTCCACAACACTATAATGTCCTTTCTGGTTTTGTCATGTATAAAATGCCATCTGCAAATAGATGTTTTTTCCTGACTAGCATACCAAATATATCCTTATCCTTGAATTTCTGAATGCCTTATTTTCTTTATCAGTGGTTCTAAATATAATGCAAACAACAAAAGGGAAAGCGGACAACCCTGCCTGGTTCCTCTACTCAAGAGCAGACCCCACCACCTTTAATTTTGGACAGCGCAGTGGTAGTGTTCTCGCCTTTCAGCAAGAGGTACTCTGGTTTGATTCTCTGCTGGAGTACCTTCTGTGCAGAGTCTGCATGTCCTCCCTGCATTTGTGTGGGTTTCCTCCAGGTACTTTGGTTTCCTCCCACCTTACAAAGACATGCATCTGGCGCGTTTCTTCCAGGGCCTCCACTGAAAGTTGGGTTTGTTCCAAGTCAGACTTTCCCGGTTAACAAATGTTAAATAAATAAATTTTCACCTCCGATCCCTCATATATACTCCCAATCAGCCTTATAATTGTATAAGGGAAAGCAAATGCTTCCATTACCCTGCTCATGAAGTCCCAGTCTCCTCTGTCAAATGCTTTCTCTGCATCAAGACCCACCAATAACGGTGTTATTTTTTTACACTCTGCTTCCCTCTGGATCATCAGTGTTCTTTTAATATTGTTAAATGTGTGCCTCCCCTCCACAAAACCACACTGATCAATATCTATCAATTTTGGTGTCACTTTGCCATTCTTTTAGCCACTATAGACATAAACACTTTATAATCATAGTTTAGTATTGAAATGGGCCTGTATGAAGCTGGATCCGATGGATCTTGACCCAGTTTAGGTGTTACCATTACCACCTGTTTCTTCCAGGATGGTGGTACTTCTCTTGTTAAAATACTGTGAAACAAAACCTTCCAAATCTTTATCAATTTTTTTCCCTTCCTAGCCTCCAAAGTTCCATAGGAATACCATCTGTTCATGGGGACTTTCCTGTAGATTGGTTATACATAGCCATTTTTATCTCATCTCTTTCTGTCCTATTAGCAATTGAGCCTCATCTACCTCTAACCTTGGCATATTTAATTCTTCCATAAACATTTCCATTTGTACCTTTTCTTGATTTCGGTATTTCTCTGCTTCATACAAATTTTCATAAAATTTCTGAAATATTTCTAATACTTCCACAGGATCTCTCGTTATCTTCCTTGTTATAGGCTCCCTAAGCTTTTCCACTTTCTCTTGCCTGAGTCATTATTCTAAACGTTTTTGTGCTCTAGAATTATTTTCAAAAAACAGCTGCTTAACAGCAATCTTTCTAAACTTGTGCATATTATTGAGGTAATCCCTTACTTTCTGTTTAGCATTCTGCAGTTGCTCCTTTTCTTCTGGGAAATTCCCCCTATTTTGCATTACTTCAACATTTGTCATTCCCTCTAAATAATTCTTGTCACTTCTTAAGCATATCTCCCTTTACTTTATTTCCACCCTAGCTTTAAACTCCTTTAATTTTATCCCACTCCCTAGCTATATTTTCAGAAGAAATTTCTGTCTTCTCTAATAGCTTCTGAATTAATTCCAAAACTCATTCCTTAAATTCCTCTCTTTTTAGCCGATATGTATGAAAGCACCAGTGTCTCATTTTTATTTTATTACCTTGCATTTTTGTTTTTTAGTTATTATTGGAGCATGATCTGAGCTAGTTCTTGGGTGAGTTTCAAACATTCACTTAAATGCACATATTCTTGGGAGATATAAATTCTATCTAGCCTAGTCCAGTTTTTGTATCTTAGAGAATAATATGTAAATTCACTCCAAACTCCTAGTACCAAATGCATATCTTCCATGCAAAACATTTTCGTAAATTTCTTCAAAAATATACCCTCCTTTGTTATATTTTCCCTTCTAGGCCCCCCAGACACATCTCCACTTTTGCAAACCAAATTCCAGTCTCTGTCTACAAGTAGTATTCCTTGCTGAAAGCTGATTATTTCTCCCAGAATTTTCTTAAGCTCCATTATAGCAGTTTTAGGTGGATTGTAAATGCATGCCAGTGCAATCCTTCTCCCTTGCCAATAGCCCTGTAGTACTGTACATCTTCCATTATCATCTTTTTTCCTCTTCTATCACTATTGGAGCTTCTCTTGCAGTTAATATAAGTACCCGTTTTTTTCCCTTTGCCCCAGATATTCCTCTGAATAACCATCCTGAAAACCTTTCTTTATCAAATTCACATGTTCATTTCTTTCCAGGTATTTCTCTTGTAGCATAGCTATTTGCACTCTCTACATTTTTTTAATATAGTTCACTACTCTTTCTTTTTTATATTTATCTGTAAGACCAGATTGAAAAATATTACAAAAAAGCATAATTTTCTTATATAGTCAATATTACCACCTTTTATGTATAACTGCTTTTTGTTAAATGTCTAGTTCACGCTTTTATGGTACATGCATATACTGTTCGGCAGGTTGGTCTTTTATACAGTTGTTTCTTGTCATATCCATTTGAGCCTACGCCACATCTTACGTAACTTTTTGTTGTTTTTTTTTTCTGATGCCCTCAAATAGAACAAACAAACCCCCCAGAAATATATCAACTTAATCAGAACACAAAACTATATACGTCTTCAAATATTGAAGTTTTTGTTTCCTAATAAGAACAAAAGTTCTAAGTTGATAGCTGCACAGGCTAGAGTTAACCAAAAAGAAAGGTTAGTCATGCTAAGACGCATGCTACAGCCTGTGCTTATCAGTAAGTGCTGTTTGAGTTTGTCTATCTTTATAGCTCTCCCAGCTGAGAAAACACTTGAATGCTTTCAGTAAATACTTTTTCTAAGCCATTTCTCTTTATCAAATTGTCTTCTAGTTATATGCAAACCAGACACACAACTGCTAAGGATACATTGTTTACCAGAAAAAAGCCTTATAATATAAACTCAACATAGGAATATATAATGTACAAGGAACATTTAATGTAAATTCAACATAGGTAAAAACCTGTATAGCTATTACCCCACCAAACACTGGAATAAACTCCCACTGGACATCCGAAACACTACATCTAAACTTCTATTCAAAAAGACTGTGAGAAATCACCTTAGCTTAAATAAACTTTGCCTCTGTTAACAGTCCTCTGACTAACCCATCTCTCCAGACCAATCACTCACTACTTTTCCTCCTAATAGTACCTAACACTACCTCCTTCCAAACTCACCCTCCCTTCTTCCCTACAAAAGCCTTCCCTATTCTTACTCCTAAACTTTCCTTTACTATTATAATCTCCTCACCCCCAGAATGTTCAACAACTACTGTTGCACTTTTATCTCTCCTTCACTGCTACCCAGAAACTTTCTTACTAACTTGCTTTCTCTTTACTGTAAATACTATTTTTCCTGGTCTACCCACCTCAATATACATAGCTAGCCGACACTGTATATAATCTGTAATCAGTTTTATTATTGTATACTCGCTTTACATTATGTATTTTTTGTGTACTTGCGTATGTTTTTTTTTTGGAGCTTGTATATGTTTTGTATCTATGGAGCTTTTCTCCCCGGGTCTCCACTGAAAAAGGGCCTTGTCCCAGATGGACCAAACCCGGTCAACAAATGTCAAATAAATAATATTCAATATTCTTTTCATTTACATGCTTTGTAATAAACTTGTTACTGGATAATGCTTAGAGTCATAACCCAGTCATTTCCCTATGCAAGCATGGGAAAAAGCACACACATTTTTCTTTTGTCATGCCACCTTAACCAGACCTTCCCTCTCCTCCTCCATTTCCTTTTTTTACATTGCAGTGCCTGCATTTCTTAAAACTGAACAAAGAAAATGGGAGAAGGGAGAAAAAGAAAAAAAAAAAGAAAACAAAAGCACCTGTTTTGCATTTCAAATAAAAAAACTGAGAAAACTTTACTTCAAGTTTAATTGGGTTTTGTCTCATCTTTAAAGCTCTCCCAGCTGGGAAACCCCCAATTGCTTTCAGAAAACATTATGCCCTAGCCAATTTCTCTTATTTTTTCCCATAGCTAATCCTCTTCCACCAGACTCTCTTTTACCATATTGTCTCCATGGACATATGAGAACCAAACACCCAATTTCTCTTTATCAGATTGTTTCCATAGAAACATGAAGACCAGCTGCAGAATTGCTACTAAGTATACATGCATTTGATAGAAAAAAAGCCTCATAATATTCAATATTCTTTTTCATTTACTTGCTTTCTCTTAAAACTAATTAATCTAAGGTCCTTAATCCAATCATTTTTCCATGCAAGAATGAGAAAAAGCACATTAATTTTAACTTTGTCATGCCATTTTAATCAGGCTCTTTTTTTACATTGTAATACCTATATTTCTCAAAACTGTACAAGAGGAAAGAGAAGTGGGAGAAAGAAAAAACATCCCCATTACACTTAAAAACAGCATGCAAAGAAAGCCATACACCACAAATGCAGTACTAAGAAAAGAAAATGTTTTCTTTACATACAGTTAGCTTTCTCCCTTCTCTTCCCCTCCCCAAAGCATTTTTCTGAACATTAATGGCATGATGTAGGGCATACACTTTAGAGTCCCCCTCAAGTCCACCAAATTTTGAAAAAGTCCAATATTTCCAGATCTTCTTGTTCTGTCATATTTCACAAATATAAGTATTGCATTGTAATCCCATAGTAAGTTACTGGTTTTATTACTGTTGTACTCCATCACCCAAATCCTGTCTCTGCTTCATTCCCAATGTTCTCTCGATTCTTCTAGTCAACTCTTGAGCACCCCCTTCTCTCAAACATTTTCTGTTGAAATACTGGAAACGGTTTCACAGGTACAGTTCTTGTGGTCATTATTACCAGAAGAACACGAAACAGAATCTACTTCTGTTTCAGAACTCACTTTTTGTTGGACAAACTTTTGTACTTCTTCCTTAGCATGCATTTCATCAAAAATTATTTTATCCCCCTCCCTCCCCGGGAAGAATACCTTAAAGATAGATGGTGGAATGAATTTGCTTCTCTTCTGCCTGGTGTACAATGAGTAATCATTCTCCACAAACTCTCTGCTTCTCCCACTTTTAGTATTCTGCCCTTCTGCCACAGTTTTGTCAGAATCAACTCCTGCTGGTAGGATTGCATCTTTACTATTAAAGGTCTAGGTTTCTTTCTTCTAGCTAGATTTGGAGCATACACATAATGTGCCCTTCCAACTAACAACTCCTGCTATGGAATTACCAGTCCAGTTGCTTATTTGTGCTTTCATAAAATTAATGCAGTCTGTTCCTTCCAGCTTCTCTGGTATAGCTGAAAATTTCAGGTTTTCCCTACGTGCTCTGTCTTCTAATTGTTACTTTTTGAAACATCTGTTTCGGAGCAGTTTCATATTCAGACAGCCTTTTCTTCATTTTGATCTCCGATTTTTGCAGCTTTATCATCTCATCTGAATATCCGTTTATAGCTTCTTCCATTTATTCCAGCTTTTTGTGGTTTGTGTTGATATACATTAACCAGGTCTGTATGCAGTTGTCTTGTATCTTCCTGTAGGTTACTGGAAGTCATCTCTGAAGGTTGCATTGCTTTTTGCTGAACAGCTACAGCACTTTCCCCTATCAATGTTTCTTCCCTCACCTTTTGTAGGTGATTTGTTTCCAGGTCTTCTGTATTTATTTATTCCTGACATCCAGGCTTACTAGCCAGTTAACAAAAATTTACCCATAAATACAAGTCTACTGGCCTTCTCTGCTGAGTTTCTGTTTTCACACTGGGAGAGCTAAAAACAAGCTGTTACTGCATGTGCAGCCATCTTGGAAGCTAACATTAATCAAGGTGATATAGGTGTTCCTTTTTTGTCAGGACCAGGTAAGTAGAACAGGAAAGAGGTCTTGTATGGATGGTCAACTAAGGGGGAAGTTCAGTAATGGTGGAGAGATACAAGTAGCAGTGTTTTATCTATGTTAGATAAGGGTTATAAACAGTATATTTTTGGAAGAATTTTAATCTAGCAGGACATGGAATAGAATTAATTATTGATGGGAGACTGGGACAGAGTGCATTTTAAATAATGTGTGGACATACTGAAATACAGAAGTCCAGCCAGTGTATGACATCTGCTGCCTCTAATGTCTATGGTGTGATGTGGTTAATGTATATTTCAGTATAGTGAAAGAAGTTTTCTCTCTTGTTTTTACTTCTGATTGTGCCTGTGTCCAGTTTTTGGTAGATTTGACATTAGTGTAGCACTCATAAAACTTCTCCACAATTCATTCATTAAGATAGCATTATGTGCAGTGGTGCTCAGGAATAGACTATTTTTTCTACTTAACCTCACTTTTTCTCTTTTTTAGTGTGTCCAGTGGGTCGATGATGCAAAACTTAATCAGCTGCGAAGAGAAGGCATCCGGTATGCTAGGATTCAATTACATGATAATGATATTTATTTTATTCCACGAAATGTTGTACATCAGTTCAAAACCGTGTCTGCTGTCTGCAGTTTAGCCTGGCACATCCGACTAAAGCACTATCACCAAGAAGGAGCACCTCAGATGTCAAATACCCTAGAAAAGGTTCTGGACATACCTGTGATTCAGGGGCCTTCAGGTATTACAGTCAAAACTGAGACTTTTGAACATGTGGACAAAAATACCTCTGTGGAGTTAAAACTTCCTAACATTCAAGAAAATGTAAGAGAGATAGAACTCTCAGACATTAAAGGTGAACCTGCTGACATCTCTTTCAAAGGTTCTGATGAGCCTGTTGAGGTTCATACAGCTGAAACTGGAATGTGCACACTTGACTGTGAACATCTGAATACCAGAGCAGGGCCTCATCTTACAGGAATCACGACTGTTAAGATGGAGCTTGAAGACAGAGACTCTCAGTTTAACAGTGAGGACTTGATGCAGAAACTGCCTTCTGGAAATCACATACACATACAACCTGAAGATACAAGACAAATCTGCTCAGTAACTCAAGGATTGCATGGGCAGCACCAGAGCTTTTTGTGTTAAAATTTGTACATATTGTTTTTACTTTTTTAACTGTTATAATGGTGTGATGTATTATAAAATATGTAAGCTCTGTGGGGCAAGACTATGACTTGCTCTTAAATCTGTTACAGAAAATACAGTAAATGTAGCTTTGTAACATTCCTCAGTGCCTGTCCGTAACTGTGAAATATTGAAGCACTTAGGGCCAGCTTCACTGTAACACTGCAGGTTAAGTAAACAGGTTTTTAAATAATATATTTTTGAGTTGTAGGTTTTAGAATAGAGCTGACATTAACATATATATTTTTTGTAATATGAGCCAGAATTCTTTTGACTCCAGGCTTTTCCATATAGCTTATTTATATCAAGTTTTTCATTTTAAATATCTTTGTCAGCACTGTAGTGTAAATAACTTTTTTAAACTTGTAGTGTGATTTATACTAAAAAAGTGGACCAGTTAATAAAGGTTCCTAATACTGGCCATGTGGCATATTTAAAGATCATAGCAGATTTTGTATTAAGTAGTCAAACTGCTTCATCAGCCTTTTTGTATGTACTGATTTACTGTACAGTTTAATAGATTCTAAGGGAGGATGAGCAATAATATACCTCCAGATTTCAAAAACTCTTGCATCTTCCCTCATGTTATTCCTCCCAGATTTTTTCATATATCATTATCTTAGCCTTTATCTATATCTGATGTACAAGCAGTGTTTTAAGTGCTCAAAAGTTATGCTGACAAGATCTAATTTCTTTTTATTTTTTATATTCATATTGGCAGATGGTGTGCATCATTTTTATCCATCCAAACTTATGTGGTTGAATTCACCAAATAGTAATATGTATTGTAGTACGTGCTCTTTTTTTTCCCCATGCGGCCAGGATATCACACAGTTTGGGTTTTCATTTCAAAAGTCTAGTGTATTTTAGAATAAAACCTCAATAGGAAAGGAGCAACATTGTTACTCTTGCAGCATTAGCAGTTGATTATTCAAGCCTTCTCCCCATTCACTGTTGGGATTTGTCTGAAATTTGTCTTTTTTGTTATAGCTACTATATTGTAATAGCACTTGGAGCAGAATTGTTCTGCATAAGAAACTGCCTGCTGCTGCAGTAGTACACAAATGGTGTGCAGTTCTGATCCATATGTGCCTGCAGTGCAGCGCATGATAAATTTTTAGATAATTTAAAATTGTGTGTGGGATAAGTGGAGGAATTTGTGCTGAGAGTGTGTATGTTTTTTCCTTCAGTGCCAGCACCTCTAAGCCAGAAGTGACAGTAAATGCAGTTTGCTTTCCAAAGGTCAGTGTAGGTTATGATGTGCTGGCTTTTAGAAGCTGAAATTTATTCATCATGGTGTACACTTGTTTTGTATAGTAACATTAGAAAGACGCATGCATTTGTTCAGTAGACATATGTTCTACTAGTTTTAGGAAAACTTCTACAACAGATAAAAAGCAATATTGGCAGTGTCAACCTTGTTTAAACAGAAAGGTGGGAGAATGGTATATGTGAGTGGTCCACTTCTGGAAGGTATGCTGCCACACACCTTAACAGTTTTTTTCCTATGTATGAGTATGGTGCACGTACCTTCTTGTAATGCTGTTTTGCACATTGTTTCCAGTGTTTCAGGTTATGACTTCATTTGCAGAACAATCAAGGCAGCTTTTTCAGTTCATCATTAAGTCAAGAATCAGATATTTAAGCACAAGGCATCATTTAGATTGGTAGCTTGATCCATAATTGAAAGGGTCAGGGTGGAAGAAACATGTTTATACAATAACACTGATTATATGTTATTTAGAGTATATCTGATGTCAGTGCTGTCATGATAGTCAGAAATCATAAGTCAAGAAATGTTTTGAATAAAAGAATGCTCAGTATATCTTGTATGTAATGTATACTGTTCAAACAAAATAGTTATTCTTTTGATTTTCCCTGATTTTTTTTTATAACTGCAAAGCTCTTTTTTGCAAGTTGTTTTTCCATGTCAGTTACATTCTTAGATTATCTCAGAGTATATGATTTTTTTTTTTAGGCTAGCTCTTTTGGATCACACCTGCAAGACTGACACCATGTGATGGTAGGACCAAGTGGGAACTGCTTGCAATTTATCCTGTTAATCTGTTGGCTCTTTTTTTGTTTAAAAATTGGAAGTCAGTACTGTCATGTCCTTTTTCTGCTTCTGAATCAGACTTGTTTATGAAGTACAGTTACTGCAGTCTACATGTTTATCTTTTTCTCTTTAAATAATTGACACATTGTATTCTCGTCTGTGTGCCCTTTAGTTTTACAGGCAAAAAAAAAATAGTATTGCTAAACTAGGACCTTACAAACCCAAATGTGATTGCTGCTAGGTACTGATTGGGCTTTCTAGTCTGCTTGTGACCATAACCAGTGGGGGACCTGCCACTGTAAACTACCTTGTGTTTTATTCCTTCACCCTCATTTGCAATATAGCTTATTGCCTGCCTTGTGCCATTCCATGCTCTCACTATTTTCTCTCTTTTATTGTCTGTAGAAAGTCATTCATTATGCACACAACTATTTGAGTGAAAAAAATATGATTTCTCATGTTACCTTTTTGTTGTCCTCCATGCATTTCCAGATTGTACGTATTCATCAGTTTTTTGAATGATAATCCTTTTCTGAAATATTTATTATCATCTGTTCCTTATCTCTGCTTTTCCAAGAGAGCAAGTTGTTTTGATTCATTTTCATGTGGATTGTCCTTGCAGCATTTTGCCTACCATCTTCTAGACAGACTAAGCCTTTTATGTTGTGCAGAGATGTTGATATCCTTAAATGTGTGCACACTATTGAAGATGGGGGCACATTTGTATTTTATAGAGATACAACTAATGATGTGATATTGAGGATCCTCCTTAGTGGTGGGTCTGGATTTACAATTTTATTTACTTATTTTACATTTGTTAACCAGGGGTGTCTGACTGAGCCGAAAAGTCCATTTTTCAGCAGAGGCCCGAGGAGAAAAGCTTCACAAAGAAAAATTACAGATACATTTAGTTATTTAGACATGATCAGTATACACACAAATTACAAAAGACATGTTTTTACAGTGGTATGCGGCACATCAACAGTTACAGTGGAGAGAAGAAACAAAAACATATTAATGTAAAAATAAAGGTAATTAATAGATTTGTGGTGTACAGCTGAAATTTGGAACATAGGTAGAATACATATAGTACACAGGGTACAGTACATACATTGTAGATTAGCCAGTGTTTGTGAGTAAGATTGAAAACTATTATCAGGTACTCTAGATTTAGTATGTATACAATGCCTTTCCTTCCTCAGTTCAACTATTTTTCTTTGAAGCTCCTTTGTTTGGGGGCTTGCGCACACACGCAGTGCTAATGCACAGTGTGATGTCATGAGCTGTACTAGGAGGGCATGTCTGAGTCCTGAAACTGTTGGCTGTTTTGTGCCGTGTATTTAGTTTGCAACTCTTGTCTTGAGGTTTCAGTCCCCAAAACATTGCTGCATCTGATATTTAAAGCGGCTAAGACATAAAAGTGGGGTGTCATTTTACAAACCAGTACCGAGAATGGCACTGATTTTAAGAGAGGGGTGTAATGTAAAGCACAGTCTTAAGTGCCAGAGATTCAGCTGAGCTATGTGACGATGCAGGAGAGAGGAGCTTCTGACCTAATTTGCTACTGCAAGAATGGTGACAGTTGAGAGTACTCACTGCAAGGATTGTTACAAGTCCCAAACTCAGCTTTTGTCCTGTGTAGAGTCATTGTCAGATGGTAAAAGAATCTGAAGGCAGGTGTTGGCTTATACCTTCCTAGATGTAAATCCATCTGTAAGATGAAATGATTGTCTTCATGTGTTATGTCCACATCTCTGAATTGTGAAGGCTCAAGTTTGTGCCCATCTGTTAAGTTGACAAAGGGTCTGTGATAAGTATGTCCTTTAACATCCCATTGGGGGGAATCACATATCCCCTAACTGAACTGCCAGAATAGTGTGTTCAGTCTGTTTTCAAAAAGTGATTTGTCAAGCCCCTCAGCTGTAGCTTGGTGACTGTACTCAGGACAAAGTGTTGTCTTCTCAAGGTCTTCTCTTGGATCCAGTCCAACTTGAGATTGAGAAGTGACGAGTAAGTCCTTCCTCAGCCAGGACTTGCAACTCTAGCCTTTTGTCATTTTAACTTCTGCTAAGGCCTAGCCTCACAGGTATACGAGTGCAGTCTTTAATAAAGTTTGATGGTTAGTACTTGCTATATCTAGTACTTTAGAAATGTGTGTATAGGTGTATTTGATCTGTAGATGATGTGGTTCAGGATTTTCCATCTTCATGTGCATTATAGTAGGGCTTGGGGGGGTCAGAGGTAATAATTTTGAGACTAGATGTTCCCTATGCAGCATTTTTGCATGACTGTACCCTTAACCTCATGAATTCCATCATGCACCGGGCTGCAGCCCACATTCTTTATCCCCAAAAATACTGGAATGAGTTTCTTGGGGGGAAAAAGTGAGTCTCTGTGTTCATCCCCCTTGGAGTCTATTACCATTGGTATCATTTACTAAAATTAAAAGCATACAGATTCTGCCCTGAGGCTACCAGAGGTGCAAATGCTCAATATACGTTTTTGGCTAAGTGAAGTGAGATCATTATAAGGCTTCTTAGAACAACCATTTATGTGATCTTTTTGGTATAGTATAAATCCCAGACACTGAACCATCTTTGCTACTTGTCACCTGACAGAGAGATCTTTGCTTTGAATAAGGTGGCTAAGATAGCATTCTCTATCATATTGGGGCTTAAATATCTTGTGTACCTGTTTTTCCTGTCAGTTTTCCCAATCCTTCTTAGTTACAGGTGCTGGAGAAATGTTTTGCCCTTCCTATGTCTAGGTTTAAAGAAGTGGTCCTGATTCTGTTAAACTTCTGTACTGGGCTGCTGTGGATAGCCACAACATTTTTAATGCTGTGTGTAGGGAAGCAGGCTCAGCCATGTGTCTGCACAAGATGGTGCTGCTGAGGCTTCAAGGAAGGTGTTTAGCTGGTCATTCTTTATGCTCTCTTCTGAGAGGGAGGTATTGTATAACCATTGCTGCTTGTCAGAAGACTCTCAAGCCCTTGCTTCTGTGAACCCTCTTTCAGTCCTATATCTTTTTTTGCTGCTATGCCATACGAAGGAGAAACTTTTTTTCAGGAAGATGAAGAATCCTCAGGCATCAGATAGTCTCTTCACTCAGTGCTGTGATGGCCATGTCACCCATGAAGATGACTTAATTGACATAGTAGTCTTAGTCCTGACATTTGTCAGGGATCATCCTTGGGAGGAGCATTTGTTACACTTTTTTTCTGTGTGAAGAACCATCACAGAAGACCATGTATTCTCAACATGGCTGTAAATTGCCACATCTTAAGATTGTTAGGCCCTTCAAAAGAGATATGTTCATATACCAAGCTGTTTCAAAGACCTCTTGGACAAAATCAGGTTCTACTCTACAAAGGAGCTGTAAAGACTGTCTTTCCTTTCTGACAAACCCAAGGGTTCTATTTCCATATTTTGGTTGAAAAGTATTTGCTGCATGACAGCAACTTTATTCACCTAATCTACCACATAGCTTTGAATGGTGATAGTCCAGTAGTTCATGCCTGTGCTGCAATAAAAAGTTCCTGCATCATGCCTCTTGGATGTAGTGGATTCTTCCTGGAGTATCAGCATCTCTGGGTCTGCACGGGAAGTTCCCTCTGTTATTCCAGGTGGGCACTACTTTCAGTCCAAAGTGCTACCATTTTATCTCTCCTGTGATGCTACTGTGTTTATAGATGTGCTGATTGTGTGGTAGAGGCTTTGGCGTCTGTATTAGAAGACCGAAGATGCATTCTTTCGAATGCGTCTTGGTCGAACTTAAAAAGACTGAAAACGGAAGATATTGAAGTGGCTGTTAAGCAAGGCCGCTTCGGTGCTTTGCCACTTTCAGCACTGTAGTGTGGTCTTGGATTTGGTATATTTAAGTGGGGGTGTGGGAGGCCCACTGAATGTAATGTTTGAAATTCATTTTTTATTTATTTATTTTTTTGTTGGAACAGCTATTTTTTCCTCTGGAAAAAAATAGCTGTTCTGACACTTCGACATTGTAAGCTTGCGCTTACATACAGTCGTTCAATCACCGTTTGCTTTTTTAAGCATTTGGTGATTTAATATAGACCCGAGGCTTTGCATGAGAAGTTTAATGCATTTCTCTCTCTAGATAACTGGTTTCTCATGGCAGTGTCATGAGATTTTCTGAAGCACCCCTGAATTCAGGCACTTCCCTGGTTAAAGTAGAAAACAACCACAGAAAAATAAAACCAAAATCAAAATACAGCAGCCAGGAATCATTCAAAAGTTTAATGGATCTCAAGCGCGTCTGCAAAGCCTTCAAGGAGTGTATAAAGCCATCAGTTAACAGACCTATTTAAATACAAAATTAAAATCCAATTAATTCAAATAAGCAGCATCCAATTAACATTCCAAATTGAGTCCTAAAGCAGACATATTATTAAACTTTAAAATATATACACTTTCTTTATACATTCATTTTCTCGTAATACAAACCATCTGAACAAAAGTCTACCGGTATTTCTTCTAAAACTGTAGCCCTTAAATCACATGGATTTGAATTATGACACTCTAAAAAATTGTTTAACCAACGGACTTTCAACCTTTTTATTCTTAATATTCCTAATGTGCTCTTGCAATCTGCATTTAAATTTCCTTTTTGTTTCCCCAATATATACAAGACTGCATGAGCACGGAATAGCATAAATTACACCCTCCATTTCACAATTAAATACATGATAAAATGCACGCCCATTAATAAAAATAAATGATCTAACAATATAGGTGCATACATTGCAATGAATTAATTGTTTTTTTTTTTTTTACTTCCCTGGTTACAGTCTGAAGAGGTCTCCATAAACTGAAAATGGTTCTCTGATTCTTTGTCAGGATTGCCGCCTTTGGCATGCAGTTAAATTTTCTTCATTGTCATTCATTCCCTCCAGCAGAGTGAACCCAGAATTTTATGTTTTAGTAGCCTCATTGAGGGAACAGGTGGGATCCAGGAAGAAACCTTATCTTCTGGATGCCTTTTGTATGCCTTATGATACCGATGTTGCATTAGATGATGAGGCATTAGTTGTAGTCATCACATGCTGACATTATCTTCTGGTGTCAGACATTTCTGACTGTGCTCCCCCAAGAGTTATGTATAGTCATCGATGATCTCAATTTTGAGTGTCATTTCTTATAGCTGAATCTATCGTGGGTATTGGATACTTATGGGAAGCCCACTTCAGATGCTTTTCATGCTTCAAGGAAATTGGTCATTTTTGGAGAAAGGGGCTCTACATAAACCACCTGGGTCTGTGAACAGTCCTGCATGCCATGAAAGTGACTGCTTATGAACCAGTCAGTGCTATGAGCATGAAAGTGTTGGAGAACACCCTGAATCCATGGCCTTTTGTGGTCCTTTTTGACTTTCATTCCATCATTAGGTACCTGAAAGGCACAGAGCACATGATCATATCCCAGTCCTTGTAGAGAAACAATGCATGTGTGGTAATGGCCCATCAGCAAGGACAGCATACCATCAGTTATATTGTGGGAGATGTGAATGTGCTGGTGGACTGTGAGTTGCTCCTGCAAGTCCTATTATGGAAGTAAAGCAGTGGTAGTTTTGTCTGGGCAGAGTTTTTTGAAAGTGTGGGCATCCAGGAAATCAGTTTGTTTGCTACCAGATGTAAATGGTCCTACTTTCAGTTCAGTACAACAGGGGTGGTGTAGTTAGTGGTGTACAGCTTTCTGTCTTCTTTTGTGGTGGTAATGGACATTCCTGTATACCTTTACTTCATTTTGCCTGACCCCATGCCTTGTAACAGAATTTATCTCATTCTTGTCACCTCATGATAGCCAAGTTTTGAGGTTACAGTACAGTAAATCTCATAAATAAAAAAAAATTAGGGATGTTCTCCTTAGGGTGATAGCAAGCTGCAAACTCAAACTGACTTCTAGCTTAAAGCCCTTAATCCTGACATAGCTTCTGGACCAGGGTGTCTTAAGTGACTGAAGCTGCTAGAAAGCCTTTTGTATGACAGATGTACAGTGGAAGATGTCTTATAGTGTTTACAGATATCATATACCTCCCAGATGGTTAGGTTACACCTGACTGAGTTACCTGAGATACCTGTTTGATTAAAGTCTGAATTATACCACTGTCAAGGTATATGTGTTACCTGATGTTCTTCATCTCACATTGCTGCAGTCCTTACACTTGGGTAGTCCGCTGTCCTCGGTCGGCCCGAATATCAAAGTATAAGGCTGACGTCGGTCAAGGCGCATTTGACTGACATCAGGACGTCAGGGTACAAATGCGCATGACCGACGTCATATCCTCAGTCTTTTTTGCCGCATGGTCCGATGCAGAAGCAGCATTGCAAGTGCCGGTTGGCGTTCTGAGATTTTTCGATTTCGAAGTTTCAGACCGAGTTCAAAGTTGGCTAAGTACCCCGTTGGGGAATATTTTAGTTTTTTCTTGCCTCAGTGATTTACCGGATGTCAGAAAAAGTCAATAATTGCATTTCATGTGGGAAACAGATACCGCATAGAGATTATCATACTTTGTGTATTCCTTGCTTAGGGCCTGAACACGACGTTGTTGGTTGTCGCTCTTGTGCTAGATTTAATAAACGCACTATAAAGAGGAGGTTGGATTGTGCAAGGTTAGTCTTTGGGAAGCGGTGCAATTATAAAATGCCGTCGGATGCTCCGACGCCCGCTTCTTCTAAGAAGCGCAAAGACAAAGCAGTTAAGCCTAGGCTGGAAGAACCGTCTGTACCGGATGCCGGTTCTTTAGAGGTGTCGGTGGAGCCGGTGGCTCCACCGGAGGTTTCTTTGTGTTCCCAGGGTGAGACTTTAGTATTGCAAGATGTGGCCTCTCAGGAGGCAAGTCAAGCTGAGGGGGCTTCTCAGGTTACTATACTCCCCTCCCTTCCTAGGGTGGCTAGGCCCTCTCCTTCTGTTTCTAAGGCTTCTCCCAGGGGCAGGCCAGGTTTAGCTTCAGTTGGTGTTACCCCTAGCTCTTCAGGTACTGTGCCCAAGAAGCATATGCTTAAAATGGCAGAAGATTTGATTACTTTGATTAGGGGTTCTATGCCCCCTCCTGATAAGAGGCCTAGGGTGGAGCCTGAGCTGGGGGTTTTGAGCAGGCTTCAGATGTGTCAGAGTCTTCGGCTGAAGACTTGCAGGAGTACTCTCCTTATTCTGATTCTGATGTGGATGATTCTACTCCTTCTGCTTCTCCTCCTGAGGATTTTTCTTTTTCAGAAACTCTTCATTCCATGAGGGAGCATTTTAAGTGGGAAGGTCAGGACTTCTCTGATTCCAGGAAAAGGCTTAGGGAATTTTTGTTTTTACCCCAGCATAGGCCTTTGGCTATACCTCCTGTTTTGGATGTAGTGGAAGATGTTTTACAGAGGCTTCTCTTAATCCTGATTCTTTGCCTCCTGCTCCTGTTAGGCGGATAGGTATTACAGGGTGCCTGAAGCTCATAAGTATCTTTTAAGAGTCCTAGGGCAGACCCAGAAACTGTTAGCCAGGGGCCTAAAGGTGTCAAGGCTTCTGTTGTTAAGAATCCGGTTCCTGCAGACAAAGAGGCTAGGGCCTTGGATAGATGGGGAAAGAAAGTTTATACTTCTTCCACTCTGGCTATGAGGGCTTTGAATTGCCAGTTTCACATGTTGAAATACCAAAACTATCTCCTTTCACAATTAAAGTCTAAGGTTGATGCTCTGGCTGTAGGTATTGATTGTAAAGAGTTGCAAGATTTAGTACATGTTTCTGAACAGGTGGGTAAGCATTCTTTGCAATGTGGTTTTGATGCTGTACAGGCCTCGTCTAGGGTGGCTGCCACTGGGACAGTTCTTCGCAGGCACGCCTGGCTAAGGGATCAAAATTTGTCTGAACATGTTAAAACAAGGATTTTAGATGCTCCTTTACAATCTGACGTGTTGTTTGGTCCTCCTGTTGAGGCAGTTTTAAAGAAAATGGAAGACAAAGCTAAGTCTATGCAGACTGTTAAAGATTTTTTGCAGGTTCAACCTCCAAAGTTTAGCAGAAATTGGCCTGCTAAAGGGTGGACGATCCTTCTTATGATTCCCAGTCTAGGGGTAGATCTAGACGTGGTAGGGCAGAGCTCAGGGCTCTTTCAGGCCTAGAACAGGGAGTTCTCCTGCACAGTCTTCAGGTGAGGGCAGGGGTCAGTCCTTTCGTAAACAGACCCAATGACCTACCTTTTCAGCTGCCAGAGCCTTCTCGTCTGGCAGCACCTTTGGGAGGAAGGTTGGCACTTTTCAAAGAAAATTGGAGTTTAATTACCCAAGACAAATGGGTATTGGATATCATACACCGAGGATACAGGTTTTATTTCCATACCTTGCCTCCTTTCAGAGGCTTGCCAGACGTTCCTCCTCAACAAAGAATAGAGGCTCACAAGCAAATTTCTCTGTTACTTCAACTAGGGGCCATACAGCCGGTCCCTATGCCAGAAGTGGGCCTAGGATTTTATTCTCGCCTGTTCCTAGTACCAAAGAAGGGGAACACGTGGAGACCAATTTTGGATCTATCTATCCTCAACACTTATCTGGACATTCCCAAGTTCAAAATGTTGACGTTACAACAGCTTTTGCCTCTGCTGGGCAAAGATCATTGGATGGTAACTTTGGATCTCAAGGAGGCTTACCTTCATGTTCCTATCAGACTAAGTTGCAGGAAGTATCTGCGTTTTCAAGCTGGGACTTTTCACTATCAGTTCTCTGCATTGCCCTTTGGCTTATCTACTGCGCCCAGAGTGTTCACAAAAGTTCTGGCTCCAGTGATAGCTTTCTTCAGGCTGAAAGGAATACAGATCTATCCTTATTTGGACGACTGCCTGATTCTGGCTCAAGGAAGGGAAGAGCTTCTTCGTCATTTGGAATATGTGATAGCAGTGCTAAGATGCCTAGGGTATTCTGTGAACGAAATAAAGTCCAGTCTAGTACCCTCTCAAGACATGTGCTTTCTGGGTGTGAGACTGAATACAGCATCCCAGATGGCCTTTTTAACCCCGGACAAACAAAAGAGTCTATCCCTTTACTTCCATCAGCTATCTCATCAGTCCAGGCTGACTTCAAGGACAGTCCTTCAAGCCTTAGGGTTCATGGCATCTTGTATTCTGGTGCTTCCCAATGCCAAACTGCATATGAGGAAGCTACAATGATATCTCAAAAATCTTCAGGCAAGGTTTCTGCCAGGAGCACAGAACTCCTTAGCAGATGTGTTGAGCAGACGAATTATGGATCCCCACGAGTGGAAATTGGATCCTCATGTGTTTCAGAAATTGACAGTGTCATGGGGAACTCCAGACATAGATCTGTTCGCTTCTCCACTAAACCATCAGCTGCCAAAGTTTTGCACAAAAAGGTTTCATCCCACAGCTTGGAAAGTGGATGCTCTTTCTTTCAATTGGAGCAATCTTCATGTGTATGCCTTTCCACCTCTGCCTCTCCTCCCAAAGGTACTTCTAAAGGTCAGACAGGACAAGCCAAGGATGATTTTAATAGCTCCAGATTGGCCTCGACAGCACTGGTACCCATTACTGAGAAGTCTGGTATGGAAGCCTCCATGGCCTTTGCCTTCGATTCCACACCTGTTGTCACAGGAGGACAGCCATTTGCTCAATGTCAAACTTCACTCTCTTCACCTAACAGCCTGGCATATTCTGTTTTGAACCATAGAGGGTCTCAACTTCCACAACAAGTTTTGAATGTGATTTTGGAAGCTAGAAGGCCTAGTACAAGGAAAGTGTACGCAGATAAATGGAAGAGATTTTTATTTTGGAGTGCAGCAAAAGATTTTGATGTTTCTGAGCCTAATTTGAGTGTGGCTCTTCAATATCTTACTGAGTTACTGGACAAAGGTTTGTCTTTCTCTTCTATTAAGGTTCATGCTGCAGCAATTTCGGCTCACTATGATTGTGACCCACCATTGTTTTCTCATCCTTTGTTCAAGCAATTTCTTAGAGGGGCAAAGAATATAAGACCCCCACGAAGGGCTCCTACTCCTGCTTGGGATCTCAATTTTGTGTTGGAGAAACTCACTCTACAACCTTTTGAGCCTGCAGCTACTTCTGAGTTGAAATATTTGGCATGGAAGACTGCTTTTTTGTTGGCAATTACCTCTGCAAGAAGGGTTTCTGAATTGCAGGCCCTTATGGCGGTTGAGCCTTTCTTGATTTTCCATAAGGATAGGGTATCATTATGTACTAATCCTTCCTTTATGCCTAAGGTGGTTTCTAGTGTGGCTTTAAACCAAACTATTCATTTGCCTACTTTTTATGCAAATCCCCAAAATAAAGGGGAAAAGATTTTGCACACTTTAGATGTACACAGGCAGTTGCGATATTATTTGGACAGAACTAAAGGGTTCAGGCAGTCTCAGCAGTTGTTTGTTTCTTTTGCTTTGAGTTCTCAGGGCAAGCCTGTGTCAAAACAAACTATTTCTAAGTGGATTGGGTTTTGCATTGCTTTCTGTTATTCCCATCATGGCAAGGAGATTCCAGCTGGGATTAGGCCTCATTCCACTAGGGCTACTGCCACTTCAACAGCTTTTTTGAGGGGAGTGGCAACCAAGGATATTTTGGAGGCAGCTACTTGGAGTTCAGTGCATACTTTCTCTAGGCATTATCACCTGCCACTTTACTCTAAATCCAGGGCTGGTTTTGCCACTGCTGTTTTGCAGGGCATCTTGGCTGCTCCTGCTTCCTTGTAGTTAGCCATCCTCCCTTACCTCTGCTTTGGGATTCTACCCAAGTGTAAGGACTGCAGCAATGTGAGATGAAGAACATAGTACAGTTTTGTACCTACCATAAATGTAGATGTTCGAAGATCCACATTGCTGCAGTCCAATTTACCCTCCCTCCTTCCCCTCTGTAGTTAGAGGTGGTTGTGTGGGTTGGGTTGTACATATTGTGTATTTTGTATATATTGTACATATAGTTAGTGCAAGGGTGGTGGGTTGGTTGTTTGCTGTCTTTTGGTTTTGACCTTTATTTTTAGGGTCTTCTGACATCTGGGGCAAGAAAAGACTGAGGATATGACGTCGGTCATGCGCATTTGTACCCTGACGTCCTGATGTCAGTCAAATGCGCCTTGACCGACGTCAGCCTTATACTTTGATATTCGGGCCGACCGAGGACAGCGGACTACCCAAGTGTAAGGACTGCAGCAATGTGGATCTTCGAACATCTACATTTATGGTAGGTACAAAACTGTACTTTTCTCCATTTTGTGCCCTTTTTGGAGGGTAGAATTCCAGTCCAAAAATTAGACAATTATTCCAAAAAGGGTTTCTGCATTGTCAACCCTCCTTTGAAGAACTCTCTCCTCTGTAGAATTTATTTCATACAAATTTCATACTTGACACTCCCCCACATGTCCAATGTTCAGACTTGCTAGTTCAACAATATTGAAATTTTTCTCTTGCAAAGGACCTCCTGATGACTTTCACTTCTGCCCACAGTTTTATGTCAGAATAATTTTCTTTAGAGAGCTTTGTCTGGACTTTTGGAGGGATTGGATGTCCCTAATACTAATCCACATTTCCTTGCTAAACTGCTTGCAAAATTGTTCATAAAGTAGGTCATTTATCTCATCATTTTTTTTTCCAGGTGGTGAATACCAGGGGTTTAGGAGGTTTTCACACATTGGAAGTACATGAATTCCAGAAGATGAAGTGTTGTTACAGGAAGAGAAATATCTTTTACTTTGAAATGGAGAACCACTCTTGAAAAGCGATGTGGTCAGAAGCCACTCCACCGGGGCAGTGGAAGATTCCCAGTGCTTGCATTAAACAATATCACCATCATGGACATTTGTGTCATGGCTGCTTAGTCATATCTTCTTCACTAAAAAATATCTGAATCATGACTATAGAAGTCGAGCCTTATTTACTAATCTGTTACTTCAGGATTAGGTCTTATAAGCATTTGCCTGTTGATGGTCTTCCATCTATTCCCCCTTAGGGATCTTGCCCTATTCAGAATTCTTCCCATTAACCAAGGAATGTTTCCAGTACAAGATGTAATTAACAGTTTCTTGCAATATCAATTGATCTGTGAGAGGGCACTTCCATTCTGCCAGCCTTCCACGTCACAACTGTTCTATCGAGTAGCTGCTGTTGTAATTACCTGTAAGTCAAGCAAATGTACATTTATGTGCCATTGCACATAGTAAGTGCTGCGTGTTCATTGTTTTGTCTTGATTTGTCTTGTATGAATGCGCTTGCGTATCCACATTTAAATTATTTAAAATAATTAGCCACTCTGGTGGCAATGTGGCATAAAAGTCTAAAGCCCTGACTGTAGCCCAGGTGATCTGGATTCAGTTAGTGGCTTGGGCATCTGATAATGCAGCAGGGAAGGATATGGGTGTACACCATCTTTTAATATATTAGCATTATTTAGCAATTCAAAACATCAGCAAACTATTTATAGGCAAAACTTGGTAACTACATTTTATAGAACACAAAAAATATTGCTTAACTTAGCAATAATCCACAATAGGGTAAGGATATCACAGGATTTACCTAAGGTTGGCATGGTTTGAGCACAAGGGTAATACCCAAGTGATTAAACAAAGTCATACGCGAGTATATCCTGTGATACCCACAATCAGGAGTGGATTATTGCATTATAGAATAACACTGTTTGGAAAAGAAATTGCTTACCTTTTTTGAAGAATGCCATTGTATAAATGAACTTTAATGTTCTTCCTTGTAGATTGTGAAGCATGTACTGTGCAGGCATTCAGCATATACGTTTTTACGCTTCTACAGTGCATGCATTTTTTTTTTAGCAGTTTGCACTAAAAAAAAAAAAAAAAAAAAAATGAAACTTATCAGAGTGCAGCATTTTGGAGTGATATGCACTTGTGAAATATTGACTCAACCCATTTTTTTTCATTAACAGTTTAGTGTCAAAAGGAATAATTGAGAACTTTTAAGGAAAATTTTAAAGTTAAGTGTTTTCATTCTTTATTCTTAAGAACAAAAGTACTTAACTTTAAAAGATTATCAAGTGTTCAGGACTTTCCGTTTATAATTTTTTTCTTGTAGCCTGCATTTTATAGGTATGCTTGCAGAGAGTGCTTCACTCCCCAGACGTTTATTTCGAGGAAGCACTCATGAAGCATACTTTACAAAGAAAATGTGTAATTTGAATCTTTTGAGTTTAATAGTTGAGCCAGAAATATCCCTGCTTGAGTACCGGACTGTTTTCTCTGGATAACAGTGGATTTACAATAAGAATGCTGATTGAGCTTATCCAATCAGTGTCAAGTTCTTGAGTAGTAAAAAAATGCTATTGTATAATGCTTAAACAGGAGTAACCTAAAAAAAATCTTTCTTAAATATTAGATCTGAAGTAGTTTACTTCATTTTATCTGCAACCTGTGGGTATACGGATCCGTGCCGGCAACTTTTTTCCTAGCATCTGCTCCGAGCTCCTTCCCTTACCCACAATGCCCTACCATCTTCTATCTTCCCCCAGATCTCATTTGCCGCGCCAGTAGTGTGCATCGTGGTATCCTTTTCTCTGAGCTCAGGGGATAGTAAGTGGTATTATTACTTGTATCTAGTGTGTGTTTGAGTGAATATTTTCCCTTCCTCCCCTTGTTTAGTGTATCACTTGTCATCAGTATAAAAAAAAAAAGTTTTTCAAACTTTGGAGAGTAGTTGTTAGGCCTGCCCTTCCCCTACCTGTGTTTGTGTGGGGTTTTTTTTCTGGTAGGTAGTGTTTTTACTTTGGTTGCAGGACTATGGCTGCTCAGCCAAAGCCTGTTTTTAAAAAATGTACAGTGTGTGGCCACAAGCTCTCCCTGGCTGATGGTCACACTCTGTGTGTGATTTGCTTGGGAGTGGCACAATTGTCCACTCAATGTGCTATCTGCTCCGGTTTCAGTCCGAGGGCCCTTAGGGATCGGAAGTCCAAGTTAGTAGCCAAAGGCCTTCTCCATGCTGGAATCTGCCTTGACCTCTGTCTCTAGTGTTCCACCTCTCACCCAGACAGGGACTCAACCTCCCTCTTCTTCTGGTGATGGGTCTACTAAAGACAAATCTACAGTCAGTGTGGCTGGCAAGGATAAAGAAAAAGATAAAGGCTCAGAGAGGATAGGGAGAAGAGAAAGGACAGACATCGCAAGAGATCCCCAGACAGGGAGCTCTTTCTTAGTCCCCCTTCTAAGACCATGATTCCTGTGTATCCTCGTTTCTTACCAGAGCCGTTGGAGCATTCGGACCCGAGGCCCCCCCCCCCATTGTGCAGACCAGCCAGATTCGAGTCGGTGGCCTCTTCGAGGTCGACTCGGAGCTTATTGAACATGGACAGGATGATGCGGAGGTTTATTCAGACCCAAATTCAGATGGGAGTCTTGCCAGGCCCATCTCCCTCTGGAGGGGGGACCTCCATGCCTTTCTTCTGCCCCATCTCTCCTTCCCTGATCCTGAAACATTCCCTCCCCCGGACCTGTCCTGTTTTTTCAGGTTTGGTTCATTGGGGTGAGTTGCTTATGTTTTTAGTTGCAGCAAACTCGATCTGAGGGAAGATAGGAGATGGTAGGGCATTATGGGTGAGAGGAGGAGCTCTGAGCTTGGAGCAGATGCTAGAAAGAAAGTTGCCAGCTCGGATCAGATATGGATCTGTATACACACAGGTTGCAGAAAAATAAAGTATAACTACTCAGATGGAACGTTATGGTGAGTACATAACTTCTTTTTAATATAAATACCATTCCACAATTCTGGGTGAAAGACCTGAAGCTGTGGATTAAAATATTAAACCTGGTCTCAAACAGGTTTTCCCAGATATACAAGATGAAGAAAATAAAACGTGTCTAAGCTAAGCAGTTGAGTGCTGCAGACAACCCTAAAATGCATTTTCACAGATTCAGTATTTTGTTTGCTTTCAGCTGAAAATGAAAAAGAGAGCTGATGGTACTGGAAGTTAAATTTGGTAAAGCAAGAATTACAATGCAGATGTAACTGCAGAAGAAAGTCCTGTCAGCCCCATTCCTTCTCTAAAACTATGTCCTTTCTTAATTCTACTCACTTTAAACACGATATAGCCATTTGTTGACATGTGTGTGCCTCCTGTCATTACCCTGCTTAATTGATCCGTGATTGCTAAGTCATACTTAAGTGCTTACAAGTTCACTGTGATTGGAAGATCACACAACTTGCACTTCATGGTCATTACTTAGCAAAATGACCATCAGTAATGGCAGTCTCGTATGTTTCCTCACTGCCCAAATTCTGGAAAGACCAGTGTAAGGAATAACTTTGTTAGACAACAATGCATTTAATAATTTCTGTAGCTCCCAATTTTGATAATTCCCAGAAGACCTAACCATATGTCACTATATCCTTGAAATATTCAGATACAGATGCTGCAGTTGGCTTGGTGTATAAAAATATTTATGCAGACATTTCCAGTCAAGAATACTACATTTACATGATAGAGTAGTGTATTTTAAAGCCAGATAAAATCACCTCCTTTGAACAAGGTCTGGTGGTCCAAAACCCTTAACCCAGCCTTTTCCTAACCGCTCCTTATCCCAATAAGCACTGCCTGTGGCTTGACCCTTGTCCTTTTTGGATAATTTTTTTCCTCTCAGACCCTAAAGAAACCCTGCTATCCCTTAACTTGAATGCCCTCTGAAAGTTGCCTAGCCAGTTTCAAAAGGAAATTTTCACACCACTGTGTGCCAAATGATCTTTCCCCATACAAAGAAAACTTCAGATGATGATGGTCCTAGGTTATAAAAGTTTCATTCCTGCAAATGTTCCCATTGTTGTAGATGAGGTTTTGCTGCCAACCAGCCATTTAAATATAAATAATTTTCCAATCCAGCAGAGATGTATTTTGTTAACAGTTGGAGCCAGTAGAGGATTTTTCCATGATCTTACCTTTAATTCCTTCCTGGCCCACATAAAAGCTTCAGGATTTCCCTCCTAAAGTGGCCCACTCTGATTATGTCTCAGTAAAAGTGCCCCAATTGACTCTCCTCGATACCTTCCATTTGGGGCTAGAACTGTGCAAAACATCATTAACTGGGCTGCCCTCAAAAATAAGTACAACAATCCCTACCTAACTCGTTCCATAGCCATTGTAAGTTTCATCCAAGAAGGGCTTATCTTTTTCTCAAAGCAAAGACTGGACACTCTACAAGCACCAAAAAATTGCATCTCAGGGTGTAATGGAGGCACCCAAAGTGTATAAAAATCATTTGTGTTGTCATCTGATCCGTGTTTAAAGGCTACATCACAGCCAACAACCTTTGGTGTGAAATGTGTATTATTTAACTTCATCTTGCTGTCATAGCGGAGAATGTTTGTTAAAAAGAACCAGTGTTGGAGCATAATTTGTAGTTCTGTTTATAACTTCAAAACATTGAATTTGTAACCAGAAATGTACCAGATTTTCTAAAATGGAAATCAACTGATATGAATTTTAGAATCAGTGAAGTAAAACAGCAAGTTGTCATACAATGGTAATTTAATATTGTTACCCGTTCAAGCAAAAACCCTTGTTATGAACTCACCATATTGCTTAAGTAGTCTGCAGGGAAACTGTAAAAATGGGTTGGGTGGTAGGATGCTTCATCATCTTGTACACGTTACTAACCTAAATGAAGTTGATAATCCCATATTCACCTTGAATACAAGCAGATGAACCTTTGTATTAATCCGAGAGGGATATAAACTTATCTAAAAGACCATTTTCAGAACTACAAAAACATTCTCCCAATCCACTTCTTCAACATCCAGACTTACTACCAGTAACCATATTTGCTAAACTGTATATTCAACCTTTAGTTGATGAAAACAAGCTGCTGAAGCTTTCATTGCCCTTGACAAATTATCACACTTCTATAGCTCAGTGAACTTTAAAGTCCCAATTTGCATCAACAACTTTAATCATTTCTAATTTATCCTTTCCCAGATCAGACTTTTATCCCGATACTCATTTCTGTTGTAATGTTTGCACTGAAATATCCATTCATGCCATTCCATCAGAGTAATTTGCCTGAAAGTATGAATAGAATGAGCATATTGTTGCATCCCCTCGTGTGGGGACCCCTTAAATGTATTCTAACACTTACAGTACTCTGCATGCCAGACAGATGCTCCCCCACAGCTAGTTTGTGTTTCCAATCATTCCATGAAAAAAGGAGAATCTGAAAAGGACAACTAAAACATTGCTTGGTGGGTACAGTTAGTTCCTTTACACATACTTTAAAAGGGATATAATCCAAAACCATTATTGGGTGTATCACTATGGACTTGGCCTCCTTGAAGCCCTAACACATAGTTAATATCCAGTCAAGTTCTTTAGAACCTTAAATACACAGAAGAGTAAGCATATATTCATCCCCAAAGAACCAGAACACATGCTGTGTCTACTAGGTTCATTACAGAAAAAATGTTTTTGAAAATGCTTTCCATGCCTGGATATTCTTATAGACCAGGGATCTGCTTGCACCATCTAAATGTGTGATGTGGTTCCAGTGGCCAGCAAACAAAGACTTGCTCCTTTGTGAAAATTAATTGGAACAACATTTCCCTGACCACCTCAGACAGACATTGGTCATTTCAGTAAATATTCACCAGTAACCCATCACAAATATGCCATCCAGCAACGCTTTCACTAAGAGAGAGCTCCACATTCAACCAAAAGATGTTGCAGGACTTGAAAGCAGCACAAGCCAGTTCTCCTTGACCCATTCAAAAGAATAAAAATATATATTTTCATAACCTATTCTTAAACGTTTTTCATATTTTGGGGTTGATAAATGTTTCCTGCAAGCAGGATATCTGAGTGCAAGTTTCCTTGGGTAAGAACATTTTCTGGATCTCCTCACAGCATTGTCCAACCCATTTACATTTGGAAAAAGTACCTGTATTTATGCTGTTAGAGTTCAGTCGAATGCATCCACCATGTCGAGCAGTATACAGAAATCTTAAAAATATTCACCTGGAACCTGTCAGTTTGTGCATCAGGCCATTCAATAGTGCATCATCTGCCTAACCAGTAGAGCCAAACATAACTGGCCAACCCTAAAATTTGCACCACACTAAAGCTCTCTTTTTAGTTCTCATTATTGATATTAAGATAAAGCATCTAGACTCGTACATATCCAGTCAAAGTATAGTTCAGATGTCTGCTTACCATGTAAACAAACTTTGGCATCTTGTTCATTGCACATCAAGAACACCAAGCTTCTATGAGAAGAAAGAAATGTACTTTAAAACGTAAGAAAACTAACTTTGAACATTTAAATACAAAAAAGAGAAGTCCGATTACATCAAATGTTATTGCTTTACAGCACTGATGTAACACCCCTTTGCACACTCCCAAGGCTAGTTTAATACATAGATAACAGAATTCTTGAGAGCTTAATGCACATCCATATGGGTGGTGTGCCAGTCTACCAACAGGATACTTCATAATTACTTCTATTGCAGTTCTCCCCCTCTTACAAGGATAAAACTAGACTGAATTTCAGTAAAAAAACTTAAGACATCTGTACAACAATTACTAACAGGGCTCTGTAAATGTATCTTAACTTGATAAAATTATACCTATTTTTAGAGAATTCCTTGCATATTTAAGTCTGTAACACAAGTAGTGCCATACCACTTACACAAAATGTATGTACCTGAGAAAATGCAAGTCAAGAATTATTCCTTAGAGTTTAAAAAAAAAAGAAATAAAATACTAGTGGACAAATAAGCAAAAGCAATTAATTCTATCAAAGCAGCAAGCTGACTCCTGACTATAATTCCATTGGAACATATGCCTATCAGCTTCTTTGCTCAAGAACTCTGAACAAAGCCAAAAATAATGAAAGGACATTTTGTTTTTTAAATATTGCCATAACTCTCAATAGAGTAACATGTTTTGAATCAGTATGCATTAATAACTATGAGACTCTAAGGAATGATACTGACTGGAATCCTGAGAGAGTCATCAGAAAATCAAACATTTTATAAGAATCAAACAAAAATACAAGGCAACATTGGGGATGTTATGCAAAACTGGTGGCAGTTGAAAGGTATTCTGGCACCTCGAACACCTGCGTTACAACATAAGAAAATTAAATAAAGCATTTTCCTGTCCAAGGGCAAGGCCATCCCAAGAGACAATAAGTAAAGAAATTAAATATTACATCTTTATGTTTTACATTTAATAGCTTGCACAGAAATTTAAAAATAATATATAATACTCTGTTTCAGGGGTCTGGGTAGCTGAAGCAAATAGTGCAATAAAGCTATTAAGGATATAACACTAGCTCCACTTAGAATGCCTGGAGACCAAGAATTCCAGCTGGGCAAAGTCTATTAACCTCTCCCATACTTGAAAAGTTTCATCTAGAGGAGCAGGAAAACAAAAAGTTAAAGGGAGCCGCCTTTTCCTGAAGCAAATAAAAAGTCACAGATTAATGGAAAGCACTTAAAATAAGCTCTCAAAATGTGTGTGTGTGTGTGTATATATATATATATATAATATATATATATATGTGTGTGTGTGTACACACACACTCGGATTACAGCTGATCTGTGGCTTGTCCACCAGAACCACCTTTCTCTCCATGCACATTATGAATGACTAAAACACAGGCAAAAAAAAATTAGAAGATACACAGATAAATATAAAGGAAAAGTAAAAAAAAAAATTGATGACCCAAAATGTTTTATAGAGAATTGGGAAACAAGGTAAAAGGACTTGAAATACAGCCAAAAAAAGAAATAGATATAGTTTGGAGAAGTATCTATGAAGAATCCTGTGCAACATAATAAAAATGCTAAATGGATTGATGAAGCAAAAGAAAGAAGTTTAGAGGTACAGGATATGAAATGGGATGAACTAACAGCTAGAGAGATTGAAACAAAGTTTAAAAAAAAAAAAAGCCTCTAATTGGAAAACCCCAGGCCCAGATGTAATACCTAACTTTTAGCTAAAAGTATTTAACATCTTTGCACGAAGATTTAGCCATGAGTAAGAACTGTTTATACATGCACTCCGGAAGAGACACCAACCTGGCCAACAATAGAAAAAACAATGGTCCTACTTAAGAGTGAACCTACAAGCTATCCTAAAAAGTACAGACCAATAACTTGCCTTAAGACAACGTATAAACTATACATGGGAATTGATACCGACAGAGTTTATAGTCATTTAGAAAAAAACTCAGTTATGGCAGTAGAACAAAAAAGCAATAAAAGAAAGTCATATGGAACAAAGGATAATTTGTTATTAAAGTCATAGTGGTGAACTGTAAGAAAGGGAAGAATCTAAGTATGTCATGGATTGACTACAAAAAAGCATTTTATAGTATCCCACATTCATGGATAAAAGAGTGCTTAAAATGTATAAAATACACCCTACACTGATCAACTACATTACAGTGACCATGAAACAGTGGCAGACTACTTTGCAATTAAGCCATGATAAAGGATAAAACTACAAAAGGGGGGGGGTATTCCAGGGTGAGACACAGTCACCACTGCTATTCTGCCTTGCCCTTAACCCATTAAGCTGTCTACTTACCTTAGACCATGGCTATAATTTGGCTCCTAGAAAACAACGAAGTGTAAAGACTTATCTTCTCTTTGTCTATGATTAGCTCATCAGATGACTGCAATTTGTCAAAACTTTTTCGGATGATATAAGAATGTCATTTGGTCTTGATAAATGTGCAAAAGCAACCTTTAAAGCAGGAAAGCTGCAGCACCAGGAAAACATCAGTTTGGGATAAGAATGTGATATAAAAAAAATTGAGCAAGAGGGAGTATATAAATATTTAGGAACTGATGAAGGATCAACAATAAAATATGAACAAATCTGAATAAAAGTAAGGAATACTTTAGAAGACTTAATCCTGAAAACAGCATTGACATTTAGGAACAAAATCCAAGCTGTAAACCAGTTTGCTCTTTCTATCCTAACTTACAGTTTTGGAGTGATTGATTGGCCCCAAAACATGGATAGATTAGATAGGAAAACAAGAAGGATGCTTCATGCTCACCAAACAATTTATAAAAATCGGTGTATACCAAGATTATGTATTCCCTGTTATGAAGGAGGAATGGGCCTCCTTGAAATGGATTACATGTATAGATCTGCACTTGTGGGACTCCACACATCTGCTGACCTCACAAGATGCAAATGTAGTGAAAGTTTTGAAAAATGAGAATAAATCTAAGATGACTTCTCTGCTTAATCTAGCAGAAGCATATCGGTGCCTAGTAGGAATGGAAATCAAACCAGAGGTAGGTAAAAATCAGGCAACAACTGAATGTGCCAAAAAGTAAAAAAGAGTATAAGGTGAAGGACCAGATAAGGCAAGAAATGTGGAAAATGCATAAATATAATTGCAAGTGTAGATACCTTCTGGAAGAACCTCATGTTGATCAGGAGTGAATTCAGGAATGATTAAGGGCAGGTGAATTCAAACCAAGAGATGAAAGGTTAATATTGGTGGCTCAAGATAATGGGCTACGTACACCCTGGTTTACAAAGTCCATTGAACATGTGAGAGAAACACACATGTAGGGTTTGTAAAGCTGAATTGGAAACATTTGCACACCACGTTGCTGGGTGTGACGTATTAATGGCAGAAGGACTGTGTATTGAAAGGCATAATAATGTGGCAAGACTGTTGCACTGGTGATTGTGCAAACATTATGGTACTGAAGTGGCAAAAAAACTGGAAATGAGCCACAAAGCATCATAGAAGTTGTTTATATCACATGGGATCACCCATTACCAACAGTTCAAAAGATAGATGCTAGAAAACCAGATATAGTGGTCCATGAAAAGAAGACAGAAGTAGCATTGATCACTGAAATTACCACACCCAGTGACTACAGTGCCTTGCATACAGAGACACAAGGTCATAAAATATCAGGATCTGCAGGCAGAAATGAGCAATGTGGTAGAAAGATACCTAGACAGTTCAAAAAGTAGTAGGAGCAATGGGTCTTATAAAAAAATAATCTACAATCGTACTTGGATAAGTTACCAATCCATGTAACCCCATATGAATTGCAGGAGGAGTCATTACTAGGCACACTGTGGGTGCTGCGAAGAGCACTTTTGGCTGATACCAAAGTTTGAAACAATACTAATTTCATGAACTTCAGTCGTACTTTGACTTGGGAATGGGGTCCATTCCTGTCATGGTATTAGAAACCCAAAAGACTTGGAGAAATTAAAAAAAAGAGCAAGATGAAGTAACAGCCAGAGAGAGTGAAACAAAGTTAAGAAAAGCCTTTAATTGGAAAACCCCAGGCCCAGATGCAGTACCTAACTTCTGGTTAAAAAATATTAACATCTTTGCACGAAGATTTAGCTATGAGTAAGAACTATTTATATGGGCACCCAGAGCAGACACCAACCTGGCTAAAAGGAAAAACAATGTTCCTACTTAAGAGTGAACCTGCAAGCTACCCTAAAGATTATAAAGCAATAACTTGCCTTCCAACGACGTATAAACTGTACAGTGGAATCGATTATGACGGAGTTTATAGTTATTTAGCATTTATGGCAATAGAACAAAAGGGCAATAAAAGAAAGCCATATGGAACAAAGGATCATTTGTTGTTAGTCATAGTGGAGAAATGTAAAAGGAGAAGAATCTTAAGAATGGCATGGATTGACTACAAAAAATCATTTAATAGTATCCCACATTCATGGATAAGAGTGCTTAAAAATCTATAAGATACACTAATAGACTACATTACAGTGACCAAGAAACAGTGGCAGACCACTTTGCAATTAAGCCATGATAAAGGACAAATTATTATCCCAGGGATAAAAATTCAAAGAGGGGATATTCCAAGGTGACTGTCACTGCTGGTATTCTGTTTTGCCCTTAACCCATTAAGCTGTCTACTTACCAGCTCAGGCCATGGCTATAATTTGGCTCCTAGAAAACAAAGTGTAAAGATTTCTCATCTCTTTGTCAATGATTTAAGACTGTATAGCTCATCAGATGAGACACTGAAAGCACAAATGCAAGTTGTCAAAACTTTTTCTGATGATATACGAATCTCATGTCTTGATAAATGTGCAAAAGCAACCTTTAAAGCAGGCAAATTGCAGCACCAAGAAAACATCAGTTTATTTCAGTTTGATAGAAGTCCAATGGGCCACGAAGAGCCTGTTTTCAGTGGAGACCCAGGGAGAACAGCTCCAAATAAGTTGCATAGAAATAGAAGATACAATCAGTTCCTGAGAATATGCAGTGTCCAATACAATTATGTGGTGACATACAATACATTCACAGAGAAATTACAGCATACAATATAACAACATGACATTCTTGAATACAGACATATGATAAGTATATGTGAATTATTATTTTTTTTTTTTTGTAAGGGTAACAGTTTGAGTAAGAGAGGGGGATTGGGCGCAATAGTTGAATGTCACAGTGGGGTGAATTGTAGAAGTAGTTGTTTCAGAGAGAGTGGAGAGGTTGATGGGTAGAGGGGGAATTTAAGTTGTGAGTGGGGTGTGCATATCCATTTAGTAGTAAGATAGGAGAACAGGAGAGATTTGAATCTATTGTGGTCCTGGGTATTATGAAGAGTGGGAGGGAGAGAGAGTTCCATAGTTTAGAAATGGAGTAGGAAATTAGGAGGTGGCCAAGGGGGTCAAGATGGTTTGTGGATCTGTAGGCGCTTTTGGTTTTCTGATCTGAGTGAGCAGTTAGGGTGTAAGAGTTTAGTGCTGTAGAGAGAGAGGGGCAGCTAGTGGGTTTGTGGATGAGTTTGTGGGCATTAGTGAGTTTGAGCAAGGTCAAGTAATTGGGAAGTTCAAGCCACAGTAGAGTATGCAGAGAGTGGGAGTGGTAGGTGAGTTTTTTGAGTTTGTAGCAAATTTGCTTATTTTATTCTATCATAATTCAAGCTTGGATTATAGGCTGAGTTGGAGATTGTTTAACCGGAGGGCACCATACATAGGAGAGGGGAGAAGGTAGGAAGATGCTACGTTTTTTCTGGTGGAGGGGGGGGGGAGATGGCGGTTGTGCCTGTGTAGAAGTCACAGTTTTTGGTGTGTTTTTTTTAATGGTGGATTGAGTATGGGTGTCAAATTTTAATGTTCATCAATGATGACGTCAAGGAGTTTGGTATTAGATACGATTTCGATTGGGATGTTATCACTACTGAGTATAGAGAGAGAGTGTGTCTATTTGGGAGTTTCTAGAGGGGGAAAGATCATCAGTTTATTTTTATTTTTTTAGCATTAAGGGCAATATGGTTATTTTTCATCCAGGATTCTGTTTTATAGAACGCTGACTGAGTTTTTAAGATTGTTGGCAGAGCAGATGAGAGTTGAGTCATCTGCATATTGGATTATTGATGCGTCAGGGATGGCAAGGAGAAAGTTGTTAACAAATATATTGGAGTAGTGATCCTAGAACAAAGCCTTGTGGGACCCCAGTGGGGATGTGTTGAAAGGTGGAGGTTGAGGATTTCCATTGAATGGCTTGTTGATGTTCAGATGGGTAGCTTGAGAATCAGGCTAAGGTGGAAGTAGAGATTATGAGAGCTGGGTTAAGACTAGAGGGTGGGAGACAGTGTCAGAAGCTTTTGATAGGTCTAGGAACAAGGAAGATACAAATTTAACAGTCGCAAGCTTGATTTATGGTTTTGAGAAAGGATAGGAGGGCAGTCATGGTACTGTGGCTAGAGTGAAAACTATGCTGAGTATGGGTAAAAAGGTTGTTTTTGGTAAGATATGACATGAGTTGAGTATGGACACATTTCTCTAGGATTTCTGAAAGAGGGGAAAAGAATAGCTATAGGTCTGAAATTGCAGATGTCAGTGTTGTTGCCTCCTTTATGCAGTGGGATGATGTATGTTTGGTGCCAGATACATGGGATAGTTTGAGACAAGAATGTGATATAAAAGAGCTTGAGCAAGAGGGAGTGTATAAATATTTGGGAATTGATGAAAGATCAACAATAAAACATGAAATGCGAATAAAACTTAGGAATACTTTGGAAGACTTAAATTAATCTGAAAACAGTGTCGACATCTAGGAGCAAAATTCAAGCCATAAACCAATTTGCTCTTCCTGTCCTAACTTAGTTTTGGAGTGATTGAATGGCCCCAAAACATGTTAGGAACATGGAGCTTTTCTCCCTGGGCCTTCACTAAAAAAGGACCTATGTCCAGTTGGAATTTCCCGGTAAACAAATATAAATAACTAAATTAAGACTAGACAGGAAAACAAGAAGGATGCTTGATGCTCGCCAAATGATTTATAAAAATAAGTGTATACCAAGATTATATATTTCCCATTCTGAAGGAGGGATGGGGCCCCCTTGAAACTGATTACACGTACAGATCTGCAGTTGTGGGACTGCACACACATCTGCTGGCCTCACAAGAACCAAACAGTGAAAGTTTTGAAACATGAGAGGAATAAATCTAAGATGACGTCTCTTAATTTAGCAGCATATCAGCATCAAGCAGGAATGGAAATCGAAGCAGATAAAAATCAGGCAGCAACTGAATGTGCCAAAAAAACAAAAGAAATAATATTAAGTCAAGTACCAGATGAGAAGGCAAGAAATGTGGAAAATGCATAAATATCGTTGCAAATATAGAAAAGTTCTGAAAGAACCTCATGTTCATTAGGATTGAACTCAGGAATGGTTAAGGAGTGACCAAGTCAAACCAAGAGATGGTTAATACTGGTGGCCCAAGATAATGGGTTACTTACATGTTGGTTTACAAAGTCCATTGAACATGTGGGAGAAACAGACAAATGTAGGTTTTGTAAAACATAACTGGAAACCATTGCATACCTTGTTACTGGTTGTGATGACTGTGTACTGAAAGGCATAATAATGTAGCAAGACTGTTGCACTGGGGATTGTGCAAACAATATGGTATTGAAGCGGCTGAAAAACACTGGAAACATGAGCCACAAAGCATCAGAGAAAATGATGGTTTACATCACATGAGATCACCCATTATCAACAGTTCAAAAGACAGATTCTAGAAAACTAGATATAATGGTCCATGAAAACAAGACAGGAGAACTGATCATTTGTATTGCCACACCCAGTGACTGCAGTGTCCTTTGTACAGAAAGAGACAAAGTCATAAAAATATCAGGATTTGCAGGCAGAAATAAGAGCAATGTGGAAGAAAGATACCCAGACATTTCCAATAGTAGTAGGAGCAATGGGTCTACAATCATATTTGGATATGTTACCAATATATGTAACCCCATATGAAATGCAGAGAGAGTCATTGCGGGTGCTGCGAAGAGCACGTCTGGCTGACATCAAAAATTGAAACAGTGCTAATTTCATGAACTTTAACTGTACTTTGACTTAGGAATGGGGTCCATTTCTGTCATGGTATTAGCAACCCAAAAGACTTGGAGAAATTAAGAGAGCAGATTGCTCCCATTGTTCCAGTAACTGTTTAGAGAGGGAATGATTCTATCCCTGCTCAGCTCCTCCAGTCAATTCTGGTAGAGTATCTTTGTGCTGACTGCCAGATATCTCAAAGGGTTCTGACCTTTTCTTAGGCATGTTTGCTGAGTCCACAAAAGAGTATAAAATAGGCTGGCTACAAAACACAGAAGCACACCATAGCTTTAAATAGTTGAATTGCAGAGACAAAATGCCACTACTACTTGTAGGCGTGGCACAGCAACCCTCTTCATTAAACGAGTATTTCCCCACATCGGATGCTACCCTATTTTCAATAGCTAAGAAATCTGTCTTGAAAGTATATGTAGAGAATCTAGCTATTACTTGTATGGGCTTTTTCTATGTTGCTAGTGATGTGTGGATAAAAGTCATGTATGTCCATTGTAACTACTTTCCAAGTTAGAAACACTGTTCTGTATGTAAGCAGTGCAGGGGCTCCACTTGGCTACCATGTCTTCACACTTCGAGATGCCTACCAGACTTGCACAATTTTTTCCTGCATAATGCATCTTCCAGAACATTAACTCAGGTCTCTTGTATTCTGACCTGAATGTCCCTTATGAATGTACGTGTGTTTTACATCCTTTTTCTAAGTCCATTAGGGCATCATAATGAACGCTCATCTTTTCTTCAGTGTCCTGTACATGTGCACCCACTTGCTTTACATAGTTATCCAACTATGTTTCAGTTTTCTCCAATTTATCCAAGGCCTGCAGCAAAGATAGGTGCAGTGCAGGTTCCTGCACAGTGTGATTTTTCACATTGTTTTCTTCTGATTCATGGAACTCTAATAAATTTGCATGGCTCCTGTATCATGAGGATTCTTGGACAGAGTTCTCAGATGCAGTTTTCATTTTATGTTTCTGATTTTTTGCCAGGTATTCACAGCAAACTGAGTAAAAGTTTAGAAATAATACTTTAAATGCAAATCAGGAAGTGTGCACCTGTGCAGTCACATTCTGGATGGATCCAAGTTTAGAGCATGCTGTGCTACTCACCATAACTTGCAGTCCTAACCCCCAGGCTGCTCAGACCACCAGCAGCTTGTTTGAGTCCTCCTTGCCCTTTCGTACGAGGGTCCAGCTTACTTCTAGAGCAAGGGCAGTTCCAGCATTGGCAGATAACTGAGACTGGGATGCTGGACTAGGGAACTGTATTGGTTTGCTCAGGTGATATTTTCATCCTCAATGAGCATAGACTTGCTTACCTTATCGCCCATTGATCAACAATATCTTGGGCAAAAAAGAATCCCTATACTACCTCTACTGACCCATGGTAACTTTTATACATGTGACAACTGTAGCTACCATATGACTATGTGCTGTTTAGTGATTGCTTATCACCAGTCTTTGTGACTGCTTCACAGTACCTCTAAGTCTTCACTGAATGCCAGTATTATAGCAAACTGACTGCCTTATTTCTTCCAGGATCAGTTAGATGAAGATAGCTGCTCATTCTAACCCTCTCTGGTCATCTTCTCAAGGGCCTAGGCTACTCCTTGAACCTGGGTTGTCTTGGTCTTAGCTTGCTCTGTCTATACCATGAAGCTGGTATATCATCTTGTGTCAGTTGTGTTACAGCTCTTTATGTATTCAGCCAAGGGACATCCCTTTTTTCTAATACCTCCTTGGCTGTCACCAACTTCGAAGATGTTTTTCGTGTAGTAAGGTGTTAGTTGGTTTGCTGAATTCTAGATAAATTGCTTCTGTAATCTGAATCATGAGTATTTTGGTACTCAATACATGGTGTAGTTGTAGAAGAGAAGAAAACAGCATTCAGTTAGCAAATTGTCACTTCAGCCATTTGCCCTTCCAAGATCTGACAGACTTGATGGATGAAGTGGCAGTTCTAATTAATTAAAGCACCATTTCATTATTTTTTTATGAATGTAATGTGTATTGGAATTTATTTTGTTATATTATTTAGCATCTGGTCACAATTGTGAGTAGTTCATTACCTGGAATAAATTTCTGTGAATTGAGTTTTATTATGTGGGTATATGTTTCGCTACCATGTATATATTCAACAAGCCTTTTTCTTCAGGAGGGACTCCATTTTACCTGTGTCAGTGATCAGTGTTAATGGCTTATTTTATACCTTTGCCCTGATCCCAACTCTTGTAAAGAATTGCATCCATCCACCTTTAGCTATCCTACTGTTTTTTTTTTTTTTTTTTTTTAAAGGTCAGGAAGCAGTTTGTCTAGATAGTTCTAGAATTTTGGTATGAATTTTGTCTATGCCTGTTGCCTTATTTGTTTTCAGTTATAAAAATATTTTTAGGATCAGTTCCTCCTTAAATAGAATTTAGCACATACCATCCAGCACATTATTTCCATTGTTTTATTTTAAATTATTTAATTGTTTGCTATCTTTTTATAATATTGTTAGAATTCCTTTAAGGAGTCTGTACAGCCAGACCGATATTCTCAAGCAGTCCACTAATTGGCTACATGAGATGGCAACATTCTCCACAGCTCAGTGAAATATCATTTGGGCCCCAAAGTGGTCCTTTTTAAAATTATGAAGCTTTCTTCCTAATTCCTAAGTTCTCATGCAAATAAATATGTTTTTACTTAGTGAATATGAGGGGAAGCATTGAAACTGTACCAGGTAATTTTACTTTACATAAGATTATATATATATATATATATATATATATATAGTAATTTATGATCCATTTATTTCTTAGGGCTTGAAATATTGCCTCATATGCATGTTAATGTTTCAGAGTACCAAATATGTAACTGAGATGCAGTAGTTCCTATCACTTAACTGAGCTGTTGTACTGCAGAGGCTCTGAAATGTAAGATGTATTAAATCATATTTTATGTGGTAGTATGTCTGTTTTGGGGTTGCTTTTATATAGATCTGACTTTTTTAGACCTTCTTAAGTAGGTAACTCTTGAGCTTTCATTTTCAGATATCTTTATTTCAGTACATTACAGAGATTTTCTTTTTGCCATGTTGGGGGCTTACACCAATACCACACAGTGGTGATTAGTTGGTCTTGCTCTCACCCTCTGCTCTTAGATATTTTCTACCGCTTACATTGCTGAAATTGATCAGCTTTCAGTCCTAACATCCATCATGGTAAAGCTGCTGTGTTCGATTCCTAAATTGCTGAAAGCTTCATAGTGTTCTACATTTTGACATTTCATGAACTACGACCGACATTGGGCACTCTCACTATTGCATGGGAGCAGAGAATGGAGTGAAGCAGTCCTGTTAATGTCAGCATTTCCATGCAGGCAATCTTGAGAGATTGAGAAGTTTGAATGCTCTTAGGATGGTGATCATGATAGAGATGGTCAGGAAAATAATTTTCTGAGCATGTGTCAGAAAAGCATCAAAATGTGAAGGATCAAGAGTCACACCCTTCTATTAAATCTGCCATCAAGGTGCCATCAGAAGCAAATTTTCTCGCTAATGCAGAGGGATTGATCCTAGTAGCCTTCATCATCCAGTTAAAAGATTGTGAGAGAGGAACCATTAACAGCCAACTTGGAGTTGTGATCTGAGGTGTCTTGTGATCTGAGGTGTCTAGATTGCCTCACCAGTGCTTGAATATCCACAACATCCATCTGTCCCACCTGCTAATATACAGCTGTTGCCAGAATACAACTCCTCCAGAACACTTGAAGCAAAGTAGCAAATTGCTTTAAGTAATAAAACCAAGTGGACTTGGCAAAATTAACATATTGTATTAATTAGCTTCATAAAAATCTCTTGGTATCTCTGCATTTTGCCACCAAAGTGAATGCAGACGAATTTCACAGGAGGTTATATAATATGTCTAAACTGTCACGCAATAAAAGCAAAATAATTATACCAATGCATTATTGCACATTACATTTTTATACCAGAAACATTTTACTGCATAAAAGGCACATATGATGTTTACAAACTTTCCTCATGAGTAAATGTTAGGAATAGTTATAGCAAATGAAAATGTAATCCTTTAAGGTATTGTATTTTAATATTATTCTCCAAGATTTGCAATTTCATCTCAGCACCCCTCTCCCCGAGAAGTGTTAACATTCCCAGTAACACTTCTCCAGTACTAAAATTTATATTAGCAGCCCTACTTTGAATATCTTCACGGTGGCACGCTTGCCTTAACATCCTTCAAGTGTTCTATAGCTTCATAGTATTTCTGTTTACTGACCCCATATGAATGGTTGTGATTGGGTCTCCAATAATAACTAGCTCATTATTTGTTTGAGGCATGGATGAGAAGAAATTCACCTCAAGAGTTTTAAGAACACTTACTGGGTTAGGTTGGTGTAACAGAAACATAATTCTTTGTAGTGCATGATGCTTTACCTGATATCCTTTGATCACTGTTGCAATATTGCTCACTACTGGGAAGTATCCTTCCTAGGATACCATATGTTTGGCCACAAACAGAACATCACTTCACCCTAAGTAACACATATCATGTTTTAGTTATTATCCATGTACAGTTAAAATGTTACTATGAAATTGGATTTTAACATTGAAATTGTATGGATGTAACATCACCATTGATCTTGTTATTGATTTATTTATTTATTTATTTATGTGTTTTTAAGTATAAGGTATATATATATATATATATATATTTTTTACAGTTGTTTATGTCAACCACAAGTTGGTTTAGATTATTATATGCTTAGGGCGTGTGCTAATTAATCAATTAATTTGGCCCAATGAGCATTGAGTGGAGAGTATATATGTTTTGTTGTAATGTAATTCAAACGACTCTGATGAAGCCAGATTACTGGCGTCGTTTTTTGTGGAATAAATTGTTTGTGTTACAAGACCTTGGATTCATTCCTTCAGGCTGTGTGGCTTTTTAGTTGAAGAGTCTGCATCTTTTGGTGTTCGCATTTCATTATTATACAGTTGTAGCCCTGGTGGGTGTTCCCTTTCATCACTATACCAAAGCATGGGTGCTTTCCTGGCATGCTGTATGTCTGTCTCATCACCTCTGCATAAGAATATGTGCTAGTATATGAGGGACATATGGTTATGTATATCTCAATTTGATCTGCCAGCTGTATAGCCTATTCCAGATTCCTATAATGTGGGCAGGTAACTATCCACATTGAGAACCTTTTCTTTTCCACTGTTTATGTATTTATTTTGAGTCATTTTGTGGTAAATGTGACTGCTGCAAATTCTTAATAAAGACAATGCATTCCAAGTGTTTATTCTGCTTAGTTCTTCAAAAACAATCTTTACCTATGTCATACATAATTTAATAATCATACATATATAAATGAAAATAAACTATACCGACACAATCTCAGTTGCAAACATTATACATTACAAACCACGCTGACACAACTGTAGCTGCAAACATATACGTCACTTATAATATATCCAGTCATTCAGTCAACCATTACATAGCTCATTCAATTCCTACCTTCTTTTAAACCTTGTTTTTCTCTGCATGTATTGATCCCACACTTCCCATTTTTCCTATGTAATTTGCTCATATCCTTTTCTAAAGATCCCAATTCCAGTTAATTTATCTCTCTGCTACCTTCGCTGCTTCTAGTAGAGTTGGTTTAGACTTTGCTTTCTATTTTCTAGTAATCACTTTTTCAGCAGCCATCATAATTAGACTCAGCAAGGCCTTACTATGTCTAGGCAATTCTGAATCATAGCTCAAAAAATAATTTCCTTAGTTACACCAATTTGGTCACCCAGCATCTCTGATAGAGCAGTCTGCAAGGAATCTTTAAAATCAGCCAACTCATTACACTCCCAGAAATTATGTTCCAGTTACCTTTTTCTTCCCCATCTCACTCCAACATTTGGTGTCTACCTGAGGAAAATTTATTTGGAATCTACTTGGGGTATAAAAATACCTACATAAACACTCCCAAGCAAAGATCCTACATCTTCTAGACTTTGTTGCATATTTGGGAGACATACATAAATTCCAGCCCCCTCTTGCCTATTGTCTGTATCCCTAATTGCAGTCATCCCTATTGACATAATCTCCTTTCCTGTGTTGGGTTAGTTCTCAGAATACTTTCTGCTACTTTAATCTGTATGATTACTATTGTTCTCCTTAAAGGTCTGTATCCAAAATCCCAGTCTCTCCTTTTTTCTTGAGCGCCCCCTCCCCAATTTCATCATCATCTCTATCCACTTTGAATTATAGTTTTCTGCTTGTGCTATGTATAGGAGCCTTAGCTGTGTTGTTGTGAAATACCCCTTAAAATCGGGTAATCCCAGTCTGCCCTGTCCTTTTGGAAAAAATAAGATTATCACATGTGACTCTTGCCTTCTTCCCCTCCCAATTAAAATCCTTCAACTCTTTATGGGATTATAGGGCATTATACTCAATTATTGGTCTAATGAGGGAGGTGCACATAGAGGTAATTTCCACCTTTTTCTGGATGCAATCCCTTTACTTATGAGATGAACCAAGTAAAAGGCTTTTCTGGCCACTGCTGGTACATGATAGCTGAATGTGAGATTGTTGTTAACCTGAGTACTAAGGTCTCTCACCACAGGTTATGTGCTTAGGGGGTTGCTGTTGATGTGGTAATCAGTAGGGGCCATATTTTTGCTGAATGTTATGATAATACATTTTTTTTGCATTTAACTTTAGGCCATGACTTTGTGGCACCAGTCATTTGTTGCTGTGAGACCCTCTTGCAGTATGTTAACATCATTTGGGAAGTCATTGACAGCAACCAACTTAGTCACCTGGAAACTTGGTCAGTCATAGGCCTTTTGTCTTTGCCTGGATCTCTGAAAAGTAGACGCCAAACATTAGGGGTCCCAGGACAGATCCCTGAGGAACTGCACTAGTGACAGGTCTGCTGTTGGAGCTGGAGGTACCTATTTTGACCTTGTGGATCCTATTGGTGAGCCAGTTGGCCACCCACCTGATGAGATAGGGATTTATACCAAGTTGTGTTAGCTTTTTGATGATGCCAAACTGGGGATTGTGTCAAAGGCTTTGGCCAAGTCCAGGTAAGCTGTAGGTACTGACTTCCCCTCATCCAGTGCCTTGGTGTGACAGTCTGAAAAAAGAGTCAACCAGGTAAAACAGGCAAGATCTGTCTTTGACAAATCTGAACTGGGTGGGTTCAAGTGCTTGGAGATTGCCTATGTCCTTGTTTATGAGGTCCATAATAATACACTGCATGGCCTTACAGATCAGACTTGTCAAGCTAATGAGGCGATATGTTCTAGGGTCAGTAGTAGCACCACCACCTTTGTGCAAATGAATGACAATGGCAGTTCACTCTGCTCAAATGGAGCCTGTACTTAGGCTATGGTTGAATAGGGTGATCAATAGTGAGGCTAGTTCTTGCTGGAGATGGTGTAGAATACAGCCTGGGATAGTATCAGGTCCCATGGAAGCTGTGTTCTTTACCTTGGATAGGGCCTTTAACACTTGATCTACAGAGATGTGAGGTGCAAGACAAGTATCGGGGATGTCGAATGGGCCTTTGGGGGGGGGAGTTTGCACTGACTCTATCTGCTAGCAGGCTGGCTAAGTCAATAGGATCAGTGTAAGTGGTACCATTAAGAACTAATTTGGAACAAACCTGGGTTTTGCCATGGAGGTTCCTGACAACTATAAAAGGATTTGTGTTTAGCATTTGTTTTGGAGACTAGTTTTGATTCATAATTGGCTTTGGAGGTTTTCAGTAATGATCTAATTTGCTTGTTGAGGCTAAGGAGGGAGTTTTTCCAGTTGGGAATTTGTGCCTTTTACCCTTGGACAAGAGTTCCTCCTTTAATTGCAAAGCCTGTTGATAGAGGATGTCCACCAGATAGGTTTGTGTTTCTTTGAGGAGCAGGTTTTAGTTCTGTTGGGCATGGCTGAGTTCATACAGTTGCACAGGTGCTTGTATACTGCACTGGCATACTGTTTCTGTCTAATGTTTTGCAGTTTATCCATATTTTGCAATACTTTAACATTTGTCAGTCCCTCTAAATAATTTTTACTTTTTAACCATATCTCCCTTTCTTTTACTTCTAACCTAAATTTAAACTTCACTTTAATTTTATTCTACTCCCTAACTATATTTTCAGAAGAAATTTCTATCTTCTCTAATCTTGAATAATTTCCACTGCCTATTTCTTAAATCCCTCTTTTTTCAACAGATGGGTAGGAAAGCACCAGTGTGTTTTCATTTCATTACTCTGTGTTTTTATTTTGGTTATTAGTGTATGATCTGAAATAGTTATTGGGTGTGTGCCAAGACTTTGCACTTGTTCCTGTGAAATGTAAATTCTGTCTAGCCTAGCCCAGGTTTTGTATCTGTGGGACTATGTAAATTTACTCCAAACTGCTAGTACTGAATTCACATCTTCCATGCCAAATATTTTCATAAATTTCTCTCAAAATCTATCCTCCTCTGTTATATTTTCTCTTTTGGACCCCCCCAGTCACATCTTCACTAATGGAAATCAAATTCCAGTTCCCTGCTATAAGTAATATTCCTTGCTGAAAGCTGATTATTTCTCCCAAAATTTCCTTAAGCTTCATTATAGCAGTTTTTGGTGGAGTATAAATACATGTCAGTGTAGTCCCTCCTCCCTTGCCAGTAGCCCATTAGTACTACAAGTCTACCATTATTGTCTTTTTATATATATATATATATCCTCTTCTATTACTATTGCAACTCCTCCTGGAAATGAATAAAAGTACTCATTTTTTCCTTTGTACCAAGTATTATACTGTATAACCATCCTGAAAACCTTTATCAAATTCACATGTTCAATCATTTTCAAGTGTGTCTCCTGTAGCATTGCTATTTGCACTCTACTCTTTCTTTTTTGGATTTATCTGTGAGACCATTAATGTTTAAAGACATTATAGAAAGCATCATATTCTTGAGAGATTATTATTCCCACCTTATATGTATAACCGTTTTTTTTTGTTCAATGTCTAGTTTCAGCTTTTGTGTTACATGCATGCACTGTTTAGTAGCTTAATCTTTTATACAGTTATTTCTTGTCATCTCCATTTGAGCGTCACATCTTACAGAACTTTTTATTTTATTGAAAACCCTCAAACAAAAATACACACAACCCTCTAAAACATATTGACAATGATAACACACAAAACTATGTACATCTTCAAATACTGAAGTTTTACCCTCCTAATAGGAACAGATGTTCCAAACTGTGTACATCTTCAAATACTGAAGTTTTACCCTCCTAATAGGAACAAATGTTCCAAACTTGACAGCTGCACATACAGACTCGAGCTAGCCTAAAGGAAAGGTAATCTATGCTAAGATGCAGGTATAGCCTATTAAGTGCTGTCTGGTTTTGTCTTATCTTTATCTCTCTTGTTCACTACAAAAATGCCTTATAATCAATATTTTTTATTTGCTTGCTTTCTCTTAAAACCTGGTACTAGACTAAGCTAATGGCCTTAACCTAGTCATTCCCCTATGCAAGAATGAGAAAGAGCACACTATGATTTCTTTTGTCATGCTCTTTTAACCAGGATTTTTTTTTTTTACAAATTACAGTGCCTACATTTCTTAAAGTTGAACAAGGAGAAAGAAAAAAAAAAAAACAGGAGCACCTATTTACATTAGTATCCCCATTACACTTAAAAAATAACTGAAAAAATTATTTTATAACATGCAAAGAAAATCATACACTCTAAATAGTACTATTAAGAAAAAAATGTATTTTACTTACAGTTAACTTTCTCTCTCCTCTTCCCCATCCTGAGTATTTTTCCAAACATTGATGAAATGAAGTAGGGCATATAGAGGCCCCTACAAGTTTAACAATGTCCAGAAAAATCCAATATTTCCAGATTTTCTTGTTCTGTCATGTTTCAGAAATATAATTATTGTTTTGTAATCCCACATTTGGTAGTTTCCAAGTTACTGATTTTATTCTCCAAATGTTAATGACATGAAGTAGGATGTATGCTTTACAGTTCCCTACAAGTTTAACAAAGTCCAATATTTCCAGATTTTCTTATTCTATTCCTGTTCATCTCCTTCTCCCAAACCCTATCTCTGCTTAATTTCCAACATACTCTGGAGCCTTCTAGTCAACTCCTGCCCCCCCTCTTTGAAGCATTTTCCATTGAAACACTGAAAGAGATTTCACTGGCACAGTCTCGCTGTGGTCTTTATCATCATCAGAACGAAGCAGAATCTCCTGTTTCACAGCTTGCTTTTTTTTGGACAAACTTTTGTATTTCTTCCTTAGTATGTACTTCATTGATTTTTATTCCTCCAAGTAAAATATTTTTAAGAAAGCTAGGTACAGCAGTTAGAATCTCACTCCTGCTTCTTGAAATTCCCTAAATAATGGGGATAAACTTACTCTTCTGCTTGGTGTACAATGAGTAGTCATTCTCCACAAACACTCTGTAGTCTCCCACTTTTAGTATTTTGTCTTTGTCACAATTTTGATAGAATCAACTCTTCCTGCTGGTAAGATTGCATCTTTACTATTAAAGGTCTATGTTTTCTCATCACAAGGTTTGTAGCATACACACAATGTGCCCTTTCAATTAACTATTTCTGTTGAGGAATACCAGTCCAGTTGCTTATTTGTACTTTCATAAACTTCATAGTTTTTTCCTTCCAGCTTTTGTGGTACAACAGAAAAATCTCAGATTTTCCCTCTGTGCTCTGTCCTCTAATTCTATTATTTTTTGAAACATCTCTTCTTGTGCAGTCTCATATTCAGCCAGCCTTTTCTTCATTTCTACCTCTGAGATTTGTAGTTTTATCACCTTATCTGAATATCTGGTTAAAGCTTCTTCCAGCCTTTTTTTTTTTTGTTTGAGCTGATATACTCCCATGAGTATTTCATTTATTTTAGTAAAGTCTGTCTGCAGTTGCCTTATATTTTCCCCTGAGTTACTGGATGTCATGTCTGGAGCTTGCATTGCTTTTTTGGTGAACAGCTACAGTACTTTTTCCAGTCAGTGTTTTTTCGTCACCTTTTGTAGCTGATTTTCCTTCAGGTCCTCTGTATTTCTTTTTTCCTGGCATCCAGGCAGCCCACTTACTAGTCAGTTACAGAAATTTACCCAGAAATCTATGTCCACTGCATTTCTCTGCTAAGCTTCTTTGTTTCACACTGGGAGAGCTAGAATTAAGCTGTTACTCAGTGTGCAGCCATCTTGAAAGCCCCCTATTCTTCTTAGATCTCGACCATAACTTGAGAGTATTCCATTTGTAAATTGATTATCCCCAAGACTATCAGAAGCCATTTAGTGTCTCTAAAAATATACTTTGAGATATGAGAAGTATGTAAAAGGTAGGATGTCCTCCATGTTGTCTGTCTCTATAATGTCCCTGAGAAGCTACAATAGAAACTTATGAAACCGAGCATTTTGATGCGTCTGTTATCTTGCCAAAATGGGATGTCTCTTTTGAGGCATATGAGAAGCCCTCTGAGTGCCCCGGTTTTCTTACAGTTTCCACTGGCTAGACACATCCCATATGACCAATCAGGTGGCAATCAAGTCTGCCAAAGGGGAAACTTACCTGATAATTTTTGAGGGACTTGAGGAAATACCACACATCCTTGTTCGAGAGTAAGTTCTTGGTTCACTTATTGTGGTTCATCAGGAGTTTTCTTATCCTTCTCATTTTTGCTGATACTCCTGAAAAGATGTAGAAAACAAAGCATACCCCTCCTTCTCCAGTTGATCCACAGCAAGAGTGTTGTAATGTTTCTCAAGGGCTATTCAAAACTGTAATATCTTTAAAACCACCTCAATTTCTTTCCTGTCCTCCTCTGACACTATCGGAGAGGTATAGAGATGCATCTTCAGAGGAAAGTTTCAGTTTTGATGTGAAATCTTTTGCTTACTTCTCTCAGCACCGCTCTTCTACAAGGTTTCCATTTAAGGTTGAAGACACCCTTTCTCTTGACTATCCTTCAGAAAAGTTCTCCTTGGATGATTTTTTTTTTAATCAGCATTTTCAGCAGAAGGGTAAGCAAGTCCCTGATTTACAGAAGAGATATTAGGAATTGATAAATATGGATGCTCATAAGCCCACAGTCATCCCTCCTGTGGTTGAGGCTTTATTGGACACTTTTGTGTCTCTTTGTTTGGTGCAAGCTTGTTGCATCCTCTTTCTTCAAAGAAACCAGATAGATTTTAGTAGGTACCAGACTCTCTCAAATTTCTGTACAAAAAAATCCTTCATCATACCCTGTTGTGATTTCTGTTGAATCTGATAAAGCAACTGAACTTTTAATCTACTAATGCCTAACTCAATGATAAGTATAGCAGAGCTGTGGAGGGGCACAGAAGTGTACATTTCTGCTACAGTTTTGGTGCCATTAACCAATATGACTAGGTACCTTTAGTCAATTTTTGATGGCATGAACAGACTCATTTCTGATTTTCTTGACTCAGACAATAATTCCTTCTATTTGGCCATATTTAACTTTACTACTCTGGTAGCAAGACATCCAATAAAGTGCAGATATGATGCTGATAAATCATCTGGGGCTGAAGCAACTGTATCTGTCCTAAGATATTCTTGGTTATATTTGCAATCCCTGCTTGATGATGTCAAGACAAAGTTGCTTGATGCTCCCTTGGATAGAGACCATCGTTTTGGCCTGCAGCTGCTGAGACTTTCAAAACCTACGAGAGAGAGAGGAAAATTATGCAGGACTTTTAATAAGTTTTATTCTCTTCTGTGCCAATATTCCAGTGGAATTGCCATTCATATGCAGAATTGTTCTTTAGCAAAGACCAAAAATCTCCACAAAGATATAAACAATTCTCTCAAAAAAAATGTCAGGAAAAATCTTAAACAGATTTCAAAGGACAAGCTTTCAGATTAATGACACCATTCTCCCTCCATCGCCTCCACCTCAGCCACCCTCCAATCTTTCACAGAAACTCTCTAAATATCTGGCTCTTTGGAGATAGAATGCCACATAAGTACGTTCTCAGAATAACTCAGAAGGGCTACAATCTATCTTGGAAACATCTTCCTTCTGGAATTCCTCAAGCTCCCCCCAAACCAAGAACAGGTGGTTGTTTTAATCTTACAAGATCTGTACTATCAGTAAACTACATTTATTCAAGGCTTTTCCTTAACTGAGAAAAGAGGGCATGTAGCGACCTACAGTTGTGAATACTTATTCCGAAATTCAGAATGTTCTCTCTCCTTACGATCCTTTCTCAAGTGCTTCTCTTTTCCTTGGACCTAAATGTTGTCTAATGTCATATCTGCAATCATCTGTCATAGAATATTAAGATTTTATGCTTTGGGATTTCATTTTCAGTTTTCTGATTTGCCATTATTCATAAAATGTTTAATTCCTATCACAGTGTTTTTCAGGCTACAGCACATCTGCCTGTACCCTTATTCAGACAGTCTTCACATCTTAGACCCTTTCAAAGATAAACGTGTGTAGGATCTTTATTTCAGTACAGATTTATTTCTTCACCTAGCTTTTACCCTAAATGTGAAGAAATTGGTTCTACAGCATTTGCAGGATCTGTTTTTTTTAGAATGCCAACTAAACTGTACAATGTCATTTCTTCAGGAGAAAATGCGGTTTCAGATATTTTTACTTATGATCTCTTCTTCCTTTGGAAATTGTCTCAACAAGAGAAGATAGTGAGGGGCCCTAAGCTATTTGATTTCAACCATACAGATACCTTTGCTAGACTCCACATAAGGAAGATTCAGTGTTAAGTCAATCTGGGTACAGCATTTTCACCCTTTACATTTCTCAATTCCTCTCTTGCCTTTCATGAAGAAGGTATTCCTTTTGTGGTCAACCAGGTATCACTCAACATAAAAGTGGCTTTCTGGTTACCTCTCCCAAACATAAAGTCTCCACAGATGCTGCATATGTGGCCCGGGGAACTTGTTCTGTGAACTCAAAACGTTCAAAGTGTATGGCCAAGGCAGGACAGGAGCAAATATATACATATTAAGAAAATGAAAGCCCTGATCCTGGCCCTTCAGTCTAATCTCATCACATCTGGTCTCCAGGAACACTGAGTCCTAACAGACAATACCACATGCATGTGGTATATCAACAAGCAAGGAAGAATGAAATTCTATCATCTCTGCTGGTTGGCCATGAGAGTGTGTGAGATTGCTATCCAATGCAACCTGTTAGATGCAATTTATGTCCCATCAGAGATTAACTCTGTGGCAGCTTTTTGAGCAGATCTAAGGCAGACTATCATGAATGGATGTTAAAAAATAGAGGTCTTCCTTCAAATTGTCCAGTGGGGCACTCTCCATATAGACTAATTTGTCTCCACCTTCAACAAACAGCTGAAAATCCATGCCTAGGGGAATGAAGAATGGACACATTGTCAATCTCTTGGAAATGGAAATTCTTTACTGCATTTCCTTCCTTTCATCCTAATTCCTAACTTTTTCATCTACCCAAGGGAAATCACCACAAGTTACCCCAAAGGATGGATTTACACAACAAAAGGGCTCTCTCATTCATCCAAACTTGAAAATTCCTAATCTGACAGTTTGAATAGTAGGCTTTCAATACTGTTCAGGCATCTTTTTGGAAGACATGCGTACATGTATTACAGGAGGCTAGAAAAATCTTATATTTCTAAATGCAAGAGATTTTCAATTTGGTGCTAAAAGAAATGACAGGTCCCTTATTAACTGGTGGGTATCCCTATTATCCTTACATACTTGTGTGAGCATCTCAACTCTGGAGTAGTATACTCTTCTATCAAAGCATATTTTTCAGCCATTTCTGCCTATGGATCCACCTTTTTCTTCATGCTATGAAGTTAAACTGTTGCTGAAAGATGTCCTTCATTTCAGGCCTCCAGGAAAATCTATTCCTCCTACTTGGGACTTTATGCATTAGAAATGTTAACGCTGTCTCTCTCTCTCCACTTTGAACCTGCCTCTTCAGTTTTAATATTCTGTACATGGAATACAGTTTTGCTCTTGGCTCTGATTTCTGATAAGAGTGTTACAAGATATTATGGAGACTCTTCCATTCCTGATTTTTCACAAAAATAAGGTTTGTCTTAGGACTAATCTTTCTTTTATGCCAAAAGTTGTAAATTAAATGTCTGATCCATTCATTACAAACCTTTTCCCCTAATCCTCGGAACAAGAGAGAGAATCAATCATACATTTGTTAGATACTCCCAGACAACTTGGATTCTATTTAGACAAAACTAAGTCATTTATGAAGTCACATAGGCTGTTTGTTTCTTATGAGGCAAAAATATGGGTCTTCCTGTCTCAAAATAGACAAATTCCAGACAGATTTCTCTTTGTTATTTTTTTCATGGGAAATCCTTTCAAGATCAGGTCCAACTTCACTCACATAGAACTGTTGGCTTCATCTGATGCATTTTCCAGGGTTTGGATGAAAAAAATATTCTAGAAGCAGCAACATGGTTTTCCATTCCTATCTTTATAAAGCCGTAATAAATGTATATTATTTTGAGAGCTAGAACTGGTTTGTCAGAGTCATTCTTCAAGGTATTATCTATATTTTGGTCATCCTCCTCCTGGTTAGTATAAGTTTTGTGAGTCTTCCAGCAGTGAGCACCACTGCAACAAATATCAAATGAAGGATGTATTGTAGTTGTATAAGAATTTACAACTGCAGTAGATGTCAAAATAGATCACTGTTGCAAAATATGCCCATTCCTTTTCTCTCCTCTTACTGTTTCTGGTTCCTTAGCAGAGGTAGACCTACTCTTTTGTCTTCCCTTCCGACTTGAGTTTTGTTCCTACCCTTTTCTTAGGCTTAGTCTTCTCTTTCTGGCACAAGAAAGCCCCAATGAACTTCACACCCATAAGTCTCTTATGTACCAGCATGTATTCATATGCATAGGTCACGAGACAAACATATGGTGCAAGAAGGTGCCCTTTATGTTAGATTCTTCACATGTCTGGTAACTTTTTGATTAGCTCATCTGCTATGCTCTTAATACATTTGAGCTTTATTTAGTAGTTGTAAGGTATTTAGTTCATATGTAAAAAAAGATACACATATGGAAAAAAATCTGCATAGGTAGTTGCAGAATATTTCCTTTTTGTTTCTATATTGCTTATGGTTGTTACCCTCAAGTATTACCCTTTTCTCTAGTATTGAACTGGCTGACTGTATATCCAAGTTCTAATAACTTTTCTGATGATATATAAAAAGTCCAAACAGCACAGTCACAAGAAATGTAAGAACTCCAGGCCAGTAGATCCGTAAATATTTAATGGCAAACAGTTCAAATAATTCCAATAAAAAACAACGTACAAATACAGGGTTAAGCGCTTTCACCTAGACCAATACCAGGCTTCTGGTATTGATCTAGGGGAAAGCACTTAACCCTGTATTTGTAAGTTGTTTTTTTGTTTTTTATTTGAATTATTTGAACTGTTTGCCATTAAACATTTACAGATCTACTGCCCTGCCTGGCCTGGAGTTCTTCCATTTCTTTTTTCTGATATCATAGTTTTAGCCTCTTCAGAATATAAATCATTAGTGGTATTATGTTTCACTGTTTTCATCTCACAATATTACAAAGCACTTTTCAGCCTGTTTATAAAAATGCCCTGCTAATGATGTTTTGCCCTTGCTGCCTTTCCAGAGTAACATTCAAGTAGTTCAGTGAGTGTTTATAGTTGTAATTCAAATGGTCATAATTCAATTGATGCCTGGATTAACGAGCTTTGACCAATCAAAAGTTTTTTTCTTTAATTATTGGCTTGTTTCCCCTTCCAGACCCATAGTAAGCATATCTGGGAGGGGATTGCAAGCAGAGTTAGGACATGCTTCCCTGTAGAATCCATGTTACAGCCTGTCCCAGAGTTTTGATGGGTTGTCATTTGATCTTGTAGATTCAATCACTTGCACTTTACATATGTACTTATAGTTATTTAACTCAGAATTGTAATCCACATTCATTATCACCCAAATTGTGGAGGAAGCTGACAGTTCACATATAAAAGTCACACAATTTCTTAATCTTCCTCAAAAAATAACATGCTTAGTATAAAAAAAACTGGGGCAAGCTACTTAGCAAGAAATTATTGCTTTGCCCATAGATTTAAATTTATCCAACATGTCCACTGTCTTTCAGCATTGAGTGAGTTCTGTTTAAATATGTTTTTAACAAGGAGTCTGTTTCTATATTAGACAAAAAGATCTCCTCCATACTGCTGGGCTTCCTTCTGGAATATACTGACTTGTGCATCCTTGGGAAACAATGAAAGAGTTGTGAGTATCTCCACACACTATACTTTAATGTTTATTCCACTATAATTGCAGTAACTCATTATTAAAATTGCTTATGGTAGACTTTGGCAACAGCTGCTATTCATCCTGGATTTTGCACAAGGTAAGGCACAAAGCACCACCTGTTGTCAGAAATAACCAGCTAATCCCACATGTCTGCTTTCTTAAAAATGTTTTGCCCTAGTTTTGAGTCATTCAGATCTAATAGTTCTAATCTGATTGTTTTCTCTTGTTGGACCAAGAAACAACTGACACAATGGTAGTTGGAGAACACCAAGACAACATGAAAAAAAAAAAAAAAAACACCGTCACAACATACTTTAATACAGCATAGCTTTCGGGTAATACCCTTTCTCAATGCTAAAACAGTATATATGAAATACATCACATTTAAATAAGAGCAAAGGAGTATCGTGACCACAGCCAACAAATAAAAGGGCACACACACTAAAAATCAAAAAACATACTTTGATAAAAAAATTTAAACAAATTCATAAATTTTGCTGTTGTATTCTCACTAAAAGAGGTTTAATACTTACTAAATTATTAAGACCAGGCTTGGAATCAGCATGTAGCCTAATAACCCATTTGTATTCTTTATGATTATTTAGATTACCTCCTCTGCTTTCTGTACACTATTACCCTGAACCATACCATTAGACATAATGTGCTTAGTACATTCTTATCATTACTTCTACGTATATCTGACTTGTGTTCTACAATGTGGTCCTTTAATTTCCTTGTAGTCTTTCCTATATAGAATGAGGCACATTTTACACAAGTAGCAGGATGACATTCACACTATTACATGTGGCCGTACAGTAAAAATTATATTGTTTATTGGATACTGTATGAATAAACCTATCACTATCATGCTTAATGATATCATTACAACAGCTACATGCTGTACAGCCAAATGTTCCACACTTCCCTGATGGTTTAACTTTTATACCACTCTTAAAAATCTTTATAACATAACTTTTTTACACTCCTTAGGTTCCAATAAGAAAATAATTGTCTATCTTCTATAAGTGCTTGCAGTTCAGGTGAGGCCAACAATATGACCCAATTCTTTTGTATAATTTTCTTAACATCATTTGACCTTAAATTATAAGTAGTTATATATCTAATTTTGTCATGATGCACTTTGGCTTGAGCTACAGCATTCTTCCTTTCTCTAAATATTGACTTAGAAACACATCCCCTATTTTGGTTTATCTCTTCTGCAACCTTTAAGACATCTGTAGGATTATATCCACTATTAACAAACTCTTCCACCATTTCATTCAGCTGTTCAACAAATCTTATAGCATCAGTATTCAGCCTGCTTACCCTACTAAATTGCACCCTCATTATCCCTACAAAGACATGGGGTGCATGCATTGTCTGTGCACATATCTATTGACATGTACATTTTTCTTATGTATACTAGTTTCTATAATATCCAATTTCCTTTCCAAATCCACATCAAGGAACACTATATCACTAGTAGAACAAGACATTTTAAATTTAAGAAAATTTGTGTTATTTAAATATACTATATATTCTAGTAACTCATCAGCAGTCCCATTCCAAATAAGAAAACAATCATCAACAAATCTCAAATATAATTCAACTTTCTTATTTAGGAAATTAATATCACTATAAATATACTATGTTAAGTTGTCAATCTCGCCTTCATTCTTGCTTGATGGGTTCGGAGCCGATCCCTCGGCTCCGACTCGGCACTTGCTAAGCTCGAGAGTCACTTTTACCAGCTCAAGGCAGCCCCATATCCCATGATGCAAGGCGGTAAGTACCCAGATCTCGTTTGCCGCTTCGCTTATGAGGTCCTCCTTTTACCAGCTCCTGGTAAGTGATTTACTAATTCGCTAATTTAGCCCCTTTTAACTTAAAAACCCCTTATTGTTAGTTTTTATTTAGTTTTAAACTGTTTCTGACAGAAATTTGTCTGTCTCTTATTATTTTTTTAGTCAGACTTTACCCATCCCATCCCCCCCCTGTTAGGGTGTGTGTGTGTGTTTGTAGTTATAGCTTTTTGGTATATTTAAATTTAAATTCTTTGACTGGTGTGTGTGTGTGCTTGTGTTACACCATGTCAAAAGAAAGGGTCTCAGGCTTTAAGAAGTGTGACTCGTGCTGTCAGAAGATGTCTCTGACAGACGGTCACACTTCTTGCCTTTATTGCCTGGGGCCTCTTCACCTGCAGGACTCCTGTGCTATATGTCATTCTTTCAGCCAGAGAGTCCTGCAGGAAAGAAGAAACAAATTAATACTCAGGGGCCTTCTTAAGCCGGAGGGCTCTCCGGCTAAGTCGGCTCCACCTAAGACTGCCAAGTCTTCCAAGGCCCAGGCTTCTGTGTCAAAGCCTGCGGCCTCGGCTCCGACTCGTTCTGAGTCGAGATCGGCTCCGGCTGGAGCTGATTCTGGCTTAACCAAGCCTTCGGCACCGATGGCTATCGGTGCCGATTCTGCATCGACCACTTCGGTGTCGGCTCCGACCACCATGTGGCACAGGCATCGGTGTCGGCTCCGACACCGTTACTTTTGTGGCTGTATTGGCTCCGGCTGGAGCCGATGCATCGAGGCTACCTGTCAGCTCCGATAAGTTGTCGGCTCTGACAGGTTCAATAGTTTCATCGGTTCCGATGGCTCCTTCGAGGAAGAGGTCGAGGTCTCCTTCCTTGGAGCCGATACTTTCGGCTCCGGCTACACCTCTCCTCTCGGAACGGAGCCATCGGAGCCGATCTTCAAGGTCATCCAGGCTTTCGGACCATGACTTAGAGAGAGTGGTCAGTAGATTACTTAAGTCACAGGCACTGGCCCAAATGTTACATAGTCCGTCTCAACAGACGACTATTGGTCCACACCCCGTTACAGTTCCTCCTTCAACTCTACCCCAGAGCTTGGAGTTGGAGTCTTCGGGAATGGTTACTGCTACGGCTGGGGGATGGATACCCCCTTCTGTCCCTTCAGCCTCTACTCTTATCTCCTCTTCGAGACCTTCCTTAGAGGGATTCGGTGGCGGGCTTCCATGGTCTCCTCCGAGGGGTGAGTGGCATCGGACCCTTGTCCGAACCCGCTCTTCCCCTTGGAGCCTCGGCCTTGGTGAGCTCGGCTCCGACATCTGCCTCGGAGACTTCCCTTTCGGTGGTCCCTGGAGTTCCTAGCTCTTCGGAACGGGTTCTCTCGGACCTGCCTGGGAGGGCAGCATTCGAGGTGATGAAGAGTGTGCTGGCCACTGGTATCAGCCAGCAGTCTGTTCCCTTAGCTCCTCCCTCTATAGTGCCTGTTGACATCTCTGCCACTTCTCTTGCTACAGGACCCAGAGATCCTCCGCCTCAGGTTTCCCCATTGGGAATTTCCCCTCTTCCGAGGATTCTCCTGATGTTTTGGGAGATCCTCCTAGGAAGAGGACTTGTAAGAGGAAACACGTGGACTCCCGAGTCTATCACTTCAGATACTGACTTTGATGAGTCAGAGGGATCCCCAAGATCCCCCTCTGAGGATGTCTCCTTCTCAGACATCCTAGAACTCCTTAGACAGAGGGGAAACTGGCCCACCAATAATCCCTCTGAGGATGAGTCAGTATACCTAGAGGCGTTTGGATCTCGGCCCTCCACCTCCTGGGTGTCTCCGCCTTTCGACCCCCTTATGCAGGTTATTGCCCGAAAGGCGTGGGCTGCTCCTGACTCTGTAGAGCCAGTCCCTAGGAGGCCTTCAAAATTTATCACTGCCCCGTGTGACAAGCAATTCCTCACTAAGGGTGTCCCCGCTGATGTCATGGTGGTGGCTGCTGCCACCAAGAAGTAACTTGCAGATCCTTCCGTACCCGTCCATCCTCCTAATAAGGACTCTAGGACCATGGATAGGTACGGTGGCGGATGTTTTCCTCAGCGACCTTTGCTATGCGTTAAGCTGAATTACCTATGTCACTTCACCAGACTCCAGAGGGATATCCTTAAGGAGCTGGGTGAAGTAGTACAGGATCCTACAGCTGCAGGGGCTCAAGAAAAAATTGCTTCGCAGCTAGGAACCCTTAATTCCATTGCAAACTCCTCCATGCGGCTAATATCATATGCTGCTGATGGAGCGAGTAGGGCCGCAGGTACAGGTGTGGCTCTTAGACGCCAAGCCTGGATGCGGCTATGTGACTTTGCAGATCCCTTTAAGGCGTCCTTCACAAATTCTCCCTTTGATGGGTCAGCTTTGTTTGGCCCTCAGGTGAAGGAAACTTTGACCAGGTGTGAGCAGGACGGCAAGACTCTTTCTGCTGTAGGAGTCTGTTTTTCCACCCCTTCTAGACCTTACCCCAAAGGACAGAAAGGTGGCAAAATGTGGTTCCGCAAATCCCAAGGAGTCACGCCGGATTCACGTGGTCAGTTTACCCCTAGAGGCAGAGGGGGTAACAACAACAGACGCTCTAGAGGCAGAGGGGTCCAAAACCAGGGAAACAGAGAGCCTCTCTCTGACAAGCCCTTTCAGCATCCCTGAGATGTTGCCCGGCTGTCCCTCCTTGGAGGCAGTCGGGAAGATTATCACTGTACCCAGAAGCCTGGCATTCCCTCACTCAAGACAGATGGGTACAGTCGATCATATCCAAGGGTTACATAATTCCTTTCGAGGAAAGTCCTTTCCCCTCAAATTCCCTTCCAGATGTACCACCGGTCTAAGGGAAATTGCAGAGTTAGAAGTCTCAAAACTACTGCAAAAAGAGCCATTCAGCCAGTTACAACAGACCATTCAGAGCCGGAATCTACTCAAGGTTCTTTTTGGTCCCCAAAAGACGGAGACTGGAGACCAATATTGGATCTCAGCAGACTCAACAAGTCTGTGAGGAAGACAAGATTCCGAATGGTCACTCTTCAGTCAATTCTGCCCTTCTTACAGAAGGACAACTGGATGTGCTCAATAGATCTTCAGGATGCGTACTATCACATCAAAATTCACAGACACTCCAGGAGATTTCTCCGCTTTCGGCTGGGGTCCAGTCATTTCCAGTTCAGAGCCCTGCCCTTTGGTCTCACTACAGCCCCCAGAGTGTTCACCAAATGCATGGCAGTGGTCACGGCTCACCTGAGACGTCAAGGATTCCAGGTGTTTCCGTATCTCGACGACTGGCTCCTGTCAGCCACCACCAGGTATCAGCTTATTCAAGCCAGGGATTACACAATAAGTCTTTGTTCTCATTTGGGCATCTCGATCAACTTCGAAAAGTCATCCTTATCGCCCTGCCAGTCTATTACTTTCATAGGCGCAAACTTAAACACTGTTCGGATGTCAGCTACCCTTACAGATCAAAGAGTTTCAGACATTCAGAGTCATGTCAGGATCATTCTGGCCAACAAGAAAGTACAGGCCAGAATGGTTCTAAAGGTATTAGGCCTCATGGCTGCGGCCATTACTCTTCTTCCCTGGCTCGATTCTACATGCGCCTTCTTCAGTGGATGCTGTTCACACAGTGGTCGTACCAACAACTTCCAATGCGTCACCAGATTCTGGTGACACAGACTTGCAAAGATCATCTTGCTTGGTGGATCACATCTCCTCAGGTTCACCAAGGCAGGTACTTTGTACCCCATCCCCGATAGCCACTGTCACCACGGATGCCTCCCTGATCGGGTGGGGGTCATTATCAGGGCAGGATGGTTCATGGGCGGGGGCAGCCGTTCGAGTACCATCTGCACATAAATGTCCTGGAGATGAGAGCAGTGCTTTTAACGTTGCAAGCCCTCAACGACTTTCTTCCCGTAGGGACAATTGCAGTCCACACAGACAACATGTCTGTAGTTTGGTATATCAACAAACAGGGCGGAACCAAGTCCTACCCCTTGTGTCGCGAAGCGCTCAGACTATGGCAATGGGCGATCTCCTCTCATCGGTTTCTGGTAGCAACGCATATCCCTGGGAAAACCAACATTGTAGCAGACAGATTGAGCAGAGCTATTCTCATGCCTCACGAGTGGTCTCTCAAGCAATCTATAGCGGAAGAGATATTTCTGGAATGGGGTCGTCCATGTTGCGATCTTTTTGCTACTCCCCAAAACAGCAAATGCCCAGACTTCTTCTGTCTCTTCCCTCTACCAGGCCATCCCCCCAGAGACGCTCTGACCCAGGATTGGCCCCAGGGACTTCTTTATGCCTTCCCTCCATTTCCTCTGATCCCTCAAGTTATCCAGAAAGCTACCGTTTTGAGAGCCAAATTGATTCTCATTGCCCTTACTGGCCTCGACAAGTTTGGTTCCCGTTCCTCCATCACCACCTTTTGGTGCAGCCGTGGCATCTGGACCCAGTGCCAGATCTTCTGATTCACCAATCCGGTCAGCTGCACCGGTCTATCCCTTCTCTCAACCTCACAGCATGGTTGCTCCACTTCCTTCCTTAGCCAGGCTTCCTTTGATCTCTAACCCAGTTAGAGACATCATAGTAGCCGTTAAAATCCTCTACCAGGAGGATTTATACAAGCAAATGGAAACGTTTCTCTTATTGGGCTAAGGCCAAGAATATTGATCCTTTCACTGCCCCTGTTCAGGCAGTCCTGGACTTCTTAGCAGAGATTTTTCATGCAGGCTCCTCTTCTTCCACAGTCAGAGTTCAGTTGGCTGCTATCTCCAACTTTCATGTCGGGGTCGCAGATCATAATATTATGTCCCATAGGCTCTGCAGGGCCTTCTTGAAAGGAATTTTCCTACTAAAGCCTCCAATCAGGAATCCTCCTCCTCAGTGGGATCTAAATTTAGTGCTGACATCCTTGATTCTTCCCCCCCTCGAGCCAGCTGTTTCTTGTTCCCTGAAATTTCTTTCTTGGAAAACTTTATTCCTAGTGGCTATTACATCGGCCAGGAGGGTGTCTGAACTTCATGCTCTATCGGTTCGACCCCCTATTTGGTTTTCACAAAGACAGAGTATCTTTGAGAACTAATCCGACCTTTTGCCTAAGGTCGCTTCAAAGACCAATTTGAATCAATCCATTGATCTCCTGTATTTTTCCCAAACTATTCAGACAGAGCTGAACAAAACTACATTATCTTGATGTCCACCGTCAACTTAGATATTATTTGGACAGAACAAAAATTTAGAAAATCTGATCAACTTTTTGTTTCCTATGAGGATAATAAAAAGGCCTTCCTGTTTCTAAAGTGACCTTGTCCAGATGGCTTTCTTCGGTCATCTCTGAAATTTATCTGCTCAGGGGAAAACAGCTGTGCTCAAAACCTAAAGCATATTCAACTAGGAGCTTAGCTACTTCTACAGCCTTTCAAGCTAGACTTCCTTTAGACACTATTTGTGCAGCGGCCACTTGGGCCACTCCTCACACTTTTGTTTCCCATTACAAATTGGACTTGGCCTCCAGGGACAGAGCCAGTTTTGGCTCTACAGTCTTCAAGAGTCTGTTCCATTGAGCCACCCAGGATAGAGGTGCTAGGGACGCGGTCCCATCAAGCAAGAATGAAGGCGAGATTGACAACTTAACATTAAGAAGTTATGTACCTACCATAACGTTCCATGTTAGTTGTCTTCTCTCGCCTTCTTTCTTGCGACCCTCCCTCCTTCCCCAGGCCTGGACAGACCTTGTTATAAGAAATTATTATGCTGAAGACCATTCAGACCTGGTCCTTCTTCCATCCTGTAAGTTTTCTTTCTTCCTTTGGGAAGTGTTTTATGCTTGGTGCTATTGCCCTTTGTCATCAAACGAGATCTGGGTACTTACCGCCTTGCATCATGGGATATGGGGCTGCCTCGAGCTGGTAAAAGTGACTCTCGAGCTTAGCAAGTGCCGAGTCGGAGCCGAGGGATCGGCTCCGAACCCATCAAGCAAGAAAGAAGGCGAGAGAAGACAACTAACATGGAACGTTATGGTAGGTACATAACTTCTTATTTTCTCCCATTGGTGAAGAACAAGATTAGCATAGGTATTAGCCATGGATGTTCCCATGGCTATCCCAGATAGTTGTAAAAAAATGGCTCATTATCAAAAATAATGACATTCTTCATCAACACAATATACAATAAGAGACATTCTCTATTTGTGTAGATGACATCACTACTAAGGAAGTAACGTATAGCCTCAACACCATATTCATTTGGTATTACAGTGAACAGGGATGTGATATCTAATGTTACAAACATAAAGCTAACCCCCTGGACTTCTATCATTCCTTTGATCAAACCAACCCTTCAGTTCAGTAAAAAGTCAGAAGTATCTCTAATAACAAGGACAAAGCTGCAAATACTAAGTGTCCTTTGTAAGTACACAGATATGGGCTCAGTTATCCAACCCCCACCTGAGACAATAGGTCTCAGTGGGGGTTTTGTAACAGATGTATGTATCTTTGGAATTCCATAAATCTGTGGTATCTTAGGACAAGGCACAGATAGAAAATTAAATCATTAGATACATCTCCATTCAGTTGCGTATCATATATAGCCATATTAACATCAGTAACAAGCTTTTTAACATCCAAAAAAGTCACCTTTTTAAAGGTATTTTCATCTTGCAATAATTGTTTCAGAGAAATTATGTAATCAATACAATTCATAATTACAGTAGCACCACCCTTATCTGCTTGTTTTATAATTAGATCAGCGTTGCTCTATAAATCTTTCAGAGCTTCATACTCTATAGATTAGATTATAAAACTTCTTTTTCAGATTAATGTCATACAAACATCTAATTTTGTGGTCACAAATATTATGTAAATCAGTTATTACAGGGTTACTGACTGGTATAAAAGTACTACATTATTTCACATACTAAAGTGTCAGTCTGGCTCATCTTTAAACAAACATTTAAGACTCAAAGTCCTCACAAACAACTTTAAATCAGTCAATGCGCTTACTAGGTCATCAAAGACACTAGGAATAAACTTTAGTCCTTTTCCCATAAGGGATAAATGAGCGTCAGTTAAAGTAAAATCTGAAATATTTAAAGTACCTTTGATCAAGTTTGCTGATGCCGTACAGTCCTCTTGTGCTGTAATGGACTGTTTTTCCTTTTCAACCCATTTGGGGTCTGTCTTTGCTGTGAACACCCTCACGACTGACTTATGCTCTGTAATGTTACCTTCTCCGGTAAATTTAGCTGAAAATGCATTTGCAAGCCTGATTGAACTAAATTCAATGATGTTTGTTGGCTGGAATGTCTTTCAGTTACCAGCACCATTACTACTGGCTCAGCAGCACTCATTTCAACTCCAGAATTCAAAATCGATGATTTAGGCAGAAGGGGAGGGCCTGAAGACTCATCGTCTTGTTGTACAGCTGGGTTCACTGTAAGCGCCTTCTCATTAGATATTCTGATGTCATCCTCCACAGAGAAATCCTCTAGTTGATACATACGCCCCTTCTGAACATTGGGCGGTTTTGTTTCATTTTCTGTTCTCGGCCATGAGAAAATGTGCCCATGTTTAAAGTCATTTATATCCCTTAGAAGCTTACATTTCTTAACAGTTTCTAAGTGGTCATCTACTGCTTGCAGTCCATCCAGCATTTTCTGATACACCCCTGCCATACTGGAAAAACAAGACATGCATATTAAATAATTCTCAAGCTTGATAATCTCTTCTTTTAAATTCTTTTTGACATCAGCAAAATACTCCTTCATTAAAGTCATATAGTCCAAACTTAATTTCAGATTTAGTTGCTGCCAACATTTTAATAACTATGGGTATGTGTTGGTAAAGGAAGGCATTTTCAGGATATGATGGCCATGTGAAACTACTCCCAAGTCTAGCGATACTAAAAAACTTAATTGTTGCCACTGGAATCATTTATATGCCCCAACTTTTCTTTCCAAAACAAGCAACAGTTTTTCAAAGGTCTCCTCACACCTGGGTTCACCTTCTGCTATCACAGAAGCACTCGGGATGAGATGCAACAGTGGATTAACTTCCACCATTAAAAGCTTCTTAGAACGATACATTTCTCCTTTACCTTCCATCAAGCTGGCTGTGTAAAGCTCTCTATAAACACTGACGGCCAGTGTAGCATTTCAACAAATAAGGACCAAGAAACGACCGATATAATGGTAGTTGGAGAACACCAAGGCAACTTGAAAAAAACAACAATCCACCATCAGAGCGCACTTTAATACAGCAAAGCTTTTAGTTAACACCCTTTTTCAATGCTAAAACAGTATACATGAAATGCATCACATTTAAGACCACACCCAACAAATCACAGGACACACTTAAATAAAACACTAAAAATCAAAAAACACTATAAAACATGCTTTCATAAAAAATTTTTTTTATAAATTTTTAACAAATTTATAAATGTTTCTGTTGTATTCTCACTAAAACAGGTTTAATACTTAATAAATTATTAAGACCAGGCTTGGAATCAGCACACAGCCTAATAATCCACCTGTATTCTTTATTTTCAATATGATTATTTAGATCACCTCCTCTACTTACTGTACGCTATCTATTACCTTGAACCTGAAACAATGATCCATACTATCAGACATAATGTGCTTAGATAGTGCATTCTTATCATTACTTCTATGTATATCTGACTTGTGTTCTACAATGCGGCCCTTTAATTTCCTTGTAGTCTTTCCTACATAGAATGAGGCACATTTTACAGAAGTAGCAAGATACATAACATTCATTCACACTATTAATTGTGGCTGTACAGTAAAAATTATATTGTTTATTGGATCATGGATGATTAAACCTATCACTATCATGTTTAACAATATCATTACAACAGCTACATGTTTCACACTTCCTTGATGTTTTAACTTTTATACCACTCCTAAAATCTTTATAAATAACTTTTTTTTTAAACTCCTTAGGTTCCTATAAGAAAAGAACGGTCTATCTTCTATAACTGCTTGCAGTTCAGGCAAGGCCAGCAATATGACACAATTCTTTTGTATCATTTTCTTAACATAATTTGACCTTAAATTATAAGTAGTTATATATCTAATTTTGTCATGATGCACTTTGGCTTGAGCTATAGCATCCTTCCTTTCTCTAAATATTGACTTTGAAACACATCCCCTATTTTGTTTCACCTCTTCTGCAACCTTTAAGACATCTGTATGATTAAACGCACTTTTAACAAACTCTTCCACCATTTCATTCAGCTGTTCAACAAATCTTATATCATCAGTATTCCGCCTGCTTATCCTATTAAATTGCACCCTCATTATCCCTACAAAGACATGGGGTGCATGCAGACATTGTCTATGCACATATCTATTGACATGTACATTTTTCTTATATATACTAATGTCTATCCTATTCAATTGCACATCAAGCAACACTTGTATCAGTAGAACAAGACATTTTAAATTTAAGAAAATGTGTGGTATTATTTAAATATACTATATATTCCACTAACTCATCAGCAGTCCCATTCCAAATAAGAAAACAGTTAACAAATCTCAAATATAATTCAACTTTCTTATTTAGGACATTAATATCAGTATAAATATACTTTTTTTTCCTCACTGGTGAGGAACAAGATTAGCATAGGTAGCCAGAGTTAAAATGTTGGCAGCAATTAAATCTGAAATTAAATTTTGACTATATGACTTTAATGAATGAGTATTTTTCTGATGTTTAAAGTAATTTAAAAGAAGAGATTATCAAGCTTGAGAATGATTTAATATGCATGTCTTGTTTTTCCAGTATGGCAGGGGTGTATCAGAAAATGATGGACAGACTGCAAGCATTACATAACTGCTTAGAAGCTGTTAAGAAATGTAAGCTTCTAGGGGATATAAATGACTTTAAACATGGGCACATTTTCTCATGTCCGAGAACAGAAAATCAAACGAAAGCGCCCAATGTTCAGAAATTTCTGTGGAGGATGACATCAGAATATGTAATGAGAAGGTGGTTACAGTCAAGCCGGGTGTGCAACAAGACAATAAGTCTTCAGGCCCTCCCCTTCTGCCTACGTCATCAATTTTGAATTTTGGAGCTGAAATGAGCGCTTCTGAGCCAGTAGAAATGGCTACTGTGACTGAAAGACATTCCAGCCAATGAACTTCATTGAAATTAGTTCAATCAGGCTTGGAAATACGTCTTCAGCTAAATTTACAGGAGAAGGTAACATTACAGAGCAGAAGTCAGTCGCGAGGGCATTCGGAGCAAAGACAGACCCCAAACAGGTTGAAAAGAAAAAAACGCCAGTCCACTACAGCACAAGAGGACTGTACGGCATTGGCAAACTTGATAAAAGATACTTTAAATATATCAGCTTTTACTTTAACTGACGCTTATTTATCCCTTTTGGGAAAAGGACTAAAGTTTATTCCCGGTGCCTATGATGACTTAGTAAATGTATTGACTGATTTAAAGTTGTTTGTGAGGACTTTGAGTCTTAAATGTTTGTTTAAAGATGTGAGCCAGACTGGCACGTTAGTATGTAAAAAACATAGTACCTTTATACCAGTCAGTAACACCGTGATAACTGTTTTCATAATATTTGTGAGCACCATTCAGTAAAAACAAAATGAAAACTCCAGCCATGCTGGAACTTCCAATGAGTGACATTTCAAACCTTTTGACTCAGAGGCATGTGGGATATATCTAAATAACTAAGCATAAGAAACACAGGGTTGTTATACCCAGCAGATCTCCATCATCATTAGGGTGACTGCAAAATATTCCAAATAAACTAAAACAATGAGTAAGAAGGTCACACTTTAAAAACAATCAGTAAAAATAAAAATGAAAATTCGAGCCAAGCTGGAACTTCCATTGAGTGACCTCAAACTTCTTGAATCAGAGGAATGTGAGATATATGCAAATGAACCTTATGAACACCAAGTGTTTCAGCTAATTGATGATTCTGAATGCCCATGACTTGTTTCGTCATTTTAATGGACAATTTCAGGCCAATAAAGCCAAACCCCACTAGCTGTGGATATGCATATTTCAGCCTTATGACCTCATCAGCATAGCACAAGCAGAGTGTTTGACTAAGCATAAGAAACACAGGGCTGTTATACCCAGCTGATGTCCATTATCAATAGGGTGACTGCAAAATATCCCAAATAAACTAAAACAATGAGTGAGAAGGTCACACTGAATAACCCTTGTGCTGTGCTGATGAGGTCATAACAAGACCGAAATATGCATGTTAAGTCCTGGATATTCAAATGCTCACAAAGAAACAATCCATTTTAACTCCCATATCTCAATAACATTATTAAAATTACCTCTACTAGTATGGGGATGCAAAAGTTGTAAAACCCTAAATTTAGAAGTATTGTGTCCTGAAAACAATGAAGCATGATTAGCTAGAGCATTGGATGTTACATGGTTACGTATGTTGTCTAGATGCTCGAGTATCCTTTCCCTAAGCTGTCGTGTGGTTTTACCTACATAAAAGCTATCACAGGAGCAGCAGTTAACAGTGATGTACCTCTTAAACCAGCCCTACTGAGTAGGCGGTGATATGGGTTACATCACTCTGTTTCGGCTTTCTTAGCTGATTGGTTATGTTACCTTTTAAATATTTCTGTTTTAATATGTTTCTGTATTTGGTCTGATAAAGCAGTAACCCCACGAAAGTGCTAACCTTTTACAATAAACCAGTTCTTTATATATATTTGTGGTGTCCAAGAGAAGTTTATCTTGCTTGGATTGTGTTGGTTGACTCACATTTATTTTTTCTTAGTTTGGCTGTTCTGCTTGTGATTCTCCTTTAGCAGTGTGGTTAGCTTATTTTTGTCTATTTATTCAATTTTTGTTAGGCTACCCACTGCACATGGCTGAATCTCTTGAAGCGAATGCTGGAGGGATCTATTCATAATCTGCTATTGTGACTAGTCAAATGGACAATATGCTTGAAGGTTCTAATCATTTCCATAGGCTCGTCAGCAATCAGCCTAATCCCCTACCGAGGGTTGTATTATCAGCACAGGGAACTGTGGAAACCATTGACTCTGATGATATGTGTGCTTTTCTTGAAACTTTTAAAGAACTGGAGAACTTAATGTACAAACTAAAAAGGCTTGAATGGCAGTGATTTCATTCTGAGGCATTCCTTGAGTGCAAGGTAGAGCCTAGGGGGCTGCAGATCTTAAAAATGCCCACTTAAGCCTCTAGTGAGCCTGATCTATTAAAATGTTGGCAGCAGCTGAATCTTGACCTAAGTTATAATTATCTAAGGCTGTTAATAGAAAATTACACGCCTGTCGAGTGTGGAGACTGAACATCTCTTGGATGTACTGAAAAATAGATTTTCAACTGATGAGTACATCCTTAGATTGGGCAATCTTTTTGCAGGGATCTCAGCTTATGAATGCAGGCTGAGACAACAGAAGCATAAAAAAATTACTTAGAGACCATATGGACTTCACTAGGGGGCATATCTTTGTATGGTCGAAGAGCGAATTTCATTGCTCTAGTGATAAGCCCCAATCCCAGAGTGCACACGATGAGACTATCTCTACTTCCCATGTGACAGATATTATAACCAGTAAAAGCTATAGTATTCTGTCTACTTCGGCCATTCCTGCAACTGTTTCATCAAATCTGAGCAGAAAAGAATGTACGGAAGTATTGACTGCATCAATGCTTGCCAAGCCCCCGGTTGCAGATGTCAGAGCTACTTCTGTTGAGTTTCTGAACCAGTCGGAAGCTACACTTTTGAATACAGCAGCTTCTAGTGTGAATAGTGCTACTAAAGAAGATCACCCTACACTAGGGGCTCATAACAAAGTTAGAGAACCTTTCAGCTTTAAGTGATGTGATTTTTCTTCAAACCCTTTTATGGCCCTTCCTTTACCCACCAAATTGGATACATTGAACAAGAGAGGGCGATCGTTGTCAAGCGACAGGAGGAAAAGGAAGGCCTCCAGGGACAAGCATTCACCGACGAGAAGGAAAACCTTTATACCTCATCTGAACAAGGATTAGTATATAATAATCTTGCACTCACCTCTACACAATTAGCGTTCCTTAACAGAGGCCTGAGCTTCGTTCCTAATGGTAAGTCTAATATTACTGATGTTATTGTTGACATTAGACTATTTGTTCACAAAGTCATGCTTGAAATGCTTTTTGGAACACAGAATATGTCTGTTTCTGGTAATATTTTACGTAAACCAAGCACCTGTTGTCCACCCTTCAATGCAACTGTGGAATCCTTTTTGAACTTATGTGAAAGGGGCATTTTTGAATCCTCTGGTAATGTTAAACAGCGTTTCTGTAATTTAAGCCCTGAGGAGACTGTTGCTTTAAAACAATTGCAGGCTGAGGAGTCTATTAATATTAGACCGGCTGACAAGGGAGGGGCCATTGTGGTACTTAATAGAGCTGATTATTTGGCTGGTATGCCGGCTATGCTGGATGACTGTTTTACTTATGGCAAGATTTGTGGAAGAGAGGTAGACAAATGTATCAACAATGTTAAGAATGATCTCTATGATCTTCTCGTGTGTGGTTTAATTGACCAAGACATTTATAATTTTTTGACTGTTGAACAGCCTTCTGTTCCGGTTATTCATGGATTGCCTAAGATCTATAAGGACAACTTCAATCCCCCACTGTGTCCTACTGTTTTGGGATGTGGTTGGGTAACTGAACCTTTATCCAGATTTGTTGAAACGCAGCTTAAATCAGTACTTGTTGAATCTCCTGCAATTATGAAGGGTACTGAACATTTTTTATCAGGTTTATTTGGTTCTCTGGTAGATGTTTCCTTTTCCTTGGCCGATATTTTGCTTGTAACTTTGGATGTTAAACACTTTTCTCTGTTATCCCCAATCAGGCAGGGGTTGATGCTGTGAGACTTTTTCTATCTCACCATGGTCACTTTATGCATGGCATGGTGACTGTTTGTCCTTTATTAGATTTAATTTTGAATAATAATGTGTTCTAGTTTGAGAACCAGCATTGCCTCCCAACTACTAGGTGTGGCTATGAGTACTCCCTGTGCCAATAGCTATGCTAATCTGGTTATGGCACAGTGGGAGGAGGACTATGTACATAGTAATATGTTTGGTCATCATGTAAAATATTATGCCATGTTTGTGGATGACATTTTTTCCTATGGGAGGGTGATGTGGAGCAACATTTAGAGTTTGTTGGGTATCTTGAAAGTACCTCAGATTTCCTTAGGTTTACTGTTAATTATTCACTTGTTTCTATTGATTTCTTGGACGTCACCATTTTCAAGAATTCTGATGGTACCCTAGGGACACAACTGTATAGGAAACCCTGTTGGAGGAATGGGCTTTTGCATCATAGCAGCATGCATCCCCCACATATTTTCTCTAATGTACTTAATGGCCAAGCCCTACACCCTAGGGTTTTTCTTAGATATTTTAGTAATGTACAGCATTACTGCAATATTAAAGGGAAGAATTGGCCTGTTCTTTTAGCTGATCAAAAGGTGAGACAAAAAGTGGTTGAGTACCCCTCCTTCACTTACAGGAATATGTTTATCAAAAGACTTTTATGCTATGGACCAAGACCTCCACCTCCTATACCCACAGGGAAGGTTGGTACATTTCCTTGCCATAGTTGTAAAGCATGCTTTTCCATATCACATGAACTTTGTTTTATACATCCCATTACAGGATGTACCTTTACACATAGGTTTGTGGCGACATGCAGGAGCAGCAATTTGATATATTTGGCCACCTGCTGCTCTTGTGATAGCTTTTATGTGGGTAAAACCACATGACAGCTTAGGGAATGGATACTTGAGCATCTAGGCAACATATGTAATCATGTAACATCCATTGCTCTAGCTAATCATGCTTCATCATTTTCAGGACACAATACTTTTAAATTTAGGGTTTTACAACTTTTGCATCCCCATATTAGAAGAGGTGATTTTAATAATGTTATTGAGATGTGTGAGTTAAAATGGATTGTTTCTTTGCGAGCATTTGAATATCCAGGACTTAACAGTGGTGTACCTCTTAAACCAGCCCTACTGAGTAGGTGTTGATATGGGTTACATCACTCTGTTTGATTGGTCTTTCTTAATTTGGTTTTAGCTGATTGGTTGTGTTACCTTTTAAATATTTCTATGTTTTAATATGTTTCTGTATTTGGTCTGATGAACCAGTAACCCCGCGAAAGCGCTAACCTTTTACAATAAGGCAGTTCTTTATATATATATATATATATATATATATATATATATATATATATATATATATTTGGTGTTCAAGAGAAGTTTGTCTTGCTTGGATTGTGTTGGTTGACTCACATTTATTTTTTCATAATTATAAAACAAGCAGATAAGGGTGATGCTACTGTAATTATGAATCATACTGATTACAGGACTTCTCTGAAACAATTATTGCAAGATGAAAATACCTTTAAAAGGTGACTTTTTTGGATGTTAAAAAGCTTGTTACTGATGTTAATATGGCTATATATATGCAACTGAATGGAGACGTAGCTATTGATTTGTTTAATTTTCTATCTGTGCCTTGGCCTAAGATACCACAGATTTATGGAATTCCAAAGATACATAGATCTGTTACAAATCCCCCACTGAGACCTACTGTCTCAGGTGGGGGTTGGATAACTGAGCCCATATCTGTGTACTTACAAAGGACTCTTAGTATTTACAGCTTTGTCCAAGTGTTATTAGGGATACTTCTGACTTTTTAGTAAAACTGAAGGGTTGGTTTGATCAAAGGAATGATAGAAGTCAAGGTGTTAGCTACATGTTTGTAACATTAAATATAATATCCCTGTTCACTGTAATACCAATTGAATAGGGTGTTGAGGCTATATGTGACTTCCTTACTAGTGAAGTAGTGATGTCAGCTACACAAATAGTGAATGTTTGTCTCTTATTGGATATTGTGTTGATGAAGAATGTCTTTATTTTTGATAATGAGCCATTTTTACAACTATCTGGGGTAGCCATGGGAACACCCATGGCTAATACCTATGCTAATCTTGTTCTTCACCAATGGGTGAAAAAGTACACTTACAATGATATTAATGTCCTAAATAAGAAAGTTGAATTATTTTTGAGATTTATTGATTGTTTTTTTTTATTTGGAATGGGACTGCTGATGAGTTACTAGAATATATAGTATATTTAAATAATACCAGAATTTTCTTAAATTTAAAATGTCTTGTTCTACTAGTGACATAATGTTCCTTGATGTGCATTTGGAAAGGAAATTGGATAGGATAGAAACTAGCATACATAAGAAAAATGTACATGTCAATAGATATGTGCATACACAAAGTCTGCATGCACCCCATGTCTTTGTAGGGATAAAGGGGGCACAATTTAGTAGGGTAAGATTTGAATGAAATGGTGGAAAAGTTTGTTAATAGTGGATATAATCGTACAGATGTCTTAAAGGTTGCAGAAGAGGTGAAACAAAATAGGGAATGTGTTTCAAAGTCAATATTTAGAGAAGGGAAGGATGCTGTAGCTCAAGCCAAAGTGCTTCATGACAAAATTAGATATATAACTACTTACAATTTAAGATGAAATGATGCTAAGAAAATTACATAAAAAAATTGGGTCATATTGCTGGCCTCACCTGAACTGCAAGCAGTTATAGAAGATAGACTGTTCTTTTGATATAGGAACCTAAGGAGTTTAAAAAGAAGGTTATGTTATAAAGATTTTAAGAGTTTTATAAAAGTTAAAACATCATGGAAGTGTGGAACGTCTGGCTGTATGGCATGTAGCTGTTGTAGTGATAGGTTTATTCATCCAGTATCCAGTAAACAATATAACTCTTACTGTACGGCCACATGTAATAGTATGAATGTTGTTTATCTTGCTACTTTTGTAAAATGCGCCTCATTCTATGTAGGAAAGACTACAAGGAAATTAAAGGACTGCATTGTAGAATACAAGTCAGATATACATAGAAGTAAGGATAAGAATGCACTATCTAAGCACATTATGTCTAATGGTATGGATCATTGTTTCAGGTTCAGGGTAATTAGATTGCATACAGAAAGTAACCCGCGGTAGTGGTGCTGCGGTAGCATTGTCGCCTCACAGGAAGACGTTGTCGCGTTCGATTCTCAGCTAGAGTGTCTTCTGTGTGGAGGCATTCGTGAATGGGCGTGCCTTCGTTGAAGGTTGTGCGTCAGGGCTGGTAACTCAGCACGTAAAAATCTACTACCAAACATTAGCGGATCGGAGTTCCACTGTGGCGACCCCTAACCTAAGCCGAAAGACACAACAACAGAAAGTAAGTAGAGGAGGTGATCTAAATAATCATCTTGAAAATAAAGAATATGAGTGGATTATTATGCTGCATGCTGATTCCAAGCCAGGTCTTAATAATTTAGTAAGCATTAAACCTGTTTTAGTGAGAATACAACAGCAAAATTTATACATTCGTTAACAATTTATAAAATGTTTTTCTGAAAGTATGTTTTATGATTTTTAGTGTTTTATTTAGGAGTGTCCTGTGATTTGTTGGTTGTGGTCACATGATACCCCTTTGCTCTTATTTCAATGTGATGTATTTCATGTATACTGTTTTAGCTCTGAGAAAGGGTGTTACCTGAAAGCTTTGCTGTATTAGAGCGTGTTCTGATGGTGGATTGTTGTTTTCTTTCATTCTAATGCCAAGTACTTGGTTTAATTCATTGTTTCTCAATTGGGCAAGCATAGGCCTGTTTAAGGAGTGGCCTAAGCCAGTGTGAAAATTTTTACTTAAAATGCTAAGTATTTAGTGTTTTTTTTACTGGATCAGGTTAACTGCAGAAGGACACCAGGCAAGAAATATGTATGTCTGACCGTAGGTCTGAGTAAACAAATACCATAGTAAGCCAGCTCTTGGTTGCTTCAACTTTTTGTATATATGGGGGCAGATTTTTTTTGGCTAGAGGGAGGATCAAAATATTTTTTTTATAGCTAACAGAATCTGAAAACCTGTACTTTTAATACAAAAGCTCCAAGCATATGATTAGCCACCTTATTCCTGCAGGTGGCATAAAACGACCAAATACTTTTAAGGAAGCAGTAATAATCCATAACCTGATATGTACTTGTATTTAAATGATTCATCCTCTCTATATGCAACTGGTTGAATCACAGACTGTTGGTTTTGTGCAACAATAGACTGTCAAATCTCGCTTTATTTTAGTACATATGAACTGACAGTACATAATCCAAACACTATGAAAAGTGAGTAATAGTTGAGTCCTACTGTCTCACATTGGATGTCAGTTGATATACATTTTCTGTGAAAACCACTTTTAGGAGGTGTCAGAGTTGAGGCTCTTCCCCTAGTGCTGTACAGCCATATTTTGTTCCATATTGTAACAGATCTTGTAAGGAAATGCTTCTGCTTGTTTGTCACTGCTTCATTTCCACTGACAAAATAGGAGGTGGTTTTCTTCCATTCATCAAGAAATAGCTATGCTTTTTCTGTTGGAAACATCACTGCCTGGTGAGATTCCATTTTGTTTTTGAAGAATGCTCAGTGTATGTGTTCTGTAATGGTAGCTTCCAATGACCGATTCTTTCTGAACAGCCAGCCCTTTGTAGAGTTTAGAGAGACAGCCTTCTACCTCTTTGCCTTATTTATTTCCTTGTTAGGAAAGGCTTTTGCAGGGAGCTTTTCAACAATTGTGACATCTTAAGAGTTTTGTCTAAAGCCAGATATTTTCCAGTAAATCCTCACTATAAAAGTACTTGCAATTCAGGAGCATCTGTACCTGTCTGCCTTGACAGTACTCAGTAGTGACAATGGGCTTGTCATGGCTAAGTGTTGCTACCTCTCCAGGAGTTTATTATTAATAGCCAGTCTCCCATTCCATCAGTGATTGGTCACTTCTATAAGTGTTTGACATATTTGTTATTAAATAAGTCACTATTCCCTGGATGCTTGGAATTATGAAAGAAATTGCTTTAAATACCAAAACAAAGTAGGTTTATTAAAAATGTAGGATACTTTATTAACTTCATAAAGACTCCCTAGCACCTGATTATTTTGCCTTCAAGGGGTTATATAGAATTTAGCTTTTCAAAAAGAATATATAAGATAACGAAATCAGTAAAGTAAAAAAAAGACATAGCACCTGAGCATTTTGGTTGCCCTTTATGGAATTTTTTGGAGGTACAGCTACAAGCAGACAAGTTTGTGTGTGTGTGTAGACAACCCTTTGCTAATGATATCTAATAGCATTCCTGAGCATGAAACTTCTGGCCATTTGTATGCTTCCCATGCAAGTTTACTGCCTTAGAACAGAATGCTGTCTGCCCGGCAAGGTGCCCTTTTATCAAATTACACACACACATTTTATGTAGTGTTCTACTCATTAGCTTGTATTCTGTTCTCTTAACCAGTTTATTAGAAAATGTATCCTTGTTTGGTAATAATGAGGCAACATATTTATCTGTGGATATGTGATGTTTGCTCTGAGAGTGTTCATGGAAAAGTACAGAGAATGCCAGAAGGAGTTGCATTGTGTTTTTGTAGACTTAGAGAAAGCATATGACAGGGTGCCTAGAGAGGAGTTGTGGTATTGTATGAGGAAGTCAGAAGTGTCAGAGAAGTATGTAAGAGTGGTACAGGATATGTACGAGGGTAGTGTGACAGCGGTGAGGTCTGCGGTGGGAGTGACGGATGCATTTAAGGTGGAGGTGGGGTTACATCAAGGATCAGCTCTGAGCCCTTTCTTATTTGCAATGGTGATGGACAGGTTGACAGACGAGATCAGACAGGAGTCCCTGTGGACTATGATGTTTGCAGATGACATTGTGATCTGTAGTGAGAGTAGGGAACAGGTGGAGGAGACCCTGGAGAGATGGAGATATGCTCTAGAGAGAAGAGGAATGAAGGTCAGCAGGAATAACACAGAATATATGTGTGTGAATGAGAGGGAGGATAGAGGAATGGTGAGGATGCAAGGAGTAGAGGTGGCGAAGGTGGATGAGTTTAAATACTGGGGGTCAATAGTTCAGAGTAACGGTAAGTGTGGAAGAGAGGTGAAGAAGAGAGTACAGGTGGGATGGAGCGGGGGAGAAGAGTGTCAGGAGTGATTTGTGACAGACGAGTACCTGTAAGAGTGAAAGGGAAGGTCTACAAGAGGGTAGTGAGACCAGCTATGTTATATGGGTTGGAGATAGTGGCATTGACAAAAAGGCAGGAGTTTGAGCTGGATGTGGCAGAATTAAAGATGTTAAGATTTGCACTGGGTGTGACGAGGGTGGACAGGATTAGGAATAGGTATATATTATATTAGAGGGTCAGCCTAGGTTGGAAGGTTTGGAGAAAAAGCCAGAGAGGCACGATTACGTTGGTTTGGACATGTGCTGAGAAAGGATGCTGAGTATATTGGGAAAAAGATGCTAAGGATGAAGCTACCAGGTAACAGGAAAAGAGGAAGGCCTAAGATAAGGTTTATGGATGTGGTGAGAGAGGACATGCAGGTGGTTGGTGTGACAGAGCAAGATGCAGAGGACAGGAAGAAATGGAAACAGGTGATCTGCTGTGGTGACCCCTAACGGGAATAGCCGAAAGAAGATGATGATTTATCTGTGGATAAAATATACCCATTTTGTAATACAGTTTTATGTTCTGGGGAAAAACTTGTACAGATAGTTTCAAAATATTACCTTACTGACTTCCATAATGGCTGCACAGTGACTAACAACTTAATTTCAGCTCTCCCAGTGTGAAAACAAAAACTCAGAAAAGTGAGACAGTGAGTTTATCTTTTTGGGTAAATTTCAGTTACTAGCTAGTAAGTGCACTACTTGGATGCCAGCAAAGAAGAAATTTAAATAACCTGAAGAAAATCAACCATAAAAGGTGCGGAAGAATCCTGCACATGTTCAGCAAAAAGCAGTTCAAGATCCAGCTTTGGTGCAAGACATGACTTCCAGTAATCTAGAGGAAAAAATAAGTCAAATATGCTTAGAGCTGAGGAAACTAAATGAAACACCAAAGTAGTATATCAACTCAAATAACAAAAGGCTGGAAAAAATGGAAGAAACTTTAAACAGGTATTCAGATATGCTGATACAACTGCAAAAATCAGAGGTTTAAATGTAGAAAAGGCTGGACAAGTATGGGAGTGCTCAAGAAGAAATATTTAAAAAAAAACGGTAAAATTAGGACAGAGCACATACTGAAAACCTGAGATTTTATGTTGTACAAGAAAAACTGGAAGGAAAAAATTATTTTATGAAAGCACAAATAAGCAAGTGGACTAGTATTCCATGGGCACGCCATGTGTATGCTCCAAACCAGACCATGAGAGCAACCAACACCTCTAATAGTAAAGATGCAATCTTACCAGCAGAAAGAGTTGATAAAACAGTGACAGAAGGACAAAGTACTAAAAGTTGGAGACAGTAGTGTGTGGAAAATGATTATTCACTGTATAGCAGGCAGAAGAGAGGTAAATTTATTCCAGCAATCAGGTAATGTCAGGAGACAGGTGTGAGATTCAATATGTTGTATCCAGCTATCATCAGATTCTTTTTTTTTTTTCTTGGAGGGTCAAAGTCATTTTTTGATGCAGAACATGTTAGAGGAAATTCAAAAGTTCGTCCAACAAAAGGTGAGGTATCAAACAGAAGAGACTATGCTTTGTATTTTTCTGATAATGAAGCTAATAGAGAATGTTTGCTGGTGAAACCTTCTCCAGTGTTCCAAAGGAAATGGTTGAGAGACAGAGAAAAGCACAGTAGTTGACTTGAAGAACCAAGAGTACATTGGAAATGAGCCAGAGGCTGGAGTTTTGAGATGAAGATCAATAGGAAGAAAACCAGCAACTGAGAAATTAATGAATAAATGTGGGATTACAATGCATTAATCACATTTGGGAAAATGGCTGAATGAGGGAAAACTGGACATCTTGATCTTTTTTACTTTGTTAAACTTGGGGTCTCCAAAGCATATGCTCTATTTCCTGCCATTAATGTTTGGGAGAACAATAAAGAGAGGGGAAGATGAAGCAAAAAGGTAACTGAATAGACAGTTTTTGTTTTTAACAATTAACTGAGTAGCCAATTTTTGTTTTTAACAATATTTTTATAAAACTTGACATATACTGCATGTTTATATAATAAAGCATTTTCAATTATTTTTGTGTGTTATGGGGATACTAAAATAAACAGGTGCCCCTTTTAGTCTTCTGGATTAATGCCCTTGGCTAGATCTAACAAGTTTTAAAAGGAAGTAAGTAAATAAGGAAATACTGAATGTAAGGAGAAGTTTTCCTTTAGCAAATAGATGTTCACAGTACAACAAGAGAAGGTTGTAGCAACTGTGTATCTGGATCCCATGTTTCTTTGGAGACAAGCTGATAAGAGGGAAAACAAACATCATTTTTTTCTTTCAATGTCTAAAAGATAATGTTTTCTAAAAGCATTTAAGCTGTTTTCTACAACTGGTAGAGCAATAAAGATAAGACAAAAACACAGCACTTAGTGTAAGTAGACGCACAGGCTGTATCATGTGTCTTAGTATGGATAACATTGATTATAAGTCATTTAAAGCCTCTTAGTGTAGCTGTCAATCTGGGACAATTGTTTCTATTAGGAGGGCTAAACTTCACTATTTGAAAATGTACATAGTTTTGTGTGTTTGTATTAAGTTAATAGGATATGGGTGTGTGTATTTTTTTTGTTTGAGGGTTTCGTTAAAACAAAAAGTCTTGGAAATGTGATATGGCTTTAAAAGGATATGACAAGAAACAACTGCATAAATGATCAACCTGCCAAACAGTGTATGCATGTAACACAAAAGCTGAAACTTGACATAAAAAAAAAGCTGTTATACATAACAGGTAGGAGTTCAACTTCTTATAATGATAACACTTTCCATATTATCTTTGAATGTGAATGGTCTCACGGGTATATACAAAACAGAGGAGTGGTGAAATATATTAAGAAATCCATATTTGGAAAGAATTGAGCATGGGACTTTGATTTCAGGATGGTTATTCAGCAGAATATCTGGGAAAAAAGGAAAAGGGAGGTACATATATTAATTGCTAGAGAAGCTCCAACAGTGATTGAAGAGGGGAAAAAGATAATGGTAGATTTGTAGTTGTAAGGGGCTACTGGCAAGGGAAGAGGATTATTTTGGCATGCATTTATATTCCACCTAAAACTGCTACAATAGTGCTTAAGAAAATTCTGGGGGGAATAAGCTGCTTTCATCAAGGAATATTACTTAATAGATGGGGACTAGAATTTGTTTTGCAGCAGCAAGGATGTATTGGGGGCTGGAAGGTACAATATAACAAAAGAGGGTTAATTTTTGAAGAAAGTCATGAAAATATTTATATGGAAGATGTGAATTCAGAAGTAGCAGCCCTGAGATCATTTATATATTATTCCCCAAGGTACAAAAACTGGGCTAAGCTAGATAGAAATTATATTTTACAGGAACATGTGCATTTAATTAAAAGTTTTGATATGCATTCAATAACTATTTCAGATCATGGGGCAATAATACCTACAATAAAATGCATGGTAATGAAATAAAAATGAGGCACTACTGCTTCCCCACCTATCTGTTAAATAGAGAGGAACTTAAGGGATGGGAGTGGAAATTATTCAGGAGTTCTTGGGGAAATTAAAAATTTCTTTAGAAAATACAGGTCATGAAATGGATAAAAGAAAAGTGGAGCTGAAAAATAGGGTAGAAATAAAAAAGAGAGATATTTAGAAGGACTGACAAAGGTTAAAGTATTGCAGAATAACGAGAATCTCACAGAACAAAAACAGATGCAACTGAAGTGTGGTAAAGAGAAAATAAGGGATGACCTGGATAATGTGCATGAGTTTAGAAAGATTCCTATCAAGCAACTGTATTTTGAGAACTCCATAGCACAAAAGTTTTAGCACAATGGTTCAGGCACATAAAGTAGAAAGGGTTGTTGCAAAGCTTAGGGAGCCTATAACAGGAAAATAACCAGAGATCCTGTAGAGATTTTAGAAATATTTTGGAAATTTTATGAAAATCTGTATAAGAGAGAGAAATGTGGAAATCAAGAAAAAGTGCAAATGGAAATATTTATGGAAGAATTAAATATGCCAAGGTTAGAGGTATATGAGGATCAATTATTAACAGGATAGGAAAGAAAAATTGTGATATATAACCAATTTACAGGATACTCTCCATAAATAGATGGTATTCCTGTGAAAGTTTGCCAGGAGGGAAGAACATGATAAAGATCTGGAAGGTTTTGTTTAACAGTATTTTAAAAGTAGGAGAAGCACCAACATCCTGGAAGAAAGTTGTGGTAGCTGTAATACCTAAAGATGGTAAAGACCCATCAGATTCACTTTCATATAGGCCCGTTTTAATTCTAAACCATGATTATAAAGTGTTTATGCCTATAATGGCTAAAAGAATGGCAAAGGTGTTGCCAAAATTGATAGATATGCATCACTGTGGTTTTGTAGAAGGGAAGCAAATAAAGAGGGAAGCAGAATGTAAGAAAATACTACTGTTATTGTTGGGACTTGATGTAGTGAAAGCATTCGACAGAGTAACCTGGGATTTTATAATTAGGGCATTGGAAGCATTTGCATTCCCTGATGTAATAATAAGATTAATTAGGAGGATATATGAAGTTTTAGAGATGAAAAGTAAAGTGGGGGTTTCCTTTCTCATAAGTTCTGTTTGAACAGAGGAACTAGACAACAGTGTCCTCTTTGCCCTTTGTTATTTGCATTATATTCAGAACCATTGACAAAGAAAATAAGGGACTCAGAACTTCAACGATATACTCAGTATGGTAATCAAGAAAAGTTGCCTTTATTTGCAAATAATATTATTTTGTACTTAATAAAAACAGAAAATGACATTTCAGTGTTTTTGGAACAGTTCCAAGTCATTTTGGGATACAAAATTAATGAAAATAAAACAGACAATAACTGTAAACTATGTACCTACAGAAATTGGTTCAGCAATACTCATTTATGGGGACATAATAAAATGAAGTACTTAGTAGTATGCGTTAAAATAGATTCTGTTATGGCAACTAAGGATATAAAGGAAGAGAGGCTAAACAAAAGATAATGCATAAACCGAAAAACTGGAAGCTCTCTTTTATGGATATGGATAGCAAGATCAAAGCAGTAAAAATGTTTTAGTCCCTTTAGCTTTATTTTTATCAACCAGAGGAGAAGTTGTGGATAGCAATAAAGAGTTGAAGGATTTAAACTGGGAGTTGAAGAGGGCAAGTGGGATAAGTTGATCCTTTCAATAGAACAAGGTGATTTGGGATTACCTGATTTGAAAGGGTATTTCAGAGCTAACAGTTAAGGCTCCCATACATAGCACAAGCAGAAAGCTACAATACAAAGTGGAAAGGGGTGGTAATAAAACGGGCAGGAAGCTCAAGAAATAAGGAGAGAAACTCGGATTTTGGGATGCAGCTCCTTAAAAAGAATAACAATAACCATATAAAATATTACATTCATAAATTAGCAGAAACTATTCTAAGAACTAAACCAACATAGGAATGGAGGAAGGAGATTTTGCCAATAGGGATAATTGTAGTTAGGGATACAGAGAATAGGCAAGAGGGGGCTGGAATTTTCTGGGGAAAACTGACAAAGGAACCCCAAGGTAACAGAGAGAAGAAAGATAATAAAATGGGAAGATGCCAAAAATACCTTTGTACTGCAGGCTAGAGATTGTCTTCCCTAGCAAAGACTGATATCAAAGTATAGGCAAAAAGAAACAAATGGGGATATCCTGCGTGAAAGACCAGCACTGGTAGAATTTTTAGTAGAATCTGGAACAGAAGCTGCTGTTAAAAAAAAGAGACATTTTTTAAAATTTATTTTACATTTGTTTACCGGGAGAGTCCGACTGGGCATAAAATCCTTTTTTACCGGAGGCCTGGGGAGAAAAGCTCCATTGTTAGTAAACTATTTTGGTAGAAGAAAGAAAACTGTATAATACAATAAAGAAACAAAAGTAGTAACAGACATTCATAACAGTAAAAAGACTAGAACAGAATAAATTGGTCAAGTGGGAGACGACCAATAATCTTATATAACAATGCTTCTAAAAGACAGTTCTTACAGTAGTAGCAGGTAGTGACATTGTATACAATAAGAGTGCAATTACAATACTTAGTCTTATATGCAGGTAGCATACATGATTAATAGGGCATATAAAATATTGCATGATAACTATAGGGATCAATCAGAAGAGGTTAGAAAGGATTGGGAAGAGATACTGGATAAGCAATTCACAAAGAAACAATGGGAGGAGAAATGTATGGCTCCCAAATATGCAAGTCTAGAAGATTTAGGATTTTTGCTTGGAAGTGTTTTCTTCAGGTAATTTGCAAATGTTGGAGGTGTGATGGGAAAGAAAGAGAAAATTTGGATCATATTGTTTGGTGTGTAATGAGTTGGCAGACTTGAAAAATTACCCAGAGAAAACGTACTTCAATGTTTTTTAGACACTAAGAAATTCCCTGCAGATTATACTCTGTCAGAAATACTAGATGAACAAATTGGTGTAACTAACAAAATGAATTTTTGAGCTATGATTCGCAACCATAATTGCCTAGACATAGTAAGGCCTTTCGAATTTAATTCTGGTGGCTGCCAAAAATGCAATTACTCAAATTTGGAAATCAAAGTCTAAACCACCCATACTTAGTGACTATAGTAACAGAGATAAAAGAACTGGAAGTAGAGTCTTTAGAAATGGGTAGGAGCAAATTACATAAAAAAATTTGAATTTTGGGAAGAATATATGCAGAATAATGTTTTGGAGGAGGAATGAGGTTTAAGGGAAGTCAGGAATTGAATGAGCTTTGTAATGTTTGATTGACAATGACTGTATAGAAGTTTATATGCGATCTATAATGTTTGCAACTGAAAATATGTCAGTATGGTTTGTTCTCATTTATAAAAATGTGTAATTGCCTATGTTATAAGTGATAATGCAATAAAGATGTTTCTTGTTTAAAACAAAAAAGACTAGTCAAACAAGATGACACACTTGAGCTTCTCCATGTCCAGATTCTTACAGGCAAGTCACACATCCTTGCAAGCTATAGGTCACCCTGTAGGGCACAAGAATCCCATAACTCACACTTGAACTTACTAGAAGCCCTCATCATTCAACCCAATAACATGTTCATGGGTGACATCAACAACCCCACTATAGACTGGGATAGTTACATGACCCCAAACTTACAGGCCAAGAGATTCTTAGACCTTGTAAACAAAAACACCTTGGACCAGGTAGTCCATAGTACACTAGGGGTGCAAATGTACCTGCCCCTCCACCCCATGTAGTGTCCTCTTAGGTAAAGTGAGACCACAAAGCTGTCTCTTTCATAAAAAAAAAATCAATTCTGTGACCCTGGCTAACAATTTTAAGGCAAACTTCCTACTATTAAATTATAACCTGTCAAAATTTCAAGCCGTCAAGCCCCCCCCCCCCCCCAACCATGAAAACACAGCAGCCTATGTGGAATTATTCACAGAAACTATGTGAAATAATGGCAACAAACGCATAGAGACAGCTGCGTCTACCAGAAAAAAAGCCCAGAACTAACTCCAGAAATCATCCCGGTGGAATCCAAACATAATGAGTTGTACTGCAAAAAAAAAAAAAAAGTTATTGGCAATATTAGAAAGTACTATGCTGAGCATGATAAAAACACTCCCCTCAATCTAAACAAACAACAAAGAGGGCAAATTAAGTCTACTAAAGCCAAATTTGAGGTAAAGATACCCTCCCAAGACCAACCACAAGCCTTTCTTTAGGTATATCCAAACCCCCTAAGGAAGCACGCAGTAGTACTCAGAACTCGTAAATGGAGCCAACTACACAAAGCCATCATGGAAGTATCGAACAGAGGAAACTTTGAAGCAATTAAGATAAGAAGTGTGGGTCTCAGAAGAGTACAGAAGAGGGAACCGATCAACAAAAATATTCAGAAAGATAGATGTGATAAAAGCAACATGCAGTATCAGAACAGACCAGGATCTAGTATACACTATTGCAAATAATAAACTAAAAATATCAGCACAGGCAGAAAAGCTTAGAAGATATGCAGATAAATATAAAGGAAAAGTACAAAATAAGCAATTTATTGATGAACCAAACAGTTTTAAAGAGAAGTGGGAAACGAGGCAAAAGGAATAGAAACACCACCAAAAAAGAAGAAATAGATACATTTTGGAAAACTATCTATGACGATTCTGTGGAGCACAGCAAAGATGCTGAATAGATAAAAGAAACGATAAGAAGTTCAAATGTACAGGATATGAACTGGGATGAAGTAAAGGCCAGAGAAATTGAAATGAAATTAAGAAAAGTGCCTAATTGGAAAATCCTAGGCCCAGATGCAGTACCTAATTTCTGGCTAAATGTATTAAAGTCTTTACATGAAGATTTAACCATGAGTGAGAATCATTTATATGCACACACAGAACAGAGGCCCACCTGAATAACAGCAGGAAAAATGATACTCCTCCTTAAGAGCGAACCTGCAAGACATCCTAAAAACTATTGACCAATAATTTGCCTTGAAATGATATATAAGCTATACACTGGAACTGATGCCATCAAAGTTTATAATCATTTAGATGAAAACTCAATCATAGCAATAGAACAAAAGGGTAGCAAACGAAAGTCAGATGGAACAAATTTGTTAAATAAAGTCATAATGGAAAATTGTAAAAAGGGTAAGGATCTAAGTATGGCATGGATAGACTACAGAAAAGCATTTGACAGCATCTCACATTCATGGAGAAAAGAGTGCTTAAAAATGCACAAGTTATATCCTACATTGGTCGATTACATTACAGCAACCATGAAATAGTGACAAACCACTTTGTAGCTAAGCTATGATAAAGGACAAACTATTATCCCAAGGATAAAAATTCAAATGGGGATATTCCAGGATGACTCTGTGACCATGGAATAGACTTCCCATACATGTCAAACAGAGCACCTCTCTGGCCCTCTTCAAGAGAAATCTTGATGGGTGGATGGGAAATAGAAAATTCACCCCGGGGATCACTCCAGTGGCTCTACTCGACAGAGGCACTGGTAACTAAGGTAGGGTGGCATGATGCCAGGGTAATCCTTTGGGTTAGGCTTGTAAAGGCTCCAGGGCCATTAGCCTAGTACACACCTATGAACTACTGCTCTTATGTCTTGCCCATAACCCTTTAAACTGTTTACTTCATAAATTAGGTCTTGACTACCATTTGCCTCCCAGAAAACAACAAAGTATAAAAACTTCTCTTCTTTTAGTGGATGATTTAAAACTGTACAGTTCATCAGATGAGGAACTGGAAGCACAACTGCAAGTTGGGAATTGATGAAGAATCAACAATAAAACATGAACACATGCGAATAAAACGAAGTAAGAAGGAATATTTTAGAAGACTAAAATTAATAATGAAAACAGCTCTGACATCTAGGAACAAAGTCCAGTCTTTAACCAATTTACTCTTCCTGTTCTAACTTACAGAACTGAAAGCACAACTGCAAGTGGTCAACACTTTCTCAGATGATATGAGAATGTTATTTGCTCTTGATTAATGTGCAAACGTATCCTTTAAAACAGGAAAGCTGCATCACCAAGAAAATATCAGTCTGAGACAGGAATGTGAAATAAAATTACTTGAGCAAGAGGGAGTGTATAAATATTTGGGAACTGATGAACAATCAACAATAAAACATGAACACATGCGAATAAAACTTAGTAAGAAGGAATATTTTAGAAGACTAAAATTAATAATGAAAACAGCTCTGACATCTAGGAACAAAGTACAGTCTTTAACCAATTTACTCTTCCTGTTCTAACTTACAGTTTTGGGTGACTGAATGACCGCAAAAGGTATTGGATCAGTTGGACAGGAAAACAAGACAAGTGCTTCATGCTTATGAAATGATTTATAAAAATCAGTATATACCAAGATTATGTATTCCCCATTCTGAAGGGGGTATTGGCCTCCTCAAAATTGATTGTATGTATAGATCTGCAAAATTAGGACTGCATACATATCTGCTGACATCACAAGTTCCAAACACAGAGAAAGTTTTAAAACATGAAGAGAACAAGACTAAGATGACCTCCCTGCTTAGTTTAGCAGAAGCATATCAGTATCAAGCAGGAGTGTAAATCAAAGCAGAAGTAGATAAAGATCAGGCAGCAACTGAATGTGTCAAAAAATAACAGAAAGTATATAAGGTGAAGGATCAGATAAGAAAAGTGCATAAATATAGTTGGAAGTATAGAAAACTCCTGGTACAACCTCATGTCAATCAGGATCAAATGCAGGAATGAATGGTTAAGGAGAAGTGAATTTAAACCACAAGATGAAAGGTTAATATTATCGGTTCAGGACAGTGGACTATGCACATGTTCATTTACAAAGTACACTGAACATGTCAGAGAAACAGACAAATGTAGGTTTTCTAAAACAGAATTGGAAACAGTCACACATCTTGTTGCTGGGTGTGATACACTAATGGCAGAGGGCCTTTTATGCTGAAAGGCATATTAATGTGGCAGGACTGTTGCAATGGAGATTGTACAAACATTATAATATTGAAGTAGCTGAAAAAACATTGAAAACATGAGCCATAAAGCATTACAGAAAATGATAAAGTTTATATCATACTGGATCACTCATTATCAACAGTTCAAAAATAGATGCAAGAAAACCAAATACAGTAGTACAGGAAAAGAAGATAAAAGTAGCATTGATCATTGAAATTGCTGCACCCAGTAATTACATTGTCTTACATACGGAGAGAGAGAGAGAGAGACAAAGTCATAAAGTACCAGGATTTGCAGGCAGAAATGAGGGCAATGTGGAAGAAGGCTATCCAGACAGCTCCAATAGCAGTAGGAACAATAGGTCTTATAAAAAAGAATTTACAGCCGTATTTAGATATGTTACTAATGCATGTAACTTCATATGAATTGCAGGAGGAGTCATTTCTGGCAAAGAGCACATTTGGCTAACATCAAAGATTGAAATAATACTAATTTCATGAATTGACTTAGAAATGGGCTCCATTCCTGTTGTGGTATTAGAAACCCAAAAGTCTTGGAGAAATTAAAAAGGAGAAGCCAGAAGATGTAGCAAATCTGCTGGCAGACAAATTCAGCTCCAATTTTATCCTTCGTCTGTTCTCAGGCTACCCTTATGGAATACCATTAAATAATCCACCCCCCAACTATCAATAGGAAGCACGTCCTAGATCAACTCTCTAAGGCCAAAAACACCACATCAATGGGCTCCAGTAATATCCCAGGATGCCTCATAAATAGCCTGAAAAATAACCTATCAGGACTAGTTGAGTCACTCTGTAACTCATTCATTTCCTCCAATGGATCTCTGGAAGTTTGCAATGTAACTTTTAATGGGAGAAGTCTAAGTTTTTGTATATAATCAAATTATTTCCATACATTTCAAACAAATATTCATATTTCTGGAACCATACAAATTAATAAAGAAGTGTAAATGGCAAACTGTTCAGCACAAACTATTTTTAGTGGTAGTATCCTTCAGATTCTAAATCTGAAATAGAATTTTATAAGTCGCAGTAAGCAAAGTACTTTTTAAATTTTTTTGTATTTTGTAAACAACTTACAATACATCAGCAACCACTCAAGTTACACGCATACTGTGAGCAACATTTTGTTTGGCCAGCTGAGAGCTTTTGAATGAGGCTAAGCAGTTCTGTCTGTGCTACTTAGTTGCTGAGATATTTAGTAAAACATGACATTTATGACAATATAAATAAATATTATATGAACAACAATTTATCTTTACCTGCACTAGGCAGAGGTCAAATATCAATACATTTGTGTTGCCATTGTGTAAGCTTCAAGATGACAACTTTTAATACTTTGCATGTAGCATGGTTTTGGAATTATTAATGCAAATACAAACAGCAATATTTTATGCCAATGCCATTTAGTTTTTTTTATTAGTTTTCATAAAATCCTCTTAATCACCAGATATTATATCATTTATCTTATGATAGTCACTCCATTTAAAAGCTTTGGTATATTGCACATCCCATGAAATACCATCAAATAATCAACCCTCAACTATCAATAGGAAGCAGGTCCTAGATGCACTCTCTAAGGCCAAAAACACTACATCAGTGGGCCCCATAATATCCCAGGATGCCTCATATATAGTCTGAAACATGAATTATTGGGACTACTTGAGTCACTGCTTGAAACAAACTAATTTCTTCCAATAGAGCTTTGGAAGTTTGCACTGTAACTTCCAATGGGTGGAGCCTAAAGCTTTTTGATATATTCAAATTATGTCCTCACATTTCTGGAACCATAGGAGGTAATAAAGAAGTGTAAATGCAAACTCTTCAGCATAAACTATTTTTATAGTGGTAGCATTCTTTAGATTCTAAGTCTGAAAAGGAATATTATAAGTCACAGTAAACACAGTGCCTATAACGTTTCTACTCCACTGTATTGGCCGATAATATTACAATCAGCTTTTCTATCTAGTCTTAATCTCATAATTGATTTAACATTACTTATTAAACAAAAACATTTAAACACACACACATTAAGTATTTATAACATAATTTGAGGGCAGGAATTAACTAGTGACCATATTTTTTATTTCCAATGCATTACAAATCTTAAAAACTAGACCAGGGACTTCACACCTTGTACTGCAGTCTTCTTTATTAAATAGATATGCATCTGAGGTGCTTTGTTTCATGTCAATGTCTTCTTCTTGCTCAATTTACATTACAGAATCCCATATATACCCCATTGTTCTTATTAAATTCTGTTTCTGACCTCTAATAGTTCTTAGTTCCAAATTTTAAAATATGTAATTATTTTTTCAACTCCCTTATTGATCTTCTTCTTCCAGCTTTTTCCCAGTTAGGGGTCACCACAGTGGATCACCTGTCTGCTCATGATTGGCAGAGGAGTTTTACAGTGTTGAGTTGCCAGCCCGGTGCCCAACCTTCCACAGAAGGCACACACTCACACCTAGGGCCAATTTCGAGTGTCCAGTCCACCTACAACATGTCTTTGGGATGTGGGAGGAAACCAGAGCACCCGGAGGAAACCTACGCAACCACAGGGAAGACATGCAGACTCCATACAGAAGGCACCCTAGCCAAGGATCGAACCGGAGAACCCCTTGCTGTGAGGTGGCAATGCTAACCGCTGCACCACTGTGGCTGCCCAACTCCCTTATTGATGATTTGTGTTTTATTTTCCATTTTCCATTTATAGCTTTCTTTGCCACTATCGACTCTAACAGTAGCAACACATTCACTTCTTTGGAAGATGTTATTTTGCCAACTCAATAAAAACATCTCTATACTCAAGTAAAATTCTCTTCCAAGTGTAAGACTTTGCACACCACTTAAGTCACTTTTGTGCTGAAGTAATTCCATACATTCCCAAAATATATTCTCCTTATTTGGTTCTCTATAGCGAATGTTTTTGTGTGGTTTTGGTGTCCTTTTTCTTCGCTTTCCATCTCCGAGTTTTGGTTATATTCTCCAAAGAACCACTTTCCTGACTATCAGGTCTCTTAAACATATGCTTTTTGTCTGCTGGAATGCCTTTTCAAGTCTTGTAGGGGTATAGAAATATTTGTGCAAACAGCTCCATGCAAAATTCAAACTTTTCTTGATCTGGTCGTATGTCTAGGATTAAGACATATTCCTTCCACTAATTATTTGCAATATCTTTATTTAATCATTCAATGCATGCTGTTTTTTTTTTTTTTTACTTTTATACTATGTTGTCCTCTCAAATCTAATATTGCTTATATGGACTGCATATTGCTCTCTTCTGGTCTGACATGTGTGTTCTAGCTGCAGTTATAAAACCTCTTACCTGTGGTTTAACTAAATTACTATCCAACCTCCATATACCTTCCTTGAACTCTAACATTAGACCTGTATATATAAGGTACTGTGAGTTCAAAAACTCCAAACATTGCCTAGATTCATCCCATTTTATTATTTCATCCTCTTTTACAATCCGCTCCTAAAATCTTGGTTCTTTAGTCTTCATATCCTCATTACATTTTCTTCTGTGTCCTTCTTATGACAAATGTTACACAAATAAATATTACTGTGTGTGTGTGTGTGTATATATATATATATATATATATATATATATATATATATATATATATATATATATATGGATTCACTTTATAATCTAATACTGAAAGGTCAAATTTCAGTATCTTGAGACCATAAAGTCGAATCCACAAAACACTGATAGCCTAAAACAGCAAAACTTCAAATCGCAAACAAACCATACACCACACCATACAGACACCACAATTCCCACACTTCAAAAAAAAAAAACACACACACAAATATAACACCACAAATCTACAAACCTACACTACACATATGGGTTGGGAGGGTGGCCTAATGGTGAAGGTGTTTGCCTTACAAACACAAGGTGCAGGGTTTGAGTCTCACAAGGGATAATTGGCTAGGCTTAAAATGGCTTGCAAGGGCAGACAGCTTAGTAGTAACCTATGAACCTATAAAAAAAATACTGTTGTAATGAATTATGTCCCAATGCATGAATTAGTAGAGTTTCCCTTTTCGTGGGGTCATGACAAGATGAGACAGACAGAGATTTGATTGAAATGGGATGTTGAGCAAACAATTAAAGAAATTACTCAGATGTAAAATAATATTATATAAATTATTATTTACGGAGATCAACAATAAGAAACAAGCAATTAAGATGTTTTGGACCCTCTGGTTCTTATTGTAAGTCAGGCTTATATGGATCAACCAAGAGAACAGATATGGAAGAATATGAAAAAGGAAATTAAGGCTTCTGCATCTGATAACAAAAAAAGGAAGAGTGAGTAGATCAAATTTATATTTATTTTACTTTGTATCCTGCTATGCTATTTAAAGATTTTAGTTTATCAAATATATTTTTACATCATGTTCCAGACAGGTAACATAATATGTCATCTGAAAAAAAATTTTATTTTTTCATTGGCAGTTCTCCATTTGTATCCAATTATATCTGATTGTCTTATGTCCCTGACTAATGGCTGTAAATATAAAGCAAAGAGCAATTGTGAAAGTGGACACCCCTGCTTAGTTTAACTTGTAAGGCTAAACACTTTAGACAACTCATCAAAATCCATGTTGGTGGAGACCGAAATGTTCCAAATGATCTCTTTATAAATTCCAAACTCACTCTCTCAAATGCTATTTTTTGTCATCCAAGCCTATCAGCATTAATATATTCTCATTGTCCAGTTCCTTCTTTTGAATTATAAGGGTTCTGTTAATATTGTCACGTTTTTCTAATTCCAGTTAACCCACAATGACCTAGATCTATTATTCTTAGCAATATCTTTGCCAAAATCATAAGCACTTTGTAGTCATGATTCAAGAATTATGATCCTTTAGTATTGCTACCACTATTGATTCTTTCCAAGTCAAGGGTATGAACCAACCCCAAAAGTACTAGCCAGATTTCTATTACCTGCTCCTTTTTTCCAGATCTCTTTTGTAATTCCATAACTTTCATAGGTTTTCTGTGTATTCCAGTTTACTGTTATGTCTTTAATTTCACTTTATTTTTGATGTTAATACCCCTCTTTCTACTTTTGTTAACTGAGAAAATTATAATTGTCTCAAATGTTACCATTTCCTGTGTGTTCCATAAAGTATAATGTAATAATTTACCATTACATTCCTAATTTCCTGGGTCAACTTCTACCTTACCATTCACATAATTCCTCATTTTGGTTATCAACCTTTTACAGTTTTGTTCCCTCATGTTGAAACAAAAGTTTGGTTGATCTAGGATTAATGCCAAAAAAGTTGTTTTAAAACCATAGCTCTGTGTTCATTAATATTTTCTAAGTACTCTTGCATAGACATTCTAGTTTCTTTAATTTGCTCTTCAAGCTATTGTGTTCCACTTATTCTTTTTGCTTTCATAAATTCCTTACTTTTTAAGCCCCCCTGATACCTACTGTAACTACCATTCCATATCTTATTTACTTTCAGTGTAATCACATTTATACTCTCCAGTTTACAGCTGTCCTATTCTTTGCAAGTTCTTTACTGCTTAGGTTCAAAACTAATAACATTTTAGTTAAAGTTTGATCTACCAGTTATTATACAACCTCCTTTTTAGATAAAATACTGGAAAATGCCAGTATTTATCACAATTGCTTGCTTACAAAACTTAATTTATATAGGTGCATGGTCTGACAAAATTGCCAAATGCCTTTTCATGGCCCAGAACAAATCTCAGTAGCATTTAATTAGGTAACATCTCTCTAACCTTGCAAAAGAACCGTATTTCACTGAAAATGTCCTCAGCTATGATATATTGTCCCTCCAAAAAACATCTTCCTTATTTCATATAGTGTTCCAGTCCCCTGCTACTACCATAAGTTATAGAAGAAAGGTTATATATAGCTTCTCCAATAATAATATTTATATCTTGTTTCACTGCTTTTGGTGGAATATATAGTACAGCCAGTGTAATTCTTTAATCCTGCCAACAACCTCGGAGCACTACAAATCCTCACTGCATGTCATTCATTTGTTTCTCAGTCTTTATTCCTACATTCTGTTTAATTGTCACTGTAACTGGTGCAAAAGATAGCACACACATCTTTGGTGGAGAAGGCTGTGGGCTCTATTCCCACACCAGGTAGATTGACTGCTGACACTGCAGTACAGCATAAAGGGGTGCTGCACTCCTGAGTATGTCATCCTTTGGGTGAGATGTTAAACTAAGGTCCCATCCACCTGAGTTGGTGGTAGCTTAAGTGGGTGTAAAATATCTCACTTCACCTTTCAAAAAGAGTAGGGGTTGCTTTATTATATACACACTTTTCCATCTTTCTTTTATTATTTATACATTCATTATATTTACACCTTATATCGTACTTAATACATTGCAATAAACCACTTTACACATTTACCTTTCTAAATGCATGTAAAATAAATTTTATCCCCTATCCTTCCCTTTTACTTGTTACATATCATCTTTTCCTTCTTCTACTGCTCCCCTCTCTAATTTTAGTAATTTTTAAATTGTTCTTTAAAAACCATCCACCATGTTGTCAAACTGCCACAAATAGCTTCATTATCATATGATCTTCCAACAGTTTTCACTTGTATAACAGGCCTTTCTTAACAGTTCCAATTGGTCTACTTTACACCCGCACATACTTTTCTTTCTGTAGTCTTTCACTGGAACCTGCTACTGGTAGTGCATAAGTCTTTTCTTTGGAAACACTACTGTCATTCTGTCTCTGTCTCTCACTCGCTCTCTCTGTTTACTGCTCTCTGTTCTATCTTCCTGAAGTCCAGCACAGACCATGCCCTTAAAGTCAGTTAAAGTCAGTTACTCCACTGACCAGACATGCCCTCTCTATATCCACACCATTATTTACAGCATCTTTCAGTATTTCTATCATCTTCTCACTGCCAAATACCTTGTTCATGGATCAATATAATTTTGTTGAAAACGTACTTTGTCAAATGTTTATACATAGAACTTTATCCATCGAACACCATTTCAGCGAACGGTTATATTATCGAAACTTTTTCGCAGAGAAGGGAGTCATCTGGCCATTGTTACAAATTTGCCCTTTTCATGACTCCATCCAGACCCCTTGATGTCACGATATTCACCTCCAAAACATCTTTTTCCTTATGAATGACAATTTATATTTTCTCCTTCTCCAGCTCATCTCCACTCACAGCCTCCATCTTAGACTCAGTGATCACTGGTAACAGCCCGCTGGTGCCATCTAGTGATCACCTCTGAAGAGTGGGGTCCTTTATTAAAAATCACAAAATACAATATATACATTCTATATACAAAATTCACAAATTATTTACAATCATTTACAAATATTTACAGGTGATTCATACATTTTCTACAACAAATCATTTTGTCTAGACTTCAACTTTCCCCACTCTTTCTTCCATAACCAAAATCATATATTTTTTCAAAATTTCTGACAATACCCATTTTCCATATTTGATCTTGTTCATTCATTCATACTATAAAATCCCTATTATATAAAATAATATATCATCTAATTTATCTATATCCTTTTCTTTCATATTTTTATGATACCCATATGCTATTATATCCATACTGTATTTATACAATTAACATATTTCAGTCCTTTTAAACAATCTTTGTCACATATTTTTCCATAAACGCCTCACTTTATCACATTTAAAAAAAAAAAGCGTTTAGTGATTTCTATTTCTGCACAATGTATACACCTTCTGTAATTTATTGATTTATATTGCATATTTCCTTTTACCGGTAACTTATTTATAGCCAACCTCCATAAAAAATTATACACTCTACATATTTTTCGCATCTTTTCATTCTTGTTTTACCTCTTTCACTTTTTAATCTACTGTTTTCAAGGATGCACATAGTAAAATTTTCATTACATTTTCATGCCATGTTTTCCTATTCTAGTCAATGTTTCCTAAATTAGTCTTCCATAGTAATATTTTTTCTTGATATAATTTTATTTCCATACAAGTGATCCTTTTACTTCTTTTTAAATCTTTAAGTTTTTCACATGTTGACATTTTTCCTTTATAATCTTTATAAACAGATTTCCTTTTTTTTCTTGTATTCCTATTAATACTTTACATAAGTTTAATGAAGCTATAAATACAACTGGGTTTACTAAACCCAGACCTCCTTCATTTTTATTAATGCAAAATTCCTCTTTTAATAAGATGCAACCAAGATCCCCATATGAATGCAAATAACACATTCAGTAATTCTTTTTCACATTCTAGTGGTATCATAAACACACTTGCCAGATGTGCCATTTTACCTAAAACCACAGAATTAATTAAATATACTTTTTCATATATGAAAGTTTAAAAGTTCTTCAGAATATACACATACTTATGTATCATATCTTTCCATTGTGTGACTTTCTGTTGTTCACTGCCAAACTTTATTCCCAGAATTTCTGTTTGTTCTTTATTAAATTGAATAGCTTTAATTTTTTCCAGAGAACCCCAGACCTTTACTTTTTTCTTCATTAATACTTGGCTCTAACACCTTTAGCTCTTTGCTAAGTGTCTGAATAGTTATACCCATCCATTTTTTATTTTTCACAACTAGTACTAAATCACCCGCATAAGGGAACATCAATGGAATCTGATTTCCCTTTGACAAACAATATTTCACTTCTTGTAATGTCCTATTTATATTAGAAACTACTGCATTCATAATTAGTGCAAATCATATACTACTTGCTGGACACCCTTGCTTAATACCACTTTTTAATGCTATTGTCTCATTTAACTAATCGTTTATTACTGATCTCACTTTATTCTTGCTATAAACTGATTTCATCACATTGATTATTTTATTACTTATGCTATATTCTGTAAATATGTCCCATAGTGCTTCATGCTGGATCCTGTCAAATGCTTTACTTATGTCACCTACTAATATTTTCAATTCAGTTTCCCTATTTATTACATCATCAACCAATTGTCTTATTAACATTAATAGTTCTTGACTTCCTTTTTCTTTTATTCCAAATATTGTTTCAGTCAGTAGTTTATTAGCTATACTCATTATTCTTTTTTTTTCTATTATTTTCATACAGATCTTATAATCTACACTATATAATACCAAGGGTCTCCAATTTCTTATCTCTGTTTTTTCTTCCTTTTTCCATATAAATGTCATTGTTATATATTCTTTCATCATTTACACCCTTTTCAAACCATTCATCCAATAACTTTAAAAATACCCCTTTTGCTACTTTTGCATTGTCCTTATACAGTAAATATTCAAGTCCATCTAAACTCGTGACTGCCTCTACATTTACCATTTTCAATACATCTTTAAATTCTGTCATTATATTTTCTTCCATTCTGTTATTATCCTCACCAGTTAGTGTTTTTAAGTTCCATCCTGTTTTTCTTATAGTGTCACCTATTGAAAAGGTTTTAAGAATATGCCTTTTAACTGCCTGCATAATTTCTTTTTGTGTATTCACTATACATCTTTCCAAATTCCTTAACTCTCTTATTATTCTTTTTTTTAACCATTTTACTTAGATATAGTGCTACTTCTTCCTTGTAAAAAACATATTTGTTTAAATACATTTTTTCATTTTTTTTTCTTGGCTCATTTCATATAACCCTCTTTCTTTTTCTAGAAAGTATTCTTTATTGTCTACTATACAGCAAAAGACTTGATTACTAATTTCTTAATATTTGTCACTATCTTGTATTCTTTTTGTACTTTGCCATTCTAATATCCCTTTTTATATTTTTCTGTTAAACCTTTCCACCAGCTTGTCCAGTCTTTATAAAATCTTCTTATGTTTATATGATCCAGCCATAACCGATGTAATAATTTCCTTCACTTGCTCATTTAAGTCTGATTCATCAATTATTTTATACCTCTTTCTATTCTTATGTAACCTATTCTTCTTCCTCTATCTCCTCTTCTTTACTTTTCAGTTCCTTTATATTTCATTTCCTTCCATTCCTATATCATTCTCAATCATTTTTTCTTGTTGTGATTCTTCTGTATTAGCTACTAACACATCCTCCTTATTTTGTTCTACTATTGCTACCTGTGTATCCTTTTCCATATCATTACAGTCCATCCATGAATGCCCAATATATTCGTTTTACACTTTATAAATTTTTGCTCACATTTTTTTCTCTTCATGACCTATTTTACCACAAATGAAACGCTTCCTTTTATCACAATTGTTAATTAAATGATCTTTACCACATAAAAATATGTATTAGGTTGTCCCCAGTATCTAACCAATCCCTTATTCCCTTCCACATTAATTATAATCGGCAAATACATTATTTTGTCATTTTGCATTTTCAATATAACACCACATTCCCCACCCCCATAGACCTCTGTTATCATAGATTTTTGTAAAGTCCTAAACATCTCTACACACAGTTGTCAAATAGTATTTTAAATCGTCTCTTTCAATTTCAGTTTGAAATTGTATAAATATTCTCTTTTTGGCTTCTCTATTAAAAACCTGCACCACATACATGTTCCAAGGGTTTTCATCCATTCTTGTTTCATATTTTCTAAGAAACTCTCCATAAACTGTGCCTCCTTGAAGAAAATATCATAAAAAAGTATCTTTATTATGCAAATAAATGCTCTTACCTCTCTGGGTTTTCATCCAGTGAAATGATGCTGTCCCATAGTTCATACCTGTCCAGTTCCTTCTCTCTCTAACTACTTAATGTTACCTGATACGTTCTTCTTAGTTCTGTCTCTCTTCTCATCTTTCGCCTTCTCTCACCATCTGCGGTTAGGATTTCTTCACCTCCTTCCTTAATTCCTACACTTCTTTTTCTTGGAGTCTATCCATAATCTCTTGCCATGACACTGCCTTCTCTCTCTTTAGCTCACTCGGTTCGATTAGTTCTGTCAAGTAGACATCCTGTTACCCTCCCCGACAGGAGGGTTGTAACGATATACTCCTTTGTTGCAGACTCAGACACACAAATTTTGCTGAAGAATCACCTCTGAATTTGCCATATCTACTTCAATTCCATCATTTTTGTCTCATACTCAATTCTGCAGCACTCTCCTTACTCTCATCTCCTTCCACCTCACTCCACTTAACTTCCAACTTGTTTTCCATCATGTGTAGCATCTCAGCTGTTCGATTAACAGCTTCCTTCACCTCAGACACACAAAAAAACACTTTCTTTTTCCTCCATTTGCAAACTTCCTGCTTTTCTGAGCTGCCTCCATGCCCAGACCAGAAGACAGGAAGTGTAACACAGAATAGTGCCACTGTAGGCTCTAAAAAGTGTAGGGGAAGTTCCCTAATGTCCTGTCCAAATTTCCCCTAGTAGCATAAATATCACCTCAGGTCTCCCCTGCAAAGAGGCTCCTAGCCAAGTGAGACTAATCTGGTCAACAAAAGATAAATACATATTAAGACCCTCTTTCTTTTGCAGCAAAAAAACTGTCCACTTTTCTTTGTAAAACTTTCATATACTTTAAGACTCAGGTGCATTTCCTGTAGCATTAACAAGTCAGAATCCCCTTCTGTGTTTTTCTTTTTCCTGAATAATTTCAAAAAAATACTGGAAACAAGTTGCACGGATTCCCCAATAAGTGCTTGTTCACCTTAGTTGTAGCAAGTGGAAGAAAGCGCTTCTCTCCGTAATGTAAAAACTGACATTTATTGCCCAAAACACGAACATAAAAATGGTACATCCAACAAATAGTTGTAAAATACATCCAAACAGTGGTTAAGTGCTTTCACCTGAAACTCGGGCTTCTTCAGAACACTGTGTAGTAGATTGAGACACCTTAAAATAAATTTTTTGGCGCCAACATGGTTTTAAAATATTAAAGGGACCATGCCCTGTTATTATGTTCACGGTAGACACACATCAAAATCACTTCATAATACACAATTTCATCCACTCTGTTTCAAACCAACAATATAAACATCAATATCAAAAATTAAAAACAACCTTTCTATTGGGAACACGAGTCTGAAACCTCGTATTAGTTTGTAAAAATGACATTGTTAACCTCCGATGTTACTTACTATAATACATATATATTTTAGCAACAATTCAGAATTAGATGTCTCACTAAATGACATCTTACAATAATATGCTGAAAGCCTCAACTATATCTATAAAATTCTTATAAAAGTATAAAAAAAATGTAAAAAACCTTACTATAGTGTCTACTAAGATTTCCCATCTTCAATTAATTGCAATCAAGCCCTTACCGCTCGTTCTATTAAAATTCAGTAATCACATTATATGGATTTACTGCCTGTTTGTTACACTTGCAAAACTTACAAAGACAGTAATTTAAAAATAATTAATTTACTTACTTTCGCTTTCTATACATAAATTGTAAATAATAGTCCTTAGTTATTGACTGTATATAACTAACTTACTCTTGACAAAATCCCTATCTCCTCAGATGTCCATTTATTAAATTATATGTTGCTTGGTTTGCTCTAACAATATCATTGCTGCTATTGGGAATATCATACCTAAATTCTGCCACCAGTTAAGAATGCTTTCTAAAAAAACGATGATTTTCGCTTTTGCTTTTTGAGGTGAAGAATTTACATACTCCCTGTCCCACTGATAATAATACATATATACTGATTGCACTGAATGGGTAGTATTGCCCACAAAGATAACCAAATGCTGTCATGTAAGCTATTGTTAAATAACCGATGGTCCATGATGAAAACAAAAGCATTCGGAACTGGTGGCAGAATTTAGGTATGATATTCCCAATAGCAGCAATGATATTGTTAGAGCAAAGCAAGCAACATATAATTTAATAAATGGACATCCAAGGAGATAGGGATTTTGTCAACAGTAAGTTAGTTATATACAGTCAATAACTAAGGACTATTATTTACAATTTATGTATAGAAAGCGAAAGTAAGTAAATTAATTATTTTTAAATTACTGTCTTTGTAAGTTTTGCAAGTGTAAGAAAACAGTCAGTAAATCCATATAATGTGATTACTGAATTTTAATAGAACGAGCACTAAGGGCTTGATTGCAAAGGTTTTTTACAATTTTTTATAATTTTATAAGAATTTTATAGATATAGTTGAGGCTTTCAGCATATTATTGTAAGATGTCATTTAGTGAGACATCTAATTCTGAATTGTTGATAAAATATATATGTATATATAGTAAGTAACATCGGAGGTTCACAATGTCATTTTTACAAACTAATACGAGGTTTCAGACTCGTGTTCACAATAGAAAGGTTGTTTTTAATTTTTGATATTGATGTTTATATTGTTGGTTTGAAACAGAGTGGATGAAATAGTGTATTATGAAGTGATTTTGATGTGTGTTTACGGTGAACATAATAACAGGGCATGGTCCCTTTAATATTTTAAAACCATGTTGGCGCCAAAAAATTTATTTAAGGCGTCTCAATCTACTACACCGTGTTCTGAAGAAGCCCGAGTTTCGGGTGAAAGCGCTTAACCACTGTTTGGATGTATTTTACAACTATTTGTTGGATGTACCGTTTTTATCTTTGTGTTTTGGGCAATAAATGTCAGTTTTTACATTAAGGAGAGAAGCGCTTTCTTCCACTTGCTACAACTAAGGTGAACAAGCACTTATTGGGGAATCTGTGCAACTTGTTTTTCTTTTTCCTGTCAACAAGTCCATTAACATTCCAAACCAATAAGTCAAGTTCTGCGATAATAAAGCTTATATTTTATTACACTTAACTTATATTCTTTATTTTTCTGTTACAAATTAGTCCTTCAGTGTTTGTGTCACTTTTTGTGTCACATTATACATTTTTGTGTAATATTGTTCCAAGTGAACTTGTGCCTCTCAAAACTCTGCTTGCATGGTGGTAATCAAACAACTTGGAAGGCACCTCTTTCTTTCCGCAGGGATGGAAAAACCTACATCAGTTGCTCACACCTTCACTCCTCTGCCTAGTTTTCCATCACTTAATTCAATAGTCACACTCAGATCATCTGGGCTGTGGCCAGAGCTTTCTCTCGCTCTCCATGCCATGCAGCCAGACTCAACACACCACTGACTTCAACAAGAAAGTTAAAAAAATAGTATATATGTATGTATTTATTCATTTATTTATTTATTGAGGGGGTATCTCTAAAATACCCTAACTTTGATCTTGCACAACATTGAAAATAAGGGGGGAATCTTATCCTCAGCATTATATGATCCTGCTGAAAGAGCTGCATACTTTATTAGATTAAACATGGGAATTAACAAAACATCCCAATTTTTGATTTGAAAACTACCCACTCAATGAACTGCATAGCTCACATTTTTACCTTCAAAGTGAAATATGATTTTCTTCTAAGTATCCTTTGTGAAAAATTTGCTTATAGATCAGTTAGGAAGATGATAGATTTGGCTGGGCAGGTCCATCTTCATTACAAAGATGGCTAATAATGTGTTATCAACAAGACTTAGCATGAAAACCTCGAACTTTCACAGCCTATCTGGCTCCTTCTCATGATGCTGAGCTTATCAGGACCCATCTCTAGATCACTGGCATCTGTGCTAAGTAGGAAAAAAATAATCCTACTTGGCATACACATTGCTAGGTCAGTCAATCAGAGATTGGGAGAAAGATGAGTGAGAATGGTAATGAAGATGGAATCCAACCCAGATATGAAAGTTACATGCTTACTATTACAACAGATCTGGACTGACAGCTCCATCTTCATTGTCTAGAGGACAGTTCCAAGCTAAACCTTTTGGGTGTATACTTATGAAAGAATACTCCATACTATGGGGACACCAAAGAAAAGCCAGGATCTGATAATCACACTCAGGCTACAGGATCCTGAAAAACAGTGTTCAACAATGCTTATTTAGATAGTGCCCACATATAAGCCAATGATGCATTTTTAAAGAATGCCTATGAAGTGGCCACAATCATAGTTGAGTGGGCCCTGGATCTGTCATTTCTAATAGCAAAATTGCATGAAATTTGACAGTCATTTAAATAAGGTTAACGTCAAAACTTTAGTATCCAACAACTTTTCTGGAAAATGAAGTACAACAATGGGAGTATTCTCTGATACAGTTTGTTTTTTCAGTGTAAAACTGAAGTTGTCTATGATTCTCAATGCAACAGAACTAATATTTTATTGATTTGAATAGTTAGAAGGTAATACTGGTAATTTAGTTTATGTTTGTCTCCATTGCTAATTTAGGGAAGAAAGTTGGACTGTATTCATGGACATTGTGTCATTGTGGAATACAAGATAAGGCTTAACAGACAAGGCCTGCTATTCAGAAATTCTCCTGGCTGAAGCAACAGCTACCAGAAAAAAATATTTTAGGATACAAACTTAAGTTCTGTTGCAAACAGTGGCTGGGTTAAGCTTTTGTTCCCAAGGAAGAACATGGACATTGATGAGAGGTTGTGTAAGTACCTTTTTAGAAATATTTTTTCAAACCTTCAGAGAAGCTAATGCCAAGAAGTTGGCACCTTGGTAAAAATCAGAGATGGCTGATAGGTGAACAGAATAAAATATGTGATAATCAAAAAGAAATAGTACTGGACTGTAAAGGGTTCTGTTTCTTGAGCTATGGGTTCAGGCACCTGGGCAGTGAGACATTTCCCTGTAGTAAATTTGGTTGGGGACACATGGCTGAAGTCAAATTCAGCTGCAGAGAAATATAGGATCATTGGAAGTTACTAGGCTATTGGCCCTGACGGCCTTATAAGCCTAGCCAAGAGTTTAGCCCATGTTTAGACAAGTCAGCACCCAATGCCCCTGTCCAGCAGGGACATGGGTGGAATCCCAGGGATGTAGTTTTTGTTTCCCATCCAGTTATCCAGGTTGCACTTAAAAAGGGGTAAAAAGCTACTCTACTTGACCTGGAGAGTGAGTCTATTCCACAGATGCGGGAGTCTCTGGGACACAAATCTGTCCTGCCAACAAATCCTATTGATGTCACAGACCAGGTTGAGGCCACCTGTGCAGGTTACTCGAGTGGAGCTTGACTTGTGGATATGCAGAAGTCCCATCAAGGCAGGGTCCAAGATTGCCTTGTATGCCAGACGGATGTCACCTCTGAGGAGTCTGTATGAAACTGAGTAGAGGGATAGGGCTTTTAGCCTATCTGTGTATTGCAGATTTCTGAGCCCCTGGATTCTCCTGGCGAGGAACCTCTGTGGTTTCTCCAGCTGCTAGATGTGGTTTGCGAGGTACATGTTATGAATTCCTTGTGGGTGAAGAGAAGAACGTGGTACTGTACTGGAATGCCTACAAAGTAAGAAAGAATACCTTCAACTTCATAATAATTATGTGCAGAGTAGACTTTGTCTGTGATCATGATCTGTGATTATGCCCTTTAGATTGCCTACTTCTGAAAAGGTAACCTAACCTTGAGCAGAGGAATCTGTGGTGACTGCCACAGTAGGGATGGTGACTTGGAAGGGTCTGCTCAGCGGCAGGTTAGACTCATGAATCCAGCAACTGAAACAAGCCTTGCAATTTAGATCTATTTTGATCACAGACTCCATGGGATCCATTAACTGGCTTCTCTGGACTCAGAGATCATTGTAATGCTCATGATTCCAGGTGTTCAGAAACACATTTAGGCTGCCATGAATCTGAGTGCCATAAGAAAACTGTTTGCTGTAACAAATCTGACTGAAAAATAGCAAGCACTATTAGCTGAAGAGAAAGAATTTTGCTGAGATCGTGACATGTTCCACAAGACAGCATGTTTTGGGGAATGTGATTACAGGAATGCCAGCAGATAGTCTGCAGTGTTCATTGTAATCTCTAAGAACTGAAATAATATTAGAAGATACTGACTTAAGCCTATTAATCAGAGCTAGTCATCAAGGCAGTGGAAGTCCCTGGTTTATGCAGAGATGTGCTGCACTTACAGACATCCATGGAAGTTGTGGTGGGGCTAATTGGGAGAATTCAGAATTTAAAGTGACTGCAAATGAAGGTACATCCTGAAATCCTTTGCCAACTTTATGTATAAATAGGCATCCTGAATGTTCAAAGAAGATATCCAGTCAACTTCATCTAGGCAAATAATTAACTGCACAGTGATCATTTGAAAAAGCTTTTTTGAAACAAACTGATTTATCCTGGATGGGCCTGAAGTCTTTCATTTTCTCTAGTACCAAAAAGAAAATACACTTGTATAAGAACTTATCAGAACAGTAGATCTCTTGTAGCATTGATTACATGTGGGAACTACCCTGCAAAGGAGGCCATACATTTGGCCGACATACCAAATTTTGGGCTTCTTCCTTTTGTGGTGTATGCTTGACCTATGAGCTAAGCACAGGAATGTGGAATTGTACATAAGTGATGTAGGGATACAAAAATTCACAAGATTTTCTTGTTCCAGATCTGGAAAAAGAGGCAAAAAGAGACAGAAAACTAACACTTGACAGCAAGGATAGGGAGAAATGTACAGCAGGTCCACCTCAGTTAAGAAAGAGGAAAATATAAGAAAATAGGAGGAAAGGAGGGATTGGGGATACAAGACTGCAACAGTGGTCTACTCAGACATCTACAGTTACTGTAAGCTCTTCCACAAATGTATTGTGTCTTTCTTTGATCACTGTTGCAGTATATCTTACATAAGGGAAGATTCTCAAAGCTTTTTAAAATATCTGAGAGGAAGACTGGGGAGTAGAACTGGAGTATAGAATTCTTGAAGAATATCTCTAATGAAGCCAGTTTTTTGCCCAAAAGAGGACATCAATTTTATAATGCTTTGCAAAGGTATGAATGGAAGACCAAGTGGCGGCTTCTAAAATAGATTTTGAGTCCAGACCCATGAGAAAGGCACCAGAAGCAGCAACAGCTATGGTAGAATTTGCACCTGACCTGGAAGAGATTTTCCATAGAATGAACAACAAAAGGAAATAGCCAAAGAAATCTATCTGAGATGGTCTGTTTAGAAACAGGGCAACCGACCTTGTTATCATGAAAAGAAAGAAATAGTTGATTGCTTTTTCTAATAGCCTTAACTTTGTCTAGATAAAATCTGAGCTGGTTATGATTGCTTACGGAATGCAACTTCTTTCCCCTTTATTTTGAGGTTTGGGGAAGAAAGGAAACAAGTTAGACTGGTTTAGAGAAATTCTATGACTTTAGACATAAAAGGAGGATTAGCCTTTAGGGATATTCTGCCTTTCTGAAAGATGACAAAAGGAAGAGAAACCATAAGAGCTTGCAACTCACAATCATATTTTAGAGAGAAAGTAGAGGCAGTCTCAAAAGGAGGAAACATCAACTTTTCCAAAACATTATTTTGGTCCCAAACAGGAGGATTAGATTTTCTTGGTGGCCTGACATGAAGGAAACCTTTTAAAAACTGATCTCAAAACATGCAGAAAGACGTGGAACCAAATACAAGCAGGAGGAGATGGCTGAGAAATGTGCTTTAAAGCAAGAATATGCCAGTCATGAATTGAGCAGCTCACGCAGACAGGACAGAATAGAAGGAATACCCATATGATAAGGGTCTTGTTTTTTATTTTTTTTTTTTTTTACTTTTTTCTTTTGGCACGAAATATAACACCTCTTCCAGTTGGAAACATAAGATTTTCTTGTAGCAGATGTTCTAGCTTCCTGTAGAACATCCTCAGAAAATAGGTGCCTATTACCAAAACTGCCAGGTTTGGGATTTGTAAGTTTTGGGTGAATGAGAGAGCCCTTTTGTTGTGTGAGCAATTCCATTCCATGGGGTAACGTGATGACTGCATTTGGCCAGGTGGAAGAGAAGGGAAAACCAATGTTGTCCGGGTGAAAAGGTGGCCACAGACCCATTTTTGGGGTGTCTTAACTGATTCTGAGCAGGACTTTTGGAATCAGAGGAAAGGAAGGAAAAGCATAAATAATTTCCCTTTCTATGAGACTGACATGACATCTGTTCTTCAAGCCTCTGGGTACTGAACTATGGAGCAAAACAGTCTCAGCTTCCTGTTCAGAGTAGATGCAAAAGATCTATTTGGAAAGTTCCACACAAATAGGTAATCTGCAGGAAGCCCTGTCTGTTCAACATACATTCATGATGGCCTGCCTTGGATCTGATCAGGTTCTGCCACTGTATTCATCTCTAAGGGAAATATACACTGCCTGAAGGAAGAAATTGTGTTGGCTGTTTCCCAGGCTATCATGGCAAGACTGTAGAAATGATAAGGTTTTGTCCCTCCCTGTTTGTTGATGCACCACATTACAGTAATATTGTCTGCATAGTGTTACTGCTTGGTATTGCCTGTGAGGGTTTGGAGAGACAAAAGGTGATGTAAAGACTGAACAGCCAGGATCAGGGCTTTCATTTCCTTGACATTTATGTGATTGTTTCTCTCCTGCCTTGATCAAACACTCTGAACTGTTATGTTCACGGAACATACCCTCCATGCCATATCCAAAGCATCTGTGGAAACTTCCTGGCAAGGAAAGGAAACTAAAAGAGAGATAGGAACACCTGCAGGCAAAGGTCAAACGAATCCACAGCAGTCTATAATCCAAAAAAGAAGACTTTGACCACCACAGCAAAGAGCAGCAAAAAGTAGTGCAATAAAAACAAATGAAATTAGAATGAAACAAGAATTTTAATAAAAAAAGTGAGTGCTTTCACAGAAAACCACTTCCTCAGACCTTGATTCAAGACAACAAACCACAACCCTTATCAAGAGCTACACCAATCAATACACAGAAATCTAAAAGCCATCCAATAAAAACACATATAGCAGACACATAATTTAAATATGACATCAATAGTGACTTCTCCTGCTCATTAATAAAACAAAGCTGCTGAACCAATCAACTCAATAAAGTAGGCAATGCTTACAAAGCACCAGCCTTAAAGAAATATTATCATTTAAACCAGATTTAACATTAGCTTGTAATTTAATAATCCAATGTAGCTCTCTGTACTCCATCTTATTTGCAATATTACCACCCTGTAAATCCTCAGTTAACATTTCAAGGATAGCAAATTTAAAACAATGAGCAGCACCACATTCCACAAAATGTTTTGTTAAAGCATCCTATTATTCCTGATATCCCTTACATGCTCCAAAATCCTGTCCTTCAGCATCCTAGTCATTTTGCCAACATAGTAAGAGTCACATGCTTGAAACAAAGCCAAGTAAACAACATTGGCACTCTTGCAGTCAGCATAGAAACCAATGTCTATATGAGAATTACAGGCAGAAAGACCAATACTACTAGTGACAAGTATACACTTGCAGGCTTCACAGGAACGGCATGGAAACACGCCTAGCTGATTGGAACAAGACCAAGGAGGTTTATGAAAAATCCTGTAACACAAAACATGCTTAAGTGACTGATTATTGGAAAAAGAAAATTGTGGTTCCACACCTAGAACTTCCTTTAAATGATGGTCTGACATAAGAATATGCCAATTCCTTTTAACAATATTGCACACAGTCTCATAAGTGAACACTATAAGCGTATTCCTTCTCACTTGTCCCATAGAAGTATAATGCATATTGTTAACTGATCCTTCAGCAAGGAGAGGGAACTAGAAAGGGCACTCCTTAACTGACATCTGTTTGATCCATGAAAGGAATTCCTTCTTTATGAAGGGCAAGAGATGGACTTTGAAGTTCAGGTGGTGCCCAAATAAACTTGAGGTACCACAGAATCTTCTTCATGTGAAGTATGTCATTGTATGGTTGAAGCCATGTATCCCAGGACTCTTAATATTTCTTTCTCTTCCTGAGGTCAACTCTAGGAAAAGGAAAGACTGGAAATGAGACATTAGAAACTGCATCTTGTCTGGATGAAAAAAAATGCCATCATGAAGACAGTTTTCAGATGTTGCTAAGAAGCAAGTAGGACATTCTTTTTCAAGTTTAGGGTAAAATGCAGGTAAAGAGAATGGTCCATGGTTAACCTGAGTCTTGAAGAGGCCTGGAGAAAAGATTGTCCACATAGGTGCAGATCTGTATACAGTGGAGCCTGCAGAATATTATGACGGGCAAGACATTTGATAAATACCCTTGAGGCTGTAGAAAGAACAAAGAAAGGGCAAAGCAGAGAATTGAAAATTAAATTGTAAGACACAAAATCTTAAATATTTTCTGCAATCTGGATAAATAGGGATATACAAACAATCCTTAAGGTCCAGGGTAAACAAAAAAGCTTGAGGGAGGATCACTGGTAGAAGAGTTTTAAGAGACAGCGTCTTGGATTTTGTTACCATTAATAAGGTGTTGAGGACTGATAAATCCTGAATGGGCTTCTATATACTCTCCTTTCTCAGGCTCAGAAAGACTTGTGAATAATCCTCTTTTTTCTTCTGATGGCGGAAAACTAGTTCTATAGTTCTCTGATGGAACAAGTCTTGCAGAATGGGTAAAACCACATGGTCTTAGTTTGGGAGCACTTGTGGTCTACTAGAATTGGTAGGAGGAGGAAGCCATGTTAGTTTGCATCCTTTCTTGACATTGAGAACCAGTTGATCTGAAATGATAAGCCTCCATATGGGAAGTGAGAGATAGAAGGCTTCCTTGAAGCAGAAGAGGGAGAGTGGATGCAGGAAGTCAAAAACTGATTTGTTAGGAAAGGTATCATTAGGCCCTTTGAAGCATGAAATGGATTTCACTTGGAACTTGTTTTTAGAATAACCTTTTGCTGAGAGTTCTGGTTCTTTCAAAAAATAGTCCAGTACAGCCTTGGAAGGAGAGTCTCTCTGGAATTTTGGGACAGGAGAAAGAAATATCTGCTTACAATCCAGAATAATTTTATCCCTTCCCTGGAGGTTCTTGAAAATTTCAGCAACTGCAAGGCCAAGGCAATTTTCCCTGTCCAGTGGGGTATCCAATAACTTGGACTTGACATCTTCTGACAAAGATTGTAACCTTAACCAAGAACACCTCCTTAAAAATAGACCCATTGCAACAGATCTAGAAAATGCATCTGCAGCATCATAACTACATTTAATAGAGTACCTAGCTACTTGAGAGGCAGAATTGGGCAGAGACAAAATGGAAGATTTATTGCCTGACTCAAGCATGTCTAACAGTAACATTCATATCATGGAGAATAGATAAAACTATCTAATCATATAGGTTTTCAGTTAATGGCACAGATAGAAAGTATAGCAGAAGTGTACACCTTCTTTCTGTACCTATCCACAGCCCTACTGTCCTTGTCATTAGGTAAAGCATTAGAAGAGGAAAGCAGTTTAGTAGGTTTGTCAAATTTTATAGAGATTACCGCTGGATCTGAATAAGGAATTTTGTAAAGAAATGTATGAGTATCTGGGATCTTATAAAACCTGCCCTTTTTTAGGTGCTGGAAGTTGGGATTCTGGGTTTAAACAACCTGAGGCAAGAGTATCTTGCAAGGACTCTAACACAAGAGTGATTGTAGAAGACTTAGAAGCTCCCAAGTATAGCAAGTGATAATACCTTCCTTGCACATCACACATTTGTTTTTCTTCCCACTAAAAATGCTGCAACCTTTTCAAAACTCTTTCTCCAAAGGAAAACACTTTTAGGGAAGAATCAGGAGACATGGGATCCTCATTCTCTGATTCATAGCCTTCTGGAGAATGGATCTGGGAGAAATATGCCAGAGATTCAAACTCTGATTCAGAGTTTACCTGTTCAGAAGTGTTACTAACCCTCCTAAGAGGGGAGGAAGAAGCAGGAGAGAAAAAGAACTGAGTGGGCTTTAGAGATTTATTTGCTTTAAAAATGTTCTTGCCAAAAGTCATACCACTCTTTATTTGAATCCCTATGAGTATAAAGAGAGGAATGCTAAGTTTTCTGCTTTTTTTTTTTTCTTCTTGGGGGCATCAGGATAGACTTATTGAGGAGGATTTGTCCCATGACATGCATCAACAAGGGTATCAGGAAGTACCAGGAACTTCCTTGTGGACCAGAATTTGAGGTATGCACTCAGATCCCTCAGAGATAATAAGTCAGGATTCCCCTTCATGGCTGAATTAGTCATCTGATCAGTCATACTAGACATGCCTACATGCTATGCCTTATCAGCTTCCAGGAAGGTCATGACAGTGACAGCGGCAGCTAAAGTTGGGTAATTTGAGGTCTTATCAAGCACCACAGTGGAGATGTCCAGGTTTGACAGAACAACAAAAGCTTTGGAACGCTTTGAATTTTTGTGCTTCTTTCCTGGCTGCTGAGAGACACCTGACTGAAAAGATTCAGAGTCCATCCTACCTCAAATAAGGTCCTTTACTCTCTGGTTTTCTAAATACATTTTAAGAGAAGCTAAAAGACTCTTTAAAGTTTTAGGAAAAATGACTTGCAAACTGAACACTGGGTGTAATTGTGACTTGGTCCTACAATGAATAAACACTCTGTATGCCTATCTGTATATGGTATCAGCCTCCTGTAGTCACTTGCACTGGGGAGCTTTCAAACTTGAACCCAACAATAGTGGGGTCTTGCCCCCAAGCTCATGTTTCTGCAGTTTGGCTTTTACCTATTGCCAAAACAGCAAGATTCTATCAAATGTGGTCCTGACAAAATTGGTCTTCATGTGATAATAGTTGTCAGGAAATCTTAATTGCCAAGCAAAGGAATATCAAGGTCTAAAGAGGTAATTACTCCTTTACATTCAGTATTGATCAGGCTGATTACAGGGTGCAATGCCCCATTTGGGATGTATCTCACACAATTAGAAAGACCCAACGGTTCCTAAACAAACAAACAAACAAAAAAAAAAAAATAGAACTACCAAGAGAGATTGGAAGGCATATCCCTTTAGTTTATGAGTTATAAACTTTTCAGGGAAGATTTCAGTCTCACCACATTAGAGATCCAACTATCCTGGACCTCCTGCTTCTCTGCTAGTCCAGTACATCCACCAATATTAGAACCAGGGACCTAAATCTTTACCAACAGAGAAATAACAATAGTGCACGGACAGGGTTTATAACCCAGTACCTCCCAAACTTCTGGAATACATTTCCTCTACAAGTTTAGTAGTATGACTCATTATCTTTCATTAAATAAAAAATAGATGATCATTTAGGTATCCACACATTTATAGCAGAATTGATTGGGATGGCCCTCTTGGTGAAAGGAAGTGCAGCCTGAGAGAGGGTACTAGCAAAGTGTGAATGGTCATATGATTCGGTGGCCTTGGAATATCTGTGTCCTTTGCAGTCAGTTAGTTAAAAGCCAGACATGACATCTGAACTCTGCCAGAGCATACCACCCATGATGAATCATTAACAGTATTGTATGTCAGCTGCTTTAGATAACAAATGGAACAAAAGTTTGCTATCTGAGATTTTAATTTCATCTTGAGTTTTCCTCTTCTTCTTCTTCTTATCTAGAAACCCACCCAGAGGCCGGGAAGTTTGCTGAATCAAGTCCCTCTGAAAACAGAGCAAGCGAGTCGTGTATTTTATGGTTGTCAATTTAAAAGAAGATGTGTAAAACCACTTTTGTAGTCTATCCAACACTTTAGATCGGATCTCCATTTGGTGGATAGATACCTTTGGGATAAGTACCAAAGATATCCCGTCATTATGTAACTGGAGCATCCTGTCTGGCCTCTTTGACACAAGAGCCACATTGGGGTTCTTCCATGCTGATTGAGACACCAGCCAAATTATCTTATTAGCTCACGAAAGCCCAAGAAGAGTACTTGACAGATTAGAAAGATTCCTCCAAGAATGTGTCCAGGTGGAAAAGGTTGCTGTGGTCCATCCTGTCTTAACTCTTATTGTCTTAGGTACTGCCCCAAACTTAGAGTTGGGGTCATCACCTTTCTTGTGTTCATCTATGGTCTGGGATGGCAGACTCAGAAGGAGAGTCTAGGTGCTTCCTCTTGCTCTATGGATTCTTTCCTGACTTTGGAGGGGAAGATTCGGCTGGTCTGGATGAGGCCTTTCCATTTGGTAGAAGCACCCAGTCCCACTGCCCTCTAGAATGGGGGGGGGGGGATGGATGGCCAAAAATGCAGTCATTTGAAGTTGCACGTTAGAGGCTGTAGATGAAGTCTGAGTCATAGGAGGTGCATTTAGGGAAGCTAGCATCAATGGTACTGATGCTGGAACTCATACAGAGTCCATAAACTGAGCAGTTGAGTCTGATATCAGGGGGAATCAAGGACAAGACTGGGCTCAACATAGAGTTTGACACCCCAACTGATATCAAAGTTGGTGTAGGGGTTACAGACACTGCTAGACCAATCTTAAGGAAAGCATTGTCAGTCCAGAAAAAAATAGTCCTCGGTCATAAACAGTTGCCTCCCTAAGCTTTGAAACCAAAGGGTCCCTTGATTTTGATGGTTATGAGATCAAACATTTTTGGTTTCCATGGCATTGCTGATTGTAAAAGATTGAGAGCTGTGGCTCTGGGATCAAAGCTGCAGTTGACCATGAAGGATCTGGCAGTGCTGATTATCAATGCATCTTAATGGCAGTCTCAGAGGAACTATAATCTGGTCAGCAACTGGTAAAGAAAACCTCAGGCAACAGCACTGAAAATTAACAAAGAAGGTATTCAACCCACTCCAATGTTAGAAGAAGAGGTAGTATTAGACCACATATTCTGCACTGTCTTAAGGCCTACCACATCTTACTGTAATCCAGACCTACAGAAACTGACCTTTTACACCTGACTGACGTTCTGAGTTGAACCAAGGAGTTTGAAGTTTGGGATCAGTGGCCACTGATAATTTACTGGATTAGAGGCAAATTTAGTCTAGCTGGAGGTGAATGGACTCCTAGCCTGTGTGTTTTAGGAAGCAAAATAGCATCTTGGTCAGAGGAGGGGGCTTTTTGGCTTCAATTGACTTGGATGAGGGGGAGGAAGAAACGGAATCACTAAGAGAAGCCCTAGTAATATCTTACATAAGAGAAGTTATTAACTTCTTCAATTATGATTTATTACTGTGATTTTTAGGGCTTAAAGGCAACATGTAAATGTCAAAGTGCATTGAGAAGTGAGCCTCCCCTAAGCACATAACACTTTATTGTGCTTTGTGAGTGATCTTTTGCCTAACACTTGCATTTCTTTAACTCCTTTCGTTCATAACCATTTCAAGAGCAGAAAGAACAAGATCACACTGCAAAATAAGATTAATACTCAAAGGCAACTTACTAACCATTAGAAACACAAAACAGTAAGCTCTGACTATTAAGGAAATCATCAACAGAGGAAACAAGAAGAACAACACAGCAATACCTTTTTACAATGTAATCTGCAGTAATAAAATGGCTTGATGCCAAGGAAAACAGAACAGAACAGCAGAAGCACCAAACAGTAACATTTTAAATAAAAACAGTATTCTAGTGATCTGGATTAAGCAGGCAGGGTAAAGGGAAGATACAATTACTGATACTTTCAACGGTTTGGTGAAAAAAAAATATATATATATATATATATATATATATATATATATATATATACACACACATACATACATACAAATCTCTCACACAATGGATCATCAAAATTATTCTTATCAAATGCACTTTGATTGATAGGATTATGTTAGAAGGAGGCTCCAATCTGGCAACCAGAATTCAGTCTAAGTGCTGTAGCTAATTACCTACTAAACATAGGACTGCTTAGTGTGAGAAATTAGGAGACAACAGAGGGATAGGCTCCAGGTTAAGTTTACTAGGTCCAGCTGATACAAAAAATTAATGAGAGTTTGAAACAGAAGGACCCCGAGTGGCAGGCTATGGCTAATGAAGATTCAGCATTATGCTAAGTACATAGCTTTTGTATCTTATAGTATACTACCCATCCACTTTGACTGATGGGACAGATTCTCTAGCTACATATCTTCTTTGGTGGAATCATGACAGGATGTCCTTAAGAGCAACAGCCCCAGAGGAAGACCTAGACCTAGAGATTGTATCCAATTTATAATGCTTGGCAAATGTGTGCAATGTAGACCATGTTGTTTCTGTATAAATATCAACCAAAGGGAAAAAATCACTTTGGAAATTTGGAAACCCTTTGTCCCAGGTTGGAAGGTGCATAAGAGATAAACCGTTAGCCATCTTTTCTGATTGCCTTAGTATGATGCATGTAGAAATGCAATTGTGTGTGAATATTTAACATATGCAAGAAATACTTCCTTTTGCAGGATTATTTTCAGGAAAAAAGGAAAATGAATGGCTTGATAAAGAGAAAGGTCTGAGGCAACTGTTGACATAGAGGAAGGGTTGGTACTGATGGAAACTCTTTCCTTGTGGAAGACTAAGTATGGTGGTCTGGGGGAAACAGCCTGCAGCTATGAGACTTTTCTGGCACAGGTAACAGCAAAAGCTACCAAAAGCAAAGTCTTCCAAGGACAGGAATTTCATAGGTTCATAGGTAGGTACTAGGCTATCTGCCCAAAGGCATTTATAAGCCTAGCCAGAATGTGTTGGCTGTCGCTGCCCCCTTAAGATTAGTTCCCTGTGCCTCTGTCCAGCACAGCCACTGAAGTGATCCCCGGGGTAAACTTTCTGTTTCCCATCCACTAGTCAAGGTTTGTCTTGAAGAGAGTGTTAGCGAGGAGCTCTGTCTAATGTAGATTGGAATCTTGTTCCAAAGCATGGGAAGTCTATGGGACAGGAATCTATCCCTCCAGCACATCCTATTTTTTGTTGTGGTGAGGTTTAGGTCCCTAGAGTGTGTGGCTCGAGAGGATATGGTTTTCTTTAGGTGGACCATGTTCATCAATTCTGGGTTGGACATGGCCTTGTATGTCAGGCAGAGATCACCTCTGAGTAGGTGGTATGCAACCGAGTACAGCTGGAGTTTCTTTAGTTGAGCTGCATAAGGCATCTGTTTGAGGCCAGTGATCCTCTTGGTGAGATACTTCTGTGGGGTCTTTCCAGCTGTTGCAGGTGTCTTATAAGGTACATCCCAAATGGGGCATTGTACTCTATAATGGGTCTGATGAGTGATGAGTAGAGAGGGCACAATGACCTCTTTTGATCTGGATATGAACCCTTTTGTGATTAGGTGAGCCACATAGAAGGATTTTCTAACCACTATGTCAATGTGATTATCAAAGGAGAGATTACTATCTACTTGGGTCCCCAGATCCCTTATTATATCTTCCGTATTTAGGGGACAACCACCTATATGGTAGTTTGTGGTTACTTTGTTTTTTCCAAAGGGGATGACTATGCACTTTTTGGCATTTAGCTTGAGGCCATGATTTTGACACCAGGTATCTGTCTCAGTGAGACCCTTTTGGAGGATGTCTGTGTCAGCCCGAACATCAATTATAGCCCCTAGTTTGCAGTCATCTGCAAACCTGGTCAGCCATAGTCCTCCTGTGCTTGCCTGTACCTCTGAGAAGTATATGCCGAACAGGAGGGGTCCTAGGACTGAGCCCTGGGGAACACCACTTGTAACTGGTTTAGAGTTGGACCTAGCTCCCGCAACTCTTACCATGTGGGTTCTGTCAATGAGCCAGTTGGCAACCCATCTCATGACATAGGGGTTTATGTTCAGGCTGATGAGCTTGTCTATGATACCAGAATGGGGAATGATGTCGAAGGCCTTTGTGAGGTCTAGGTAGCCTGTGTGGACCACCTTTCCCTCATCTATAACCTTGGTAACTGTCTCAAAGAAGTCTACCAGGTCTATGAGGCATGATCTGCCCTTAACAAAGCTGTACTGGGTAGGGTCCAGTGTTTGAAGGTTCCCAATGTCTCTGTTAATGAATTCCATGATGATGCATGAAAGTATTGTGAAGATTGCCTACTGCCACACTGTCATAGTTTTCTAACATAAAGGTTAGAATGAGGTCCTATGCTTACAGATGTACCAGACCACTGATATGTCTGTATGAATGGAGATCATAACCTAGGAAGGTCACCCTGGAGGTACTACAATACTAGAAAGATAGCCCTAGTTTCAAGGATATTTATGTGAAGATTTTCCTCTTTTTGATTCCATGTCCCATGGACTATTTTCACCTTAGCAATGCCCCTGCCCTCACAAAAGAGGTGTCTATGGTTATTACGGCCTGTGGAAGAGGAAGAGTAAAAGATCTTCCACTGAAACTGTGGGGTCTCCAACCACCACTTTAAATGTCTGCAAACAAAGAAGAGATGAACTGGAGCACTCATAGTATCAGAATCTACAGACTGAGACCACTGCATGCTTAAGAGACCAAGCATCCTTGTATAAAAGCTCACATAAGATACTAGTAGAATAGAAGCCTTCATAAGACTAAGGGCTTTTAAGATGAATGATGCTGATGGAGTTGGAGCCAGGAGAAGGACCAGAACTACAGTTTGTAATGCCACAAATCTTGGGTCCAGTTGGCACCCTATAATCATTAGAGTTTGCAACAGTACCAGTTGAGACTTTCCATGTTCACAGAAATCTCCATGGAGAGACATAAGTGAAACAATTTCTGCCTGATTAAAGGGATTCCCTTATTGTGACAGTTATGAAATAATCAAGACATATATGGGAACATGTGTATCCCTTTCAACATTATGTGGGCTACATTAACCACCATGCACTTGGTGAATACCCAGGGTCCTGTAGTGACAGCAAAGGTCAATACTCAGAATTGATACTGATTAGCTCCTAATTGGAAGCAAAGATACCTTCTGGACTTGTTGGCAATCTTTAATATGGAGGCAAGTGCCTGACGGTCTACAAAACACATGCAGTCACATTTGTAGACAGGGAAAAATGGCTTACACTGTGACCATCTACAACTGTGTATTTTTATACACTCATTTAGGGTGCTTAACTTTAGAAACAGCCTGAGGCCCTTTGACTTGTTGGGAAGTAAAATATATCTAGACTAGACTCTGGATCCTCTCTGATCTGGTGGAACCGCTTGGGATGCTCTTTTTTGAGGAGTTGTGCACCGTCTGTGGTCACTGCCCTTTTCTTGTGGGGTTGTACATCTGAGAGAGCATGGATGACATATTTGGGGTTGTGCAGAAGGGAATATAGCATAGCCAGTTGTTTTGTGTGATGGCTATCCACATGTCTAGGCGAATATATAGAATGCTCTAAATGCCTCCAGAGAGGAGCAGTCAGGCAACGCTTTAGGAAGATTAATGTTGCTTCCCAAGGGAAGGACCTCTGAAGCACTAGTTTTGCAGAGTCCTGCTGCCTCTAGGGAGTAAATACAGGTCTCTTCTGCCACAGTTGCCCCTGTCTGAAGAGAAGCTGCACAGAAACAGCTGGGATGTCTTGAATCAGAGAGCTTTAAATCCTTTTGGTTCCTGGACAAGGACATCTCGGGGTTTCAAAGTGCAGCCATAAGGCAGACAGCATATGTCTTGACTTTGGGCCCAAAATATGAAGACATCATTGGGGTTTGCTAACACAGAATGCCCTGAAGTTGTACACAAAGTCAAATAGGTGGAGGCAGGTGTGACACCTCATTGTTATGCCTGTTCCTACTTACTCTATGAGCAGTGTTATGCAATAGCCTCATAAAGAGGTTGGAACTGGCCACCTTACAGTTGAGCTTTTTCTTAGTGTCAGAAGTGGCACATTTTAACAGCTAGTTTAGTATCTGTGCAGCCAATTCTTTTTGGAATCTTGTCAGATAGTTCAATGCTTGAATGGCTAATGTGGTCAAAATGTAAACTCACTTCTCCATGGATTCCATCATTCTAGACTCCTTGTTAGAGGGATGGACCACTGGACTGTCATCAGACAATTCCTTTGTGGATGCTGCAATGATAATGGAACTTTGTCTGCCTTCCTTGGGATGCTCTCTACCACATCAAGCTCCTGCCATGCCCGTTCTGCCATCAGGTCCACTATACTATCACTGAAAGAATTCACATAGGAGGAAGGGACAGATCTGAAGGCCTCAAAGAGACCATCCTCATCTGAGGAAAGGGGTCAGTGGGCCAAGTACTCCTCTGTTGCATTAAACTTGGTGGCTTTTGGAGGGGACTGTGGTGACTCTTCTTCTTTATTGAGATTACTGCCCAGTGTGATAAACTCCATGGGGAGTTTATCTGCATCCTCTTACATGTATGTTTTCATGGTGGCTCTGGAGGGGACCCATCAAAAGACTCCTGATAACTTTGATGGTGGGATGGATTGAGACCTTCAAATATGCTCTGTCTCTGGGAAGGATGATAAGTAAAGGCTGTAGACTGATGCTGAAGGATGATGCCAAAGTCATTGCATCAACTCTGTGTCATAGGATGGGCTATCATACTGATGAACTCAAAGGCTGAATCAGAATCCATCTGTATTGAAGACCTTCGTGTTGGTACTCTGTCAGTTTGAACAGACATGGATGTCGATGATCCTGAACACGGAGTTGATACAGATGGTCCAGGTGGCTCCAATTTTGAAATCAGAGTTGATACCACAAATACTAGTGACCTCAAGATCAAAAAGGGCATGAAACAGGTCAGTGCCAAAGATGGCACTTAGGATCCAGCACAGAGAAACAGTTGACTCTAACGGAATCTGAGTCAAAAACACTGGATTCTTTGGAGTCAGCACCAAAGGATTTGATCACAAAGGTGAAGGAGAATGCTTTGAGAAAGACAATGGCTCAGATACCTCCAGTACTGATACCCATACCAGGGAAGGAAAATTTATCTGGGAAGAACTAAGACCAACCAAATCCATCCTAGAAACAGAAGGGATAGAAGGACACCCACATCAATTTGTGACTTAATAACGGCTCTCATCTGGGCCTGACTAGACAGAAATTATATTTCACATGAACATGTGCATTTGATTTTGAACTTTCACACATGTCCTGTAACTGTTTCAGATCATGCACCAATAGTTGCTGGGATAGAGATGGAGGAGGGTCATGTGGAGATGGGATGCTTTTTCTTCCCCACCTGCCTTTTGGAGGAACAGAGGTTTGAAGAATGGGTGGTAAAGGTTGTTTGCGAGTTGTTAGGGAGGATGGGATGTGCACCAGAGGTTGTGGCTGGTGAGTGGGATGGAATGGGGGTGGAGTTTAGAAATAGGGTAGAAATGAAAGAGGAAGAGCTGTATTTGAGAGCTGATGGAAATTATTGAGAGGAACTGACAAGGGATGGAATGCTGTGGAATGGGGGAATCACACTGAATAGGGGGAGGTGCTATTGCAGTGTGCTGGAGAGGAAGTGGGGGGCAGGAAGGATGACTAGAGAGCCTATGGATGTGTTGGAGATGTATTGGAAATTTTGTGGGGGTTGTTTGGAGCAGGGAGGTGGGAGGTTGAGTAGTAGCATAAATGGAAGTGTTTGTAAAGGACGTCTGTATGCTGGGGTTGGAGGTGGATAAGGTTTAGCAATTGGCATTTGGGATGGGAGAAGAAGAGATGGGAATGGTGATGTGTAGCTGGTCTGTGTGGGGTCTTCAGGAGAGGATGGTGTTCTGGTGGGGGTTTGGAAGCTAGGAAAGAAAGTGATAATGATCTGGAAGGGTTTGTTTAACAGTATATTAAAAGGCGGGAGAAGCACTAACATCCTGGAAAAAAAAGCTGTGGTGGCTATAATACCTAAAGACAGTAAAGACCCATCAGATCCAGCTTTGTATAGGCTTATTTCAGTTTTAAACCATAATTATAAAATGTTTATGGCTATAATGGCTGAAAGAATGGCAAAGGTGTTGGCAAAATTGATAGATGTGTATCAGTGTTATTTTGTGTATGGGAGGCAAACATTTGACAACATTAATAGAAAAATGATAATCCAGAGGAAAGCAGAGTGTAAGAAAATACTGCTGTTGGTGGGTCTTGATGTACAGAAAGTATTCAACAGAGAAAGCTGGGGTTTTATGAGTAGGGCAATACATGCATTTGTGTTTCCTGATATAATAATATGATTAATTAGGAGAATACATGAGGGATTGGCGGCAAAAATAAAAGTAGGAGTACTCCTCCCTGATATGTTGTGTCAAAGCAGAGGAACCAGGCAGGGGTGTTCCCCTTTCCCTTTGTTATTCAAATTATATTTAGAACCATTGGAAAAGAAAATAAGAGACTCAGAAACTCAGGGATATAATTTGGCATGGTATTCAAGAAAAGTTGGCTTTATTTGCAGATGATATTATTTTGTACCTGATACAGAAAATGACATCTCGGTGTTGTGGAACATTTTGAGAGAGTCCCATTTTTTTATCTATAAAGTTAATGAAAATAAAACAAAGGCTATACCTTTAAACTATACAGTGGATATAAAAAGTGTACACACCCCTGTTAAAATGCTAGGTTTTTGTGACATAAAAAAATGAGACCACAATAAATCATTTCAAAACGTTTACCACCTTTAATGTGACCTATAACCTGTACAATTCAATTGAAAAACAAATCTGTTAGGGGAAATAATATAAAAAATAAAAAACATACAATAAGCTGGTTGCATAAGTGTGCACACCCTTAACTAATACTTTGCTGAAGCACCTTTTGATTTAATTACAACATTCAGTCTTCTTGGGTACACCTGCCATCAATTAAAGAGACTCTGATTAACCCCAAATAAAGTTCAGCTGTCCTAGTAAGATTTTCCTGACATTTACTCAGTTGCCTGCTACAGCAAAAGCCATGGTTTGCAGAGAGCTTACAAAGCATCAAAGGGATCTCATTGTTGAAAGGTATCAGTCAGGAGAAGGGTACGAAAAAATTTCCACAGCATTGGATATACCATGGAACACAGTGAAGACAGTCATCAAAAAGTGGAGAAAATATGGGACAACAGTGATGTTGTGAAGAACTTGACATCCCACCAAAATGTATGAAAAGACAAGATGACAACTGGTCAGGAAGGCGGCCAAGAGACCTACAGCAACTGAAGGAGCTGCAGGAATTTCTGGCAAGTACTGGTTGTGTACTACATGTGACAACAATTTCCCATATTCTCCATATGTCTGGGCTATGGGGTAGGGTTGCAAAACGGAAGCCTTTTCTTACACAGAAAAACATCCATGCCTGGCTGAAATTTGCAAAATAATACATCAAGTCTCTCAAAAGCATGTGGGAAAAATGCGTTATAGTCTGATGAGACCAAGGTTGAACTTTTTGGCCACAATTCCAAAAGATACATTTGGCACAAAAACAACACTTTGCATCACCAAAAGTACGCCATCCCCATTCTGAAGCATGACGGTGGCAGTATCATGCTTTGGGGTTGCTTTTCTTCAGCTGGAACTGGAGCTTTAATCAAGCTGGAGGGAATTATGAACAGTTCCAAATGCCAGTCACTTTTGGCCCAAAACCTTCAGGCATCTGCTAGAAAGCTGAAGATGAAAAGGGAATTTCATCTTTCAACACAACAATGACCCCAAGTATACATCCAAATCAACAAAAGAATGGCTTAGCCAGAAGAAAATTAAAGTTTTGAAATGGCCCATACCTAAATCTAATAGAAAATCTGTCAGCTGACCTGAAAAGGGCTGTACACAAGAGATGCCCTCACAATCTGACAGATCTGGAGTGCTTTTGCAAGGAAGAGTGAGCAAATATTGCCAAGTCAAGATGTGCCATGCTGACAGACTCCTACCCAAGAAGACTGAATGTTGTAATTAAATCAAAAGGTGCTTCAACAAAGTATTAGTTTAAGGGTGTGCACACTTATGCAACCAGCTTATTGTACGTTTTTTATATTTTTTCCCCTAACAGATTTGTTTTTCAACTGAATTGTACAGGTTATAGGTCACATTAAAGGTGAGAAAAGTTTTGAAATGATTTACTGTGGTCTAATTTTTTATATCACAAAAAAATGGCCTTTTAACAGGGGTGTGTACACTTTTTATATCCACTGTATATCCATACAACAGGGGGTGTGTACACTTTTTATATCCATTGTGTATCCATACATGAACTGGTTACCCATATTTACGGGGATATGATAAAATAAATAATTCTGTTATGGCAGCTAACGATATGAGGGAAGAGACTAAAAAATACAAAAACTAGAAGCTCTTGCTTATGGATATGGATAGTAAGATATAAGCAGTAAACATATTTTTAGTCCTTTTAGTTTTATAAGCAGGTCAGACAAATTTTTATCAACTTAAGCAAAACTTGTGTATAGTAATTAATAAAAGAGTTGAAGGATTTTATCTGGCAGGGGAAGAAGGCAAGAGCCAAGTTGGATAAGTTGATCCTTACAACAGAACAAGGAGGTTTAGGATTATCTGATTTGAATGGATATTTTAGAACTACATAGTTAAGGCACTTATACATAACACAAGCAGAAAGCTACAATTCAAAGTGGAAAGGGATGATGATGTTGAAGCAGGGTGAATTCAAGAAATAAGGAAAAAGTGGGGTTTTGGATGCAGATCCTTAAGTAGAATAACAGTCATACAGAATTACATTCGTAAAGTTGCATAAATTATACTAAGAACTAAGTCAACATGGGAATGGAGTAAGGAGATTCTGCTGATAGGGATGACTTCAAATAGGGGTACAGACAATAGGCAAGAGGAGGTGGCATTTACTGGAGCTAGTTGGCAAAAGAACCAAGGTACTGAGAACAAATAATTAGAAACGGAAATGTAATCAAATGCGAAGAGGCCAAGAAGACATTTGGGCTTCAAGCTAGAGATTGCCTTCCCTATCGGGGATTGATATCAGAGTATAGTCCAAGAGAAAAGGATAGCAGGACCCAAAAAGAAGACCTGAACTGGTTGAGTTGTTAGTTGACTCTAGAACAGAAGCTGGTGTTAAAAAGGAGTAATTAGTAGGGTGTACAAAATATTGCATGATAACTATAGGAATCAATCAGAGGAGGTCAGAAAAGATTGGGAAGAGAGATTAGATAAGCAATTTACAAAGAAATAATGAGAGGACATATGTATGGCTCCCACATATGCAACAAAACGTAGAAGATTTAGGATTTTTTCCTGGAAGTGTTTGTAGAGGTACTTCTATTCCTCAAGCGGACTCCAAAGAATTTTTCCTCATGTAGCTGGCAAATTCTGGAGGTGTAATGTGGAAGAAAGAGGTACCTGGGACCATATTTTTTGGAATGTAATGAGTTGATACATTGCTAAACTTCACTACAGTGTACTCTGTCAGGAATACTTGGCAAGCAAATGAAAGTAACTAAGGAATTTTTTTTTTTGAGCTGGGAAACAGGATCTGAATTGCCTAGACATAGTAAGGCCTTGTTAAGTTTAATTTTCATGGCTACCAAGAAAAGCAATACTAGAAAATGGAAATCAAAGCCTAAATCAGTCATACTTGAAGTAGTAAATATTGTAACAGAGATAAAAGAACAGGAAGTGGGATCTATACAAAAAGGTAGGAGTAAAATACATAAAAAAACAGAAAGTGTGGGAACTATACATGCAGAAAAATGTTTTGGAGGGGGAATGAGGTTTAATAGAAGTCAATAATTGAACAATTTATGTGATGTTGGTTTGATTATATTGTATAGAACTATATATGTGATGTATAACATTTATAAATGTGAACTTGTTAATACGGTTTGATTACTTTTATATAAATGTGAGTGTGCCTATGTCACAAGTGATAATTCAATAAAGGTGTTTGAAAAAAAAGGCTCTCATCATCCTGTCCCAATTAATATCTGACAAGCTCTGGAAGGACATGGAAGACCTTAGGGAAGAAGTAGATGGAACCAGGAAAGGGCAAAACTGGAAGGTTCCCACTCAGAAGAATGGCCACTGGCTGAGGGAATGATCAAGCCTAGTTATTGGTTCAGTATGGGAGGATCCTGATTTCAGAGACATAGATGGTTCTGAAGACTTTGCAATTGAGGTTTCCTATAAAGGGACCATGTAAGGGATTTTAGCAGGCAAAGTCCAAGATGAAATATCCTCCATTCTCCTTTTTCTTCCTTTCCCTTATCCTTGTTTATGTTCTTATCACAAGGAAGACAGTAGAAGCGGCTTCAGGATTAACTTGTTTTTTTCATTCCCAGGCATACCACACACAACTTACATTGGGCACATTTCCTGAAGCTCTTACTCATCTGTAACCAGAGGCACCTATTTGACACTAGAAATTTGCAACAATAACTTATAACAACAAGAATAACTAATAACTGTAACTATTATCACTATATCTGTATTTTGACTCTAATACAAGAGCCAAGAGAAATTGCTAGGCATAGTGCACATAGTCATGAGAGCAGGAAGGAGCAAAAAAATGTTTAAACTTTTCTCTAGTGAAATAGGGGAAAGGAGGAAAAAAGGGAAAGCTGAGAAAAATATGTATTAAAAAATACAAATATATAAGAAATGACAGAAAAGTTGTAAGTTGTTGCACTTAAAACTTATCTGAAAGCACTATACAAATTCTTCACAGTATATCATAATAATGAGCACAATGTTTTCTTGTAGCTATGGAGTCTAAAACCTCACCTGTGAATTCTCTGGGATGTGATTTTGTACAAAAATGTAAATGGGAGTCTTCTTTCAATTTTTCATTTAATGATAAAAACTCTGGTTTGTAACGTATCAAAACAAATAATGGTACTTACGTATTATCGCAAACAGATTTTTGCAGTAATAGCGGTTGCTTCCTGATCCTTGAATCTGTTTGTGAATGCTGTAAAACTGTAATATAATGTGTGTTTTTTACCACAGCTGTTGGTTTTGGTCAGTGTTAGCAATAAAAACTTGAAAAAGTAGTGTAGTTTCTTTATGCACTTTACTGCCAGCATGCCCCTTATTGCAACTCAAACCAAAGTAGTACTGCCTGCTTCTTCCGTGAAAAACAATCCCAGAATAAGCTGCCCACATAAACCACCCTCTCTTTAAAAAAGCATTAGTTACTGCAACTTTATTTACAGGGTTCTTTTCAAGCATGTTTAGAACTTCTATAACCGTGGTTTCGTATTTTCCAAGCCTTGAGCAGTTTTTTGATCTATGTTCAGAACTTGTCAGAAATAAATAGTTTACCAAAACATGATTCCTGTGTCTGTCTTTTCATTCTTAGGATTTTTTCCTCACAGTGGAAACATTCCTTTCATTAGTAAGACAGCAGCCATGTCAATTCAAGTGTGCGTGTGTAATGCACACAAAACCAGAAGCAGAATTTTTCAGTTATTTGTCATTCTTAAGGTAATCCAAACTTATTCCTTAACAGTAACAACTTACAAAAACACTTTATAGTGTTTCCTTTCTAGTATGCGAATTTTGGAACTGCGAAAATCTGGTTGCGATAGTACATAAGTACCCAAATAATTTATTGAATGTGTATCTCCCCACATAACATTATAATGAATTATACAAAAATTCTTATTGCTGATGTTATTCTAAAGAAGTACACTTCATTCAGTGTGGTGGTTTTATCCTTTTATTTGCCCCATTTAACATGGACCATTTTAAAAGGGGACTGTTCCAAAACTATTGAGGTTTTAGCTATTTTGCTCGGTGTATATAAATGCCTATATCTCCAAATACAGTTTGATATTTCTAATGCAATTTGCAGGGAATGTGACTGGCATAATTAACTATAACACAAACATAAGATTCTGCACCTATCTTTAAAGGCAAAGAAACAGCTTAATCCTGAATTCTATTGGAATTCATTGTTGTACTGCAAAATACATAAGTATATTTTTTTACGCAAGTACATAGCTGTCTTAGGCCTGAAGCCACAAAGCTAGTATATAGTTATGTTTTTAATAGTTTTTGTATTTGTCCCTGTGAAGAGAGATTAAAGTTATATATTATCTTAATGAAGCATCTGTAGGAGAGAGACCTCTTCAACGTACAGGAGTAAGGTCATTGGCATTAGGACCACTTGGCAGTCTAAACTTTCCCAGCTTGATGTATAACTCCCCCATCCCATATTTCACTGCATCTCTCTCCTTGCAAGAAGCCACACTAAAATAAAGAATACATCAATAACTGTAAGACACCAAAACTGTCCCAGTTGAGGTAGAGGGATATTGGGCACAATTACAGAGGTTGGCTCCACTCTTACAGATACAGCATTACAGTAAGTTCATAACTTCTGCACTGCATCTGATAGCAGTGGGCCCATCTTCCATAACTTGGAGGAAAGCTCTTTCTAATGGATATATACTAGGCAATTATCCTTTTGACAACAGTGTTCCAAAAGAGCATCTTGACATTAAAATCAGGTCTGTTTCGTAGCATTTTATAAAAGTATTCAAGGGTGGTCAAATATCACCTAAATAAGTGAATTTGAAAAAAACTACAGAGGTAGCCAAAAGCTCTAGCATAATGTGCCTTAGAAAATAAAGGAAAGGCTTATTTTGTGAAACATAATTAAACTGCTGTAGTGGATAGTCATTTGGTAAGATTACTGTTGAAAATATTTCATCCTGTAGACTTGGAATAAAATGGAGCAATCAGAGGAGAATCCTTTTTAAATGAATTTGTCGTTAGTACCACTTAAACTGTCTGTGGCCATCCATGCAGTGCAATAAGCAATCTCCACTGTTAGGGTAATGATGAAAGAAAACAAGCAAATGAAAACTTTGGTTTTAGATTTGGTGGCTAAATCTGGCATCAAAGGAAGGAAAGATTTGTTCTAGGAAAGGCTCTACATGTAATGGAACTCAGATAAGGATGATCTGCTTAGAGATCCGGCAATTCAAAAATTCTTCTGGCAGAAGTGATAGCCACCAAAAATAATGCTTTCTAAAATAGAAATTTTAATTCAGCAGCATCTTCTAGCTCATACTGAACCAGAGTCAACTTTTCCAAGCACAGCGTTATGTTGATCAAACTCAGAATCTAAATATAAATAAAGCCACTGAGGATCCAATCACTAGTTAAAAAATAATAAATTGTATTAAACTAATAAATAAAATGACTGAGCACTTTCGCCTCAACAGAGTGACTTCATCAGAATAACAAGAGCAGATAAGCCAGCACTTTTTATACTGTTGAAAATGCACTGCTTTGATGTAAACAGGTGCACAGGATACTTGATCATTAAGTGCACTTTTCTTAAAGGCAAAGGTCTCCATAACACATGAAACATTATTTAATGTGTAAATCTATTGGTAAATACAGCACAATGGTAAAAACAAAGTAACATATTTACAATCTGTCAGCCCTAATATTAAGTACTGGTGCAATTGATACATATTCATTTAAACCTGGAGAAAATGTGGCACAAAGTCGAAACTGCCATGTACGTTCTCTATAAGTAAACCAGCATTTCCAGTCAGCCCCCTTGGATTAATGCTAATAAGTTTCTAAAATCCAAAAGGAAAATTTTTTAAAACCAGAACAGCCTGTAGAGTGTTTGTGTAATGCATTGGTTTCTTTGTGGTTTGCAATATCATAGATGTGTTTAAAATTTGTGTTTTAAGTGATCTTTCAGTCTTTTCGGACTTGTTGGCTGTTGGTGAAGCACCCACCAAGAGGAGAAAACGCTGAGAGAAGAAAGGAGCCACTTTTGAGATTTTAAGTATTTTGCTTCAGATTATTTGTTAAGTTTTTCTGCATTGCCGTCTACTTTTGAGCATTTTCTGGCTTGTTGAACTTGATTTCTTTGTTGGTAACTGTATTTAGAACACAACCTAGAGCTGATTACTGAATTTCCTGCCTGCACTTATTTTTAAAATCGTTTTTTTTCTTAAAACTTGCATTTTATCTGTCTCTGGCCTAGCACTCAAGTGTGGGGTCATTTACTGCACTGTTTTAACTTGTTGATACTTCTAAACCTCTGCTTTCCTTAAAAAAAAAAAACAAAAAAAATCTTGCTTTTTTCCCACTTTTCTGAAATTTAAAAAAGTTCAGTTACAGATTTGCTGTTCTGAACTGTTTGTACGTTTCTTGGAGGCCGTTCTTTGCTTGGGCTAAAGGGAAGTCTCTGTGTTCATCAGTGGCAGTGATAAACATTGAGCAGCCTGCCTGCCCTTGTGGGAGTGGTTACTGCCTTGAAACTGTAGTTTTATTGGCCATTTTGGGTCAATTCCAAACTCCTTGATCTCACTCTCTTAAAACCCGATTGCCTCGTAGTTTTGGCATCTTTTCAGACTTGTTGGCTGTTGGTGAAGCACCCACTAAGAGGAGAAAACGCTGAGAGAAGAAAGGAGCCACTTTTGAGATTTTAAGTATTTTGCTTCAGATTATTTGTTAAGTTTTTCTGCATTGCTGCCTACTTTTGAGCATTTTCTGGCTTGTTAAACTTGATTTCTGTGTTGGTAACTGTATTTGGAACACAACCTAGAGCTGATTACTGAATTTCCTGCCTGCACTTATTTTTAAAATATTTTTTTTTCTTAAAACTTGCATTTTATCTGTCTCTGGCCTAGCACTCAAGTGTGGGGACATTTACTGCACTGTTCTAACTTGTTGATACTTGTGAACCTCTGCTTTCCTTAAAAAAAACAAAAAAATCTTGCTTTTGTCCCACTTTTCTGAGATTTAAAAAAGTTCAGTTACAGATTTGCTTTTCTGAACTGTTTGTACATTTCTTGGAGGCCATTGTTTGCTTGGGCTAAAGGGAAGTCTCTGTGTTCATCAGTGGCAGTGATAAACATTGAGCAGCCTTACCTGCCCCTGTGGGAGTGGTTACTGCCTTGAAACTGTAGTTTTAATGGCCATTTTGGGTCAATTCCAAACTCCTTGATCTCCCTCTCTTAAAACCCGATTGCCTCGTGGTTTTGGCATCTTTTCAGACTTGTTGGCTGTTGGTGAAGCACCCACCAAGAGGAGAAAATGCTGAGAGAAGAAAGGAGCCACTTTTGAGATTTTAAGTATTTTGCTTCAGATTATTTGTTAAGTTTTTCTGCATTGCCGCCTACTTTTGAGCATTTTCTGGCTTGTTAAACTTGATTTCTGTGTTGGTAACTGTATTTAGAACACAACCTAGAGTTGATTACTGAATTTCCTGCCTGCACTTATTTTTAAAATTGTTTTTTTTCTTAAAACTTGCATTTTATCTGTCTCTGGCCTAGCACTCAAGTGTGGGGTCATTTACTGCACTGTTCTAATTGGTTGATACTTGTGAACCTCTGCTTTCCTTAAAAAAAACAAAAAAAACAAAAAAATCTTGCTTTTGTCCCACTTTTCTGAGATATAAAAAAGTTCAGTTACAGATTTGCTGTTCTGAACTGTTTGTAAGTTTCTTGGAGGCCATTGTTTGCTTGGGCTAAAGGGAAGTCTCTGTGTTCATCAGTGGCAGTGATAAACATTGAGCAGCCTGCCTGCCCCTGTGGGAGTGGTTACTGTCTTGAAACTGTAGTTTTATTGGCCATTTTGGGTCAATTCCAAACTCCTTGATCTCCCTCTCTTAAAACCCGATTGCCTCATGGTTTTGGTGTCTTTTCAGACTTGTTGGCTGTTGGTGAAGCACCCACCAAGAGGAGAAAACGCTGAGAGAAGAAAGGAGCCACTTTTGAGATTTTAAGTATTTTCCTTCAGATTATTTGTTAAGTTTTTCTGCATTGCCGCCTACTTTTGAGCATTTTCTGGCTTGTTAAACTTGATTTCTGTGTTGGTAACTGTATTTAGAACACAACCTAGAGCTGATTACTGAATTTCCTGCCTGCACTTATTTTTAAAATCTTTTTTTTTTCTTAAAACTTGCATTTTATCTGTCTCTGGCCTAGCACTCAAGTGTGGGGTCATTTACTGCACTGTTCTAACTTGTTGATACTTGTGACCCTCTGCTTTCCTTAAAAAAAAAAAAAAAAAAAAAATCCTGCTTTTTTCCCACTTTTCTGAGATTTAAAAAAGTTCAGTTACAGATTTGTTGTTCTGAACTGTTTTTAAGTTTCTTGGAGGCCACTGTTTGCTTGGGCTAAAGGGAAGTCTCTGTGTTCATCAGTGGCAGTGATAAACATTGAGCAGCCTGCCTGCCCCTGTGGGAGTGGTTACTGCCTTGAAACTGTAGTTTTATTGGCCATTTTGGGTCAATTCCAAACTTCTTGATCTCCCTCTCTTAAAACCCGACTGCCTCGTGGTTTTGGCGTCTTTTAGGACTTGTTGGCTATTGGTGAAGCACCCACCAAGAGGAGAAAATGCTGAGAGAAGAAAGGAGCCACTTTTGAGATTTTAAGTATTTTGCTTCAGATTATTTGTTAAGTTTTTCTGCATTGCTGCCTACTTTTGAGCATTTTCTGGCTTGTTAAACTTGATTTCTGTGTTGGTAACTGTATTTAGAACACAGCCTAGAGCTGATTACTGAATTTCCTGCCTGCACTTATTTTTAAAATCGTATTATTTCTTAAAACTTGCATTTTATCTGTCTCTGGCCTAGCACTCAAGTGTGGGGTCATTTACTGCACTGTTCTAACTTGTTGATACTTGTGATCCTCTGCTTTCCTTAAAAAAAAAAAAAAAAAACTAAAAAATCTTGCTTTTTTCCCACTTTTCTGAGATTTACAAAGTTCAGTTACAGATTTGCTGTTCTGAACTGTTTGTAAGTTTCTTGGAGGCCATTGTTTGCTTGGGCTAAAGGGAAGTCTCTGTGTTCATCAGTGGCAGTGATAAACATTGAGCAGCCTGCCTGCCCCTGTGGGAGTGGTTACTGCCTTGAAACTGTAGTTTTATTGGCCATTTTGGGTCAATTCCAAACTCCTTGATCTCCCTCTCTTAAAACCCTCTTTTGCGCGGTTTTGCGTGTTTTTGCGCATAGCGCAACATCTGGCAGCACTGCCTAATTGGGTTTAAACTATTCCTGGCTCCACAAAGTTTGCTCTTCACTTTTTCCCTTAGAACTGCTCTCTCTCTCAAATTAAACACCATATTCTCATTCTAAGCCCCCTCACTGGTCCAAATAAGTAATCTTACAAGTTAGCACTAATAAACCATAAGCACTACTTACTCTTATACTCTCTATGATTACCTTGTCCCCTATTGGTCCGTTTTAATTCAGTTCCCTATATTACTCTAGCATGTCCAAAGGTCAGTCAATGGTTTCCTCTTCAGTCCAGCTGGTGAAACTGGGAATTTTGAGGCAATGCTACAACTGTCTCATGTACACGGACAACCCTCTCCTCCTCCAAACAGGTTCAGATATATGTGAGAGATGCAACCATATAGCCAAACTGGAGGCTGAGCTCTCTCATCTCAAAACTGGTGTAACCAGTCAGGAGGAGAAGGTAACCTCACACAACACAATTCCAGTATCACATATTCCCACCACAACAGCGAACCAAACACATAAAAACACAAAAACATACTCAGAGGCTCTAAATAAAAATCTACCTAAGCAACAGAGACCTCCAAAGCAGACATCCAAGCAAACGCTACCCCAAAACAAAACACGTACAACACATAGCACACAAAGTCAGTGTGCCAAGCAGTCACAGCCCTTAAGGCTGAATAACACACCTGATACTCTTGTAATAGGTGACTCTATTGTCAGACACACTGACGTACCGCTCACCAGGCTGAATAAAGAGAAGGTCACAGTGAGCTGCCTGTCAGGCGCTAGGATCCGCCACATAATGCAAGCACTCAGGTCACTCCAAAGCAAATACAAATATGACTCAGTCATTGTACATGCTGGCGTGAATGACCTGAGACGTACCTCCCTCAACTACATGAAAAGAGACATAGAGGAGCTCTCTGATCATGTAGCCCAGGCCGGTATGACCCGGACCTTGAGCAGCATCTTACCCTCACCTAGAAGTATAAAGACAAAATGATTGATTTTAACAATTGGCTAAAAGTTTGGTGTCATTCAAAGGGGATCCAGTGTCTGTCAGCCTGGGATGACATGCTCGACAAGCCACGTTGCTTCGCTAGGGACGGCTTGCACCTGTCACCCCTGGGCTTTCGGATATTGGCAAAGGCTCTTGCCACCCCCATAGTGCCTTTTTTAGCAAGGCTCAAAAGTCAAACCCAGTTCCATAGACAGCACAAGGAACAAGAAACTAAGGGTAATGCTGCTAAACGCCAGAAGTCTTAACCTCAAGATGCATGCACTCGAAGCACTCCTCAGTATGGAGAACATCAATATCTGTGCAGTGACAGAAACCTGGTTCAAAGCTCCAGAGAGCACCCCAGCACTACCAGGTTATACCTCATATCATGCTTTTCGGCCCCAAAACCCGGACCGAACCACAAAAGGAGGGGGAGTTTCCATATTTATCAAGGATATCCACACCTCCAGGTTAGTGGCATTGCACGAAGTATCGGAGAACATCCATGTGCAACTGACAGTGGGCAAGACTGCTTTTCAGTTTATAGCATCCTACAGACCACCCTCTCAAAGTCAGGAATCCCACTCGGCTTTCCTGAAAACATTGGAGAACATGAAGATCTCTCCAAACACCATTATATTGGGCGACTTCAACTACCCAAACATAAACTGGGAGCATTACTCATGCCCCAGCACCTTAGCCCAAAGGTTCTTGGAATTTATAAACTCAAATGCTATGGAACAACTAGTCACCACTCCCACAAGAGGGTAAAACATACTAGACCTGATCATTATCAACATGGGGACTCTATGCTCCATACCAGAAGTATATCCCTCATTGGTAAGATCAGACCATAAATTAATTTCACTGGATATTCACATCCCAACCCCACCCCCAGCCCAGAAAACCACAGTGAAAAACTTCTCAAAAGTGAACTTCACACTTCTCAAAACCGAAGTGGAATCCTTCAAGGCCCCAGGGCCAGTGGAAACTATGGCCCAAACTGCAGAGTCCTATATAAACGCATTCTACGGACATCTCCAGGAATGCATGGATCATGCTATCCCAAACAAAATCAAGACCCAATCATCCAAAGGCAGGCATCCAGTCTGGTGGACCCAACCATAAATAAACTGTACAACAGAAGGAGGAAGCTACTACATGATAGAGCAAAATCCCTAAAAGGGAGGGCATCTCTGATCAGTACTAGCAAAAAATTACGATCCCTCATAAAATCCTCCAAGGCCAGCTTCGAGAGAAAAATTGCACAGGACACTAAAGACAATCATAAGGCTTTTTTCAGTTATGTTAAGAACCTGGGATGCAACTCCCAGACTTGTTCTGAGTTGATTCTAAACGACAAAAAATACACTGAACCCAGAGACATCGCCAATATCCTGGCAGACAGGTTCAGTGCAAATTCCCCCCCCCTCCCCCCCAAAAGAGCAAGTATCTATCCCGGCAGAGTGCAGCCTCCCAAACATCTCTGATGCTCAGGTGAAGGCTGCCCTCTCCAAAGCAAAAAACACTGCTTCCATGGGACCAGATGGCGTCCCGGGTTGCGTCCTACATGAACTCCAAGAAGAACTAATCCCTCAAGTAAAACTGCTGTACAATCTCAGCCTCACTACAGGATATGTGCCCAAAGACTGGCATACAGCAACAGTGGTCCCACTCCACAAAGGTGGCACCTCTGCGGACCCTGGAAACTATCACCCCATAAGCCTGACTAGCCTAGTCTGCAAGGCTATGGAGAGGATCATCATGGAACTCATAAACAAAGACATTGGGGACCTACAGACACTAGATCCTACCCAATTTGGCTTCGTCAAGGGCAGATCCTGCCTTTTGAACCTGGTCGACTTCTTCGAAACAGTCATCAAGTTCATAGATGAAGGGAAGGTAGTCCACACAGCCTATCTGGACCTCGCAAAGGCATTTGATAGAATACCCCACTCGGGCATCATAGATAAGCTATCCAGCCTAAATATAAACCCCTACGTCACAAGATGGGTCGCAAACTGGCTCAAAGACAGAACCCACAGAGTCAGAGTTGCTGGAGCCATGTGAGACTCGAAACCAGTCACAAGTGGCATCCCACAAGGTTCTGTCCTGGGACATCTCTTGTTCAGTATTTACTGTTCTGAGGTACAGGCCAATGTGGGAGGACTATGGCTCACCAAGTTCGCAGATGACTGCAAACTGGACGCCATAATTGACTCTCCAGCTGACACAAACATCCTTCAAAAAGGTCTCGCAGAGACGGATAACTGGTACCAGAGCCATGGTCTAAAGCTAAATGCCAAAAAGTGTATAGTCATACCCTTTGGCAAAAACAATGTGCCCACAAATTACCACATAGGTGGTAACCCATTAAGTACAGAGGAAGTAATTAGGGATCTGGGGACCCAAGTTGACAGCAATCTCTCCTTTGACAACCACATTGCCAAAGTGGTTAGAAAGACCTTCTACATAGCCCACCTCATCATGAAAGGATTCACATCTAGATCAAGAGAGGTAATCGTGCCCCTTTATTCATCCCTCAGGCCCATCATAGAATACAATGCCCCCTTTGGGATGTACCTTACCCGACACCTGCAGCAATTAGAAAGACCCCAAAAGTACCTCACCAGGAGGATCAAGGGACTCAAACAGATGCCATATGCTGCTCGGTTAAAAAAACTCCAGCTCTACTCAGTTGCATACCGCCTACTTCGAGGCGATCTATGCCTGACATATAAAGCTATGTCCAACCCAGAATTAATGGACATGCTCCACCTCAGTAAATCTAAATCCCTTGGAGCCACGCGCTCGAGGGACTTGAACCTCAGCACAGAAATAAATAGAACATGCTGGAGGGACAGATTCATAACCCAGAGGCTCCCTTCGCTCTGGAATAGAATTCCAATTCATGTTAGGAAGAGCACCTCACTGACTCTCTTCAAGAAGAATCTTGATGAGTGGATGGGGGATCGTAGGTTTGTCCCAGGGATTACTTCCTTGTCACTATTAGACAGAGGCACAGTAAACTAAACTTTAAAAAGGGCACAGTATACTCAAATCAAGGGGTGGCATAAGCCAAACACAATCGGGCTAGGCTTATAAATGCCCCAGGGCAGACAGCCTAGTATGAACCTATGAACCTATATAATATGCTGGACATTGATCACACTTTGCTAAATAAAGAACCCTGGATGTATTGCAGTTACCTTTTTGGAAGGTAACATAGCTTTTAAGAATGTTGTCTAGTGTACAGGTTTGCACCTTTGTAATGTATGAGCACTGTTTGTAACAACCACAAGAATGTGTTCCCACTTCTTAGGGTAAAATCCTTGAAATTTTATTTTCAAATAATTCCTTGAAATTTTTGGCTGTTTTAGTAATAAATGTTGGCGTTACCCCCCACCATATTATGAATGTCTTTATTAACTTTAAAAGTGTTCCAGTTACGCTTAACTATATCTCTAATCTTGCTGGAAAATGGTTGTGTTGGATGGTAAATGCTTTTTCATATTTCATCCCACTAGTATCTTGAGGTGGCTTACTGAGCTCCAGTCATAACAGTTTGAATCCCCCCAACCATTATATACTTCTTTGATCAAGTTGTTAACTAGATTCTCTGAATATCCCCTTACAATAAACATATGTTTAAGTTTCATAAGTTCGTCCCACACCTCATCAGACTGGGATGTTACTCTTGCAACATGAATAGCCTGACCGTTTACTAAACTTTTCTTTTGAAAAAAAGGATGACAACTAGAAAAGTATAAGTAGGTATTGCAAAAAGCCTATTTTCTGTAAATATTAGATTTAAACCCCTGTCTTGTATCAGATATCAGGGTATCCAGATAATTAACCTTTTCTTTATTCCAGCTGTAGGTGAACTGTAAATATTGAGTGGTACTATTCTGGAAGGTAAGGGAGGAAGGAATTTCATCCTCTGTGCCATCCCACAAGATAAAGATGTCATCCAAAAATCTAACGTACAAATAGAAGTGCTTAAAAAAACTACTAGAAAATACATGCTGTTGTTCCCAACCATTTTACACTATTTCTAAAAGGTTTTAAATGTATTCCCACAAAAGGAGATGCTATTGTAGATTCATTGGTGGTGTTAAAGTTATTCACAAGAAAATTGAATTGTAATATATTTTTTCATGATGAGACTAATAAAGTTGGTCAGGCTGTGTCAAGTTACATAAGTTCACTTAAGAAGCTCAGCACTTTTAACCCTCCCCTCCATCCCACCATCCAATTATTTGAAAAAACAGTTATGGAGGATATGTTCACTATGTATTCTCAGAATGAAGGGGTATTTTACAATCTTTCCAAAAAAAAAAAAAAACTTTTAGACTTATTCAGAAAAGACAGTGACATACGGATAATGAAGCCTTTCAAAGGGAGTGGTCTTGTTTTATTTGAGGCACATGATTATTCAAATGTGACTTCAGATATTTTACACAACACAAATACATATTCCTCCACAGCCATAAATCAGATTACCATTGCAAACCAGAGAATTTACTTATTTGGAGGAATGTGTTCTGGACTAGCGTATTGATATAGAGACTTCTAAAGTTCTTTCTAAGCCTAAGCCTATCATCCCCACTATTTTTAGCATTTCAAAAATCCATACAGAGGTGCATAACCCCCCCTTTGACCTACTGTTTCAGCACAGGGGTCGTAAACCCACCCTATGGCAGTACTTGTTGACCACTGGGTGAAAAGCATGATCGAAACAACACCTCACCTTATAAAAGACTCATGGGATTTTTGGGGGCACCTAAAGAATAGTTACTGGAGAAAGGATTTAATTTTCTTGACAATAGATGTCATTGATTTGTTTTCTATTATTCCTAAACATGAAGAACTAGAAATGTTCCACAGTACTCGCCATAAGTTGTTCTCACTATCTCATGATAGAGTTTCTTTATTGGTGGAATTTACATCACTGATTTATTTTTTGAAGGTGAGTACTTTCAACAAATTAAACGTGTCGCCATAGGCACAGCATGATTCCCAGTTTTCGCCAATACTGTGTTATTAAGGTGGGAACACCAGCATGTATTTTCTAGTAGGTTTTTTACGAACCTCTATTTGTACGTTAGATTTTTGGACGACATTTTTATCTTGTGGGATGGCACAGAGGATGAAATTCCTTCCTTCTTCACCTACCTGAATAGTACCACTCAATATTTAAAGTTCACCTACAGCTGGAATAAGGAAAACAAATAATTATCTGAATACCCTGATATCCCACACAGGACAGGGAGTTTAAGTCTAATCTTTACAGAAAAGAAACTTTTTGCAACACCTACTTACACTTTTCTAGTTGCCATCCTTTCTATCAAAAGAAAAGTTTAGTAAAAAGTCAGGCTATTTGTGCTGCAAGAATGACATCCCAGTCTGAAAAGGTGTGGGATGAACTTATGAAACTTAAACATATGTTTAATTGTAAGGGGATATCCACAGAATCTAGTTAACAACTTGATCAAAGAAGTGTATGATGGTTGGGGGGGATTCAACCCCCTATTAGCACTGGGGCTCAGTAAGCCATTCCAAGATACTAGTGAGATGAAATATGAAAATGCATTTACAATCCAACACAACCATTTTTTCAGTGAGATTAAAGATATAGTTATGTGCAACTGGAACATTTTTAAAGTTAATAAAGTCATTCATAATGTGGTGGGGGTAGCACCAACATTTATTACTAAAACAACCAACATTTTCAAACAATTATTTGAAAATAAAATTTCAGGGATTTTACCCAAAGAAATGAGAATGCATTATTGTGGTTGTTGCAGTTTCATACATTACAAAGGTGCAAACACTTACACTGGACAACATTCTTAAAAGTTATGTTCTCTTCCAAAAATGTAACTGCAATACTTAGCAAAGTACGATCAACATCCAGCATATTACATAGGTAAAACTGAAAGATCACTTAAAACACAAATTTACGAACACATCTATGATATTGCAAACCACAAAGTAACCAACGCATTATATAAATATTCTACAGGCTGTTCTGGTTTTAAAAAGTGTCCTTTGGGATTTTAAAAACTATTAGCTTTAATCCCAGGGTGGGGTGACAAAGTGATGGCTTACTTATAGAGAACTTATATGTGGCAGCTTAGACTTTGTGCCACTTTTCTTCCAGGTTTAAATGAATATGTATCGATTGCACCAGTACCTAATATTAAGGTTGACAGAAATATACTACTTTGTTTTTCCCAATGTGCCAATAGATTTGCACATTGAATAATGTTTCATGTGTTATAGAGGCCTGTGCCTTTACGAAAAGTTCACTTAATCATCATATATCCTGTGCACCTGTTTGCATCAAAGCACTGCCTTTTCAAAAGTATAAAAAGTGTTGGTTTATCTGCTCATGTTATTCTGATGAAGTCTCTCTGTGGAGCTTACACAATGATAAACGTAATTGTGCTATTATTTAACCTCTGGTACTGGTAAAGAGATAATCATTTTTCATATAATATTTTACATTGTTATAAATATCATGTTTTTTCTGACTATCTTGAAACTAAATAGCATACAGAGAACTGCTTAGCCTCATACAAAAGCTCCCAGCTGGATGAACAAAATACTGCTTACAGTATGTGTGCATAATGAGTGGTTGATGAGATATTGTAAGTTGTTTACAAAATATTACAAACTTAATAATTACTGTGTTTTTCTGTGATTTATAAAATCCAGTTTAAGACAGAGAACCTAAAGAATACTACCACTACAAAAATAGTTTGTGCTGAAGAGTTTGCCATTTACATTTCATTAGTAACCCCCTACTGTTCCAGAGATATGAACATTTGTTTGAAATGTGAGAATATAATTTGATTTTATCAAAATATTAGGCTCTGCCCACTGGAAGTTACAGAGCAAACTTACAGTGCTCCTCTGAAAGGAATGAGTTAAAATGGCTTCTACAATAAGGTTCTTCAATGTATACACAGTTTCTGATTGGGACTATAATTTATTTCTTTGATCTACCCAGCAAGTCTGTGGTGTGAAGCATTTTATCAACTCTATCCAGCAATCAGTCTATGGTTTGCAGAATTTTATCAGCTATCTCCCTTGAAAAGTCTACCATATGGTCAAACAGCTAAGTATCCATGAGGAAAAGGCTGTGGATGGAAAAACATTCTTCCCTAAGTATTCACAAACTCTGGATTCCTTAATCTGGTTGTACTGTAGGGCTCTGAAGTATGGGAGCCTTCTTTTGAGCCACTGAGGAAACTAAAGTGTCAGGCTTATAGGTCTCTGATCAGATACAGTCCCCTAGGAGGATGCAGCACTCTGTCAGCTTCTATGGGAATGAGGGCCACTGTATTAGACAAGGCCCTGACAGCCTTATTAGATACCCTGATAACCAGAGGACATAAAGTTTTGCTACAGTGTTTTCCATAGGAAGGACACAGCATTAGATGATCAAATCCTGCCCCCGCCTCATATCCAGGACCTATCTGAAATTGAAGACATCAAAGGGAATGCTTCAGATCAGTGTTCTTCTGTCTTTTAAGTCAGCTGTAGGAGGCTCTGTAGCAGAGCCAATATGCTTTCTCTTGCACGTTACCATTTTAGGCAGTGCTGTGATTTATCACTTTCTATAAGCTGATATGGTTGAAGGAATCTGCTGAAATGCCTGAATCCCAGTGTCCTGATGAGAAAGATCATCTGGCAGCAAAACCTGCTGGTGCAGACAATAAAACAACAACAGTCTCCAAGAGGAAAATGGATACCAAACTGTAGAAACATGTTGGCTTGGTATTGATGCTGATGCCAAAAGGGGCATTGGAACTGAGACACCAGTTGACTCAATACTGGCAGTTGAGGAAACTGTCATTAGTGTTGAAACAGGCACCAACAATGACACCAATGTCTCACTAATGATGTTCCCATAGACAGTAGCACGTGGTATATCTCTCCTGTAGCAGATTTTTTTTCCACAGTGACAGTGGTGAAAAAAGAAGTTATGTACTCACCATAATGTTCCATGTGTGTTGTCCATCTCACCTTCATTCTTAACTGGTTAGGTTCGGAACTGATCCTTGGTTCTGACTCGGCCTTATACAAAAGCTGGAGGTCTTCCACTAGCTCAAAGCTGTAACCCTATCCCATCATGCTCTAGGAGAGCTCCTCAGATCTTGTTTGGTGATATAACAATAGGTACCAATAGAAGTAATAACAGTTATAGAGCAATGAAGAAGGTTGGAGAACCATTATAACCAATTGAAAACCGCTCTGTCCTCCAGGAGCTAAAGGTTGGGGGAAGGAGGGTGGGATGTAAGAGTGAAGGCAAGATAGACAACACACATGGGATGTTATGGTGAATACATAACTTCTTTATGTGATGTTATCTTATCTCGCCTTCATTCTTAACTGGCTGGGACAGGGTCCCTAGCACCATGTTTCCTGGGTGGCTCAAGGGAGAATATTTTTCAGAACAGTGGACTCGAAGGAGACCCTGTTCCTGGAGGCCAAATTTACTTTGTAATAACTGATAAAGGTATGAGGCCTTGCCCATTTCGCTGCCGCACAAATGGTATAAATTGGAGTTCTGGCCCGAAAGGCAGAAGAGCCCTTGATGCTATGGCCCTTGTAGAATGACCTTTTGCTGTGATGGGAAGCTCTTTGTTTTGAGATTTGTAAGTAAAGGTAATACAATCTGATAACCATTTTGAAAGAGTGACTTTTTATACAGGAGAGCCCTTCTTGATGTCTAAGGATACAAATAATTGGTCAGATGTTCTGTAATCCTTTGTCCTATGTAAGCATCAATATAATTGTCTATGTACATCAAGTTGCTGTAGCATGTACTCTGCCTTGTTGCCATAGGTTGGAAAAAAGACTGGCAGGTCTTGGAAAGTAAGGTTTGGGCCAGATGTCGTAACTTGAACTCTTTTGGGGTAAGTTTTGCCATCATTTTGGTTGTATCTAGATCTGCCCCTATAAAAATGATATGTTGAGATGGCAACAAGGCAGATTTTTCATAATTTATAGTGATTCCTAGGTAAGAGCAGAGTAGCAAGGTGGTGTCTCTCGCTTCTATGAGTAGATGCTTGGTGGTGGCAGTTAGGAGCATGTCATCTAGATATGGAAACACTCGGAATCCTAGGCATCTCCAGTGAGCCATGACCACTGCCATACACTTGGTGAACACTCTTGGGGCTGTAGTGATATGAAAGGGCAGAGCTCGAAACTGGTAGTGACTGGCTCCTAGCCGCCGAAAGCGCAAATGATTCCTGGATTGCCTGTCCATTTTTATGTGGTAGTATGCATCCTGGAGGTCTATAGAGCACATCCAGTCATCTTGTCCCAGAAAAGAGAGTACCGACTGCAGTGCTACCATCTGGAACTTTGACTTTCTTACCATTGTATTTAATTTGCTTAGATCTAGGATGCGTCTCCAGTCCTCTGTTTTCTTTGAGAACTACAAAGAACCTTGAGTAAGTTCCGGATCCTATTTGGTCTGCGGGGACTGTCTGGATGACTCTTTTTTTCTAGCAACTTTTGAATTTCTAGAGTTACCTGTTCCCTCTGACTAGGTGGAATGTCTGGGATATTTTTTATGCTTGGTATGGGAAAGGAAAAGGGTATGGAGTAACCTCTGGATACGATACTTTGTACCCACTTGTCTATTGTTATTTTTAGCCAGGCTTTTGGATACAAATCTAAGTGACCCCCAACTGCTTCGAGAGACAGACAGGTGGGCCTCCTTTCAGGAGTGCTGAAAGGGCTTACCAAGGAAGGTTTCCCTGTCGCCCTGATTTTGCGGACCCCCTCTGCCACAAGGTCAGCATCTTCCATTACTGTTTCCCCCTCTACCCCTGGGGGAAGAATCACATGTGTTAAGGAAAGCTCTCTGGGATTTTCGAAACCACATCTTTCCCCCCTTTTGGATAAGGTCTAGTAGGTAGGGAAAAATTGACTCCTACAGCAGAGAGAGTTTTCCCTTCTTGTTTAAACCTGGTCAGTGTCTCTTTAAATTTTGTCCCGAGCCAGGGATGAGCCGTCGAAAGGGGTGTTAATAAAGGAACACTTAAAGGGCTCCGCAAAGTTGCACAAACGCATCCAGGAATGTCTCTTAGGGAAATTCATGAACCCACTGCCCTATTCACTCCATCCACTGCATAAGAGATAAGCCTCATGGAGGAGTTGGCTACTGAATTTAAGGTGGAAAGCTGAGAGGAAACTTTTTCTGATACCGCTTCAGCTACAGAACCTTGGAGAGTATCTCCTAGCTCTTTCAGGAGATCTTTTTGAAGTCTGCTAAAATGGGTAAGACAATTCATCAATCTGAGTGCAAATGTTGTTGAAGAAATAGTGTGCTTTCTGTACCTGTCCATCGTACGAGACTCCTTGTTCGGCGGATGGACAGAAGAGGACATCTTTGAAAGCTCATTTTTTGTGGCCGCCACCATAACATCTACTGGGACTCCCTTTGTAAGAAAGTTCTTATCTGTAGGAAAAGTTATGAACTTATTTGGCTTCCAAGGAATGGGCTCCACTGTGTCTGGAGACTCACTCCTTTCGACAAACTAGGTCTGTAAGTTTGTCGAAAGGCGGAGTCACGCAAGTGGTGGAAGGGGGAGACCCGAAAGCCTTCAGGTATACAGACTCTCCCTCAGAAGGGTTGAAGGGCTTCCAGCTGCCTCTCTGCTTAAGTATTTCCAAAATGTCTGCAAAGGAGACATCCTCAGAAGGTGAGTGTAGGACCCTTTCAAGTCATCAAGGTCTGTATCGGATGAGATGGACTCCTCTGGGGAGTCTAGATGCTTTCTCTTGCATAGTCTTTTCCGAGGGATCTCCTCAGAAGGGTACTCTGGAGAGGTTTCAGAAGAGAAGGTTCATCCAATGGGGCATCCTGAGGCTTGGGGTCTCTGTGGAAGCAGTGATGCTGAGGCAGACACCGGTGCCTTTGGGGAAAAATGTCTTGACTTGAGAGCGGACCTGTCTGTGGATACTGCACTCTCCTCATCACCTCAAACGCACCCCGCCCATGATCCGAAGAAACACCTGGCTCTGAGGAACCAGACAGCATCCCCGGGACCGAGGGGGTTGGCTCACAGGCAGATGTAGGAGCTGAGCTCACCTGCACCAAAGCCCCGGGAGACAAGTTCGGATCCAACAACTGTCGGATCTGACTCCCCTCCCCAGACCCGACTGGAGAGCTTCGGCTTCTAGACTACTCGAGTTCAGATGAAACCGAGGCTGTCAGAGCGGTAGTCAGAACCCATCCTGGTATAGGTCTCAGCTCCCGTGGTTCCACTATAATCAGGTCAAGACATTCCAGCTCTGAAGTTGCAGATTGGATCGGAGGAGGAATCGATGGTGAAGGGGTAGTCTTGGTCGGCTCCAAATCCCTCTGGGTTGAAGTCGACAACAGTTTGGCAAGCACCAGTGTCCTCAAAAGCCTCTGCACCACCCGATCCATGTCATCATCAGAAAGGCTTCTGGAGGACTGAGAGGAGGGGGCAGGAGATCTAGCTGATTGCAGCAAAGGGGCTCTCAAGGTAGGAGAAACCGGCTCCGCAACTAAAACTCCATTGGCACCAACACAGAAGGAGCCAAAGAAGTAAATTTTTCAGGCCCAGCAGTCTTCGGCTCTGGAGATGCTACTTTTGCCAATTTTTAAGTGGCTCCGATTGGCCACTAAAAGAGGATGACCTCTTTCCCAACTTCTTGGACTTAGTAGAAGGAGATTTGGTCGATTTAGAAGTGCCCTGACCTTCTTCAATAGCTTAAGTGAAGGGGGTCTTTAGTAAACCTCTTAAAATCAGCTTATTTTTCTTCTCAAGCAGCACTCTATGGCTGAATGAGTGACAAATGGCACAGAATTCCTGTAAATGAACTGCCCCAAGGCAGTATACACAAATAGTGTGACCATCAGTAAGTGACATTTTCTGGTTACACTTTCCACATTTTTTTAACTCAGAGGGTTTAGTTTCTTTGGGTTCCTTAGACATGTTTGTATATAACCATAATAACAATAACTAACCACTACAACCAATATAAAATAAGGCTAGTACTACAATATTTGCTTTTTTTTGTTTTTGTTGTTTAAGCACAAGAAGAAGAGAATAATACTCATCAGAAAGGGGACAGTTCTCTAACTTAAATGAGACTGCCTAAAGTTAGACGGAGAGAAAAAAGGAGCTCTCTAACTGAAAAGGGCAGTGGCAGCCCTCTAATTTAAACAAGATGTCGTGTAAAGGGGGGAAAGAAAGAATCACCTTTCACAAAAACTCTCTAATTTAAATGAGCTTGTTATTAATAAAATTAAACCAAGGAAGCTCTCCAACTAAAAATGGGCTTAAGGGAGTAAATTTAAGCTGGGATAGGGAAGGGAAAAGGCCTAGAGGAAAAACGACAGCCAAAAGCAAAAAAATGACAACAGCGAACACTCTAACACTAAATAAAGTATCCTATAAACTCTAGAAGTTACATCCAAAGTAGCAGAATAACAATTATGCAATAAACAAAGAAATTTCCAGTTATCCAGAGCCAGTATGGAAGCACTCGATCTTATTTAGCATTAAACAAGATCTGTGGAGCTCTCCTAGAGCATGATGGGATAGGGTTACAGCCACAAGCTACTGGAAGACCTCTTGTTGAATCAGCTTTAACAGGTCCTGGTGGGTGGATTCCTTTTTTGTTGTAAACAAAGGTAATACAGTCTTTAAGACATTTAGCCAGAGTGACTTTAAACACTGGTCTTCCTAACGTAACTGAAGAAAAGGAAACAACTAGCTGGTCAGATTTGCTTATACCTTTAGTTCTGTGAAGGTAAAAACATAATTGTCTGTGAACATCAAGTAAATGCAGACAGTACTCTCCTTTGTTAGAAAAACTGGGAAAAAAGATGCAGATATAAAATTTGATTGATGTTTGACTTGGAACAACCTTACAAAGAAAGGAGCAATTTGTCGAGAGGGAGACCCTATCTTTATGAAAGACTAAGTGGGGAGATTTGCATGACAAGACTTGTATTTCAGATATTCTCCTGGCAGAGGTAATGGCTATTAAAAATAAGCGTTTTCCAAGGCAAGAATTTTATGTCACAAATGGCCGATGGCTCAAAAGGAGGAGAAATGAGAGCTTGTAGAATCAAATTTAAGTCCCAAGGTGCAGAAGTTTCCTTGTATGGTGGTCTAAGAATTAAAGTTCCCTTCAAAAACGGTTTTACAAAGTTTATGAAACATAAGGAATGAACCATTGCATCTGATACGGAAGTTAGAAATAGCAGACAGATGCACTCTAACTATAGAAGTTGAAGCTTCTGCCTCAAACAGTTAAGCCAAAAAGTGTAAAACTTTATCAACAGGCACTAAGTAAGGATCAAGATTACAATCTAGTGACCATTTGGTAAATTTCTGCCACTTGCTGTGGTACAGTTTTCTAGCTGAAGGTTTGTGGTGGGCTAGAAAAAGAAGTTATGTACCTACCATAACGTTCCATGTTAGTTGTCTTCATCTCGCCTTCCTTCTTGCTGGTTGGGATCAGAGCCGATCCTCGGCTCCGACTTGGCCAACTTCTATAGCTCGAGAGCTGTTTACTGGTTCGAGGCTACCCCTTATCCCATGATGCCTAGCGCTAGCTACCCAGATCTCATTTGTAATAGCTAACCCCAGACTTAGTCAGAGAACCAACCTGCCCAAGAAATAGGTTGAGCCTACCTATCATGCTCTCTAAATCAGTAGAGGAAACAAACCAGAGAACACTCAGCCAATGAAACCAAAACTCCCCTCGATCCAAAAGGACAGGGGGATGGAGGGTGGGACGCAAGAAGGAAGGCGAGATGAAGACAACTAACATGGAACGTTATGGTAGGTACATAACTTCTTTATGTTAAGTTGTCTATCTCGCCTTCGTTCTTGCTGGTTGGAACAGCGTCCTTAGCACCTACAATCCTGGGCAGTTCATTGGAACAGACTCTTCAGAACAGTGGAACCAAAGTCAGCTCTGTTCCTGGAGACCATATCTAGCTTGTAATCAGAAATAAAAGTATGAGGACTTGCCCATGTGGCAGCTGCACAAATAGAATCCATGGGCAACCTAGATTGGAAGGCTACAGAGGTGGCCAAAGCCCTAGTAGAATGACCTTTCGGTTTGATAGGCAACTCTTTGTTTCTCAATTGATAAATGAAGGTAATAATGTGAGACAACCACCTGGATAAGGTCACTTTGGAAACTGGGAAACCTTGTTTGCCTCGTGCATAGGAAAAGAATAGTTGGTCCGACTTCCTTGTATCCTTAGTCCTATGCAAGTAAAAACGCAATTGTCTGTGGACGTCCAATTGGTGTAATTTGTATTCTGCCTTGTTGGTGTGGTTAGGGAAAAACACAGGAAGGTCTATAGATTGGTTTAAATTATTTTCTGAGCAGACTTTCGGAAGGAAAGGTGGATTAGTCCTCAGAGCAACCCTGTCCTTATGAAAAACCAAGTATGGAGGACGAACACATAGTGCCTGAAGTTCAGAGATGCATCTGGCTGATGTAATAGCTACCAGAAAGAGTGTTTTCCAAGATAGAAATTTAATTGGGCAGGACGCTGCAGGTTCAAAGGGGGGCATAATTAGGGAGGTTAGTGCCAAATTAAGGTCCCAAGGAGGAGGGGGATCTCTCACTGGAGGTCTAAGGAGAGTAGTCCCTTTTAGAAAGGCTTTACAGAGCTTATGAGACATAATGTTCGAATTAGACAACCCAACATGAAAGTTGGAAATGGCTGCCAATTGAACCCTGATTGTAGCAGAAGCGGACCCAGAATGAAAGAGTTGTGCTAGGAACTCCAAAATTTTGTGGACTGGGGCTGAAAAGGGATCTATGTTCCTAGCCTCTGCCAAACAAGAAAAATGTTTCCATTTACTAGCATAAGTTTTTCTAGTCGTGGACTTGTGAGAGGACACAATAATCTCACACACAGCCGGAGAAATGCTGGGAAGCCTGGCTACGGTTGGAAGTGGAGCAACCAAGCTGTGAGCTGGAGTGTTTGGAGGGTTTGATGCAACCCGCCTGACTGATGAAATAGGTAGGTCTGGAATTGGATCCAGAGTCCAGGGCTGCTCGAGAAGGTAATGATGCAGGAACGGAAACCATATCTGTCAAGGCCAGTAGGGGGCAATGAGGATCATTTTGCAACCCAACGATATAGCTTTCTGTATGAGCTTCGGTATTAGGGGAAACGGAGGGAAGGCATAAAGAAGTCCCTGAGGCCAATCGTGGACTAGAGCATCTCTGGGAGAGTGACCTGGAAGCGGAAGAATGGAGTAGTAGTTGCTGCATTTGCTGTTGAAGGGGGTGGCAAAAAGATCGCAGCAAGGCTGTCCCCATTTGCGGAAAATCAGATCCGCAACTACCTGATTCAGAGACCACTCGTGAGGCATGAGAATCACTCTGCTGAAACTGCCCGCTATGACGTTGGACCTCCCAGGGATGTGCGTCGCAATCAGAAATCTTTGGGAGGAAATCGTCCACTGCCAGAGTCTGAGTGCTTCTCGACATAGGGGATAGGACCTGGTTCCGCCCTGCTTGTTGATGTACCATACCACTGACATGTTGTCCGTTTGAATTGCAATGGTCCCAGAAGGGAGAGAGTCCTGAAGAGCTTGCAATGCTAGGAGCACGGCTCTCATTTCTAAGACGTTTATATGCAGATGGTACTCGTGAGGGTGCCAAGTGCCTTGGACTGTTCTGCCCTGATAATGCCCCCCCACCCTATCAGGGAGGCGTCTGTGGTCACTGTGGCACCTGGAGGGGGCTGAATGAAGGGTCTGCCCTGAGACACTAGTGGGGAGACCATCCACCAGGAAAGGTGCCTCTTGCATGCTTTTGTAATCATGATCATGTGAGACATGGGCAGCTGTTGGAAAGACCACTGTGTGAACAGAAGCCACTGAAGGATTCTCATGTGAAAGTGGGACAGAGGGATTAGAAGAAATGCTGCTGCCATGGAACCCAGAGTTTGAAGAACGAACCTGACTTGGATCCTTTTGCTCTGCATTAGAATTTGTACTTACTGTCGAATTGTAGACAACCTGTCTGGCGGTGGCCTTGTGGACATGTTCCTTGTGTCTAAGTCTGCTCCTATATAGGTGATAGATTGACAGGGCAACAAGGCAGATTTTTCGAAGTTTATTGTGATGCCTAACTGGGAGCAGATTATGATTGTGTAGTCCCTGGCTTGCAGAAGTTGATGCCTGGTAGTAGCAGTGAGGGGCCAGTCGTCTAGATATGGAAACACCTGGAATCCCCGACGTCTCAGGTGAGCCGTGACCACTGCCATACATTTGGTGAACACCCTGGGGACTGTGTTGAGACCAAAGGGGACCCTTCCGAGTCATCTAAGTCTGTATCAGAAGTGACGGAGTCAATGTGCTTCCTCTTGCACTTCTTATGAGGGGGATCCTCTGAATGATCAGGGGCGGCCTCGGAAGAAGAGGAAACACCCAATGGAGTGCCCTGGAGCACTGGTTCCCCACCGGGTCTGGAGGAGGAGCAGAGGTTGGCATAGGCACTACAGGAAATTAAATTCATTATTTTAGAACAGCTAAGGTTGGATGAAAGGGGGGGGGACTGGGGGTCTCTTTTAGAATATAAAGAGTTATTATGGCAGCTAAGACTAGATGCAGGAAGGCGACCAGGGCTCAATGACGCTTGTAGCATTAGCAGCGTCCTGGGGTTAAGGAAGGCTAAATTATGAATTTTTGGTTTTCCAGTGTTTTCAGGGTTTACATATAGAAATAAAATTTTGCTGAATAAACAGCACATTTAAACATTTTTAACATACTAGCATGTGTATAGTATTGGCTTTTGAATATTGTTTTAATATTGCATAGTTTTAATATTGCATATTTTTAACACTGTATATTTTTATGGCAATCTGTGTGTACACCAACAATTGATTATCAAGTTTATGCATATGCTTTGTTGGACATTGCAGTGAGTTGTGCTTAGTAATGGTTTGCCTGCAAGCAGGTTTTGTACTAGCAAGTAATTTGAAGGGTTAATTAGACCTTCTCTTTTACTAATTGAATTATTGGTCAAGTTTTGACTACGTATATAAAGAACAACCAGCTTGATTTTATTGTATCTTGAAAAAGCTCAGCACCAGGCTGAGCGAAAGCGCTTGAGGAGATTTTTGTTTGTTATTAAAGCAAGAAAGTTTTTGTAAGTTGCAGCCTTTCATTTTCTGCCTTGCGGAAGAAGGAACATCAGCATTTCATCAACTTTTCATTCTGGGCTTCCAGAGCCAGCTTCCAGGTTGTGGATCTGCTTTACTTTATTGGTGCTTTTCACTTGTTCTTGGTTTACTACAGGGGACGGAGCTGATGGGGCCGATGGTGGAGCTGACTCAGTGGACAGCACACTCCTCATGACATCGAAGGCATCCCTGCCACGATGCAGAGAAGACTCCTGTTTCGAGGAAATCAGAATCCTTCTCTGCACTAAGGGAGATGGCTCCGAGGCCGATGTAGGAGCTGAGCTCACCTGCGCCGAAGCTCTGAGAGGGAGAATGGGGTTGGACAAGGGTCCGATGCCACTCGCCCCCTCGGAGCTGACAAGGGAGCCCCGGCGCCCAGATCCCTCGAAGGACGGCACCATCAAGGGAATCAGAGCCAATGACGGAACTGAAGGAGAAAGAATTATCGGAGCCGACGGTTCCACTACTCGAACCCCAACAAACTCCATCTCCGAGCTCAATGGAGTCGGAGGAGGAACATCAATAGAAGTGGATGGAGCCAACACCTGTTGAGGAGGGCTGGACAACATCTTGGCAGGTGCCTGCAACTTAAGCAACCTACTGATCACTCTCTCCATGTCGTGATCCGAGAGCCTAGAGGATCAAGAGGAGTGAGAAGATCTGTGACTGCGCTCGCTCTGAAGCAGGGGAGACTAAGGCGCCGAATGAATCGATTCTAGAGAGGGGGACCTCAGCCTCTTGTGGCTCCGCGACAGCTCCGAAGGTTCTGATGGAGCCGACGGGGAGATAGTCTTATCGGTTTTGGCCGGAACCAAGTGGCAGGACGAGTTTGAACCAAAGACGGCTCCGTACTTGGAGCCAACAATTTGGTAACTTTAGGGGATTTCACAGGCTGAGTCTTGGCCGGTGAATCCTGGGGCTTTAAAAGACCCCTGAGAATAAGCTTATTCTTGTGCTCCTGCAGAACTCTTGGACTAAATGCATGGCAGCTAGAACAAGAGTCCTGCAGGTGCACAGCGCCTAAACAATAGACGCAAGAAGTGTGCCCATCTGTCAGAGACATTTTCTGACAGCATGAGTCACACTTCTTGAACCCAGACACCTTGGATTCTTTAGACATCCCAAAACCAAAAGAAAAACACAACAGCTAACAATAATATACATTCTACAGGAAAAACTCAGTATACTACAAACTAACTAAAGATTTTTTTTATATATATAAATAGGAAGCCTCTAACTCAAATGGCTGGCCTATAAAAAAGATAGAAGGAAAGCCTCTAACTTAAATGGCTAACCTGACAGAAAAGGATAAGGAGGGGGGGGGGAGAACTTTCTAAATTAAACGAGTTCTAAAAAGAAGGGGGAAGGAACTAGTACTACACACTTAGCTAATACTACAAGTATAAAACTAAACATTAACAATAACCCCTAGGAAAAATACTATTTTTTGTAGAAAAAAGTTTTATAATAAACTTAATACAAGCCTGAGCCAGAAAAATGACACCTCGCATCTGAAGCGGCAAACGAGATCTGGGTAGCTAGCGCTAGGCATTATGGGATAAGGGGTAGCCTCGAGACAGTAAACAGCTCTCGATCTATAGAAGATGGCCGAGTCAGAGCCGAGGATTGGCTCGGATCCCAACCAGCAAGAACAAAGGCGAGATAGACAACTTAATATCAATGCGTTGGACCAGGGTAGAGAGGGAGGCTATCACGTGTACTAGAGAAGCCACTCAGTAAGCCTGAGATGCTGTATGTTCAGATGAACCAGTCCTTCCAGGTGGGACAGTAGGTCTGGAGCTGGGTCCAGTATCCATGGTTTCTGAAGTAGATGTAATCATAGGAAGGGAAACCAGACCTGTCATGGCCAGAATGGGCCAATGAGAATTATTCTGTTCTTTGACCTGTTGGCTTTCTTTAGAAACTGAGATATCAGTGGAATAGGAGGAAAGGCAAATAATAGATCAGGTGGCCAATCATAGAAAAGAGAGTCTCTGGGCGACTCCCCCAGTGGGGGGATCAGGGCAAAGTAACTGCTGCACTTGCTGTTCAGAGAGAGGCAAAGTGGTCGCAGCAAGTTTTGCCCCAAAGATGGAATACTTTGTCAACCACCACTGTATTGAGAGACCACTTGTGAGGCAGGAGAATGGTTCAGCTCAGCTTGTCCGCTATCACATTGGACCTCCCTAGAATGTGGACTGCCATTAGAAAGCAGTCAGATGAAATTGCCCATTGCCATACTCGGTGCACTTCTCGACAAAGAGGGTATGATCTGTTTCACCCTTGTTTGCTGATGTACCAGACTACCGACATGTCTGGTAAAACTGGTAGCATACCTGACTGGATCTTAGTCTCCCACCCTCAGCATTATTCTGATAATGGCACCCTCCCAGATCCACTTGGTGACCATCTACCAATTTACACATATCGACTCTCTTCACCCATACTCCAAACCCATAATTTCATTACTTTTCGTAGCCAGAAAAATTTCAACCCCACAACCTTCACTGATTCCCTTAAATCAATAAATTGGAACACCTTAAAAACTCTACCCTTAGATAATGCTGTTGCTCACTTCAATTCAACCTTCTTAAAAATCCTTGCTATTCACGCCCCCTTACAGACTAAGAGAATAAAAACCAAAACTGCCCCTTGGCTAACAAAAACTACTCTCATAACCATGAAACGCAGAGATAAAGTTTGGACTTACCAAAAAAATAAGTCTCCCCTACATCTAAATGAATATTAAACACTTAGAAATACAGTAAAAAAAGCTTATTACCACTGACCGACAAAATTACTTCTCTAAACTCCAAAACAGCAATACAACAAACCCACAGAAATTCTGGAAAGGAGTCGCTACCCTTCTCAGTTCAGGCAAAACTGACAACCCCAGCCCAGACCCTAATGCTCCTGACATAGACTTAGCTTCACAATTTAATTCCTTTTTCATCAACTCTATTTCAAAACTAACTTCGACATTCTCTAACAACACCACTCCCACCACCTCACCCTCATCTTCCTCTAATTACTCCCTTACCTCTTCTCCAACATCCTCACTCTCTCCTTGTCATCAACCACCTTCCTGTAATACCCTCCCTTTCCCTCTCTCTCCTTTTTCTCTACAACCTATTCCCATATCCACCATTAAAAAATTCCTTCAGAAGCTTAAGCCATGCTCCAACGCCCCAGACAACTTACCATCATATTTTCTTAGTATAGCCGCAGAATCCATTGCCTACCCCATTAGTATTCTAATCAACTGCTCTATACAAGAATCCATAGTACCCCAAATTTGGAAAAAGGCTTATATCATACCCTTACATAAGGGCGGCAAAAATAGCAACACAACTAATTTTCGTCCCATAGCCATCTTATCACCCATCTCTAAAATCCTAGAAAAATGTATCCAACAACAAATCCTACCATATCTCATAGACAATAACCTATTAACTCCAACACAACACGGTTTTAGACCTGGTCATAGTACTATGACAGCCCTACTCTCCTTCCTGGAAATTGTAAATAAAGCCCGTGACTCTCGACCCTTCTACTTGACCTCTCTAAAGCCTTTGATACTATCTCTCACAAACTTTTTCTAACTAAACTCTCTCAACTCAGCCTATCTCCCTCCTCTTTAAATTGGTTCTCCAGTTACTTATCCAATAGATACCAATCTGTCAAATGGAAAAAGGCCACCTCTTCCTTCCTTACTACCCCAACAGGAGTTCCCCAAGGTTCCATATTAGGTCCTCTCCTCTTCAATATATTCATAAATGACTTCCATAACTCTACCCCTTTCTCAAATATCATTCAATATGCGGATGATTCCACTATTATCTGCTCTGCAACATCTCTTCCCATACTACAAAAGCTAACACAAGACGCATTCTCTATCACAGAACAATGGATGAATCACAATCACCTAGCAATAAATGCCTCTAAAACTAAGCTAGTGATTTTCACTCCCACCAAAAACACCTCTATCCATTCTAACACTTTTTCTATCACTAGTCATAACAACACAGCTTTGGAATTGGTAACTGAGACTAAATTACTTGAGGTACAAATTGATAATAAACTTAAATTCAACTCCCACCTACAACTTAATATCAAAAAAACACCAACTCTGGTGTTTCTATCTAAAAACAAAAAAAAAAACAAAAAAATAATCCTTGTTTTCCCGCCTCTCCTCGACTAGTTTAGACCAGTTTACAGGCATTGCTGTATTCTGGGCTGTGGTGTAGTTCCTGTGTTGTCCATTACCTTACTTGGATAGAAGGAAGTTTCTTTGCTCACCAGTGAGAGTGGGGAGCCTTGAGCAGCCTAACTGTCCCTGTAGGAAGTGACCTCAGCACAAGAGCTGTAGTAATTGGTTGTTTTGGACCATTTCTAGCTCTTTTGAAGTTCCCTGTTTAAAATCCGCCTCTGGGCATTTTTTTCTGGCTATACTACTCAGACAAGCTCCTCGTGGTCCTGCAGAGTGGTCCTAGCTACAGAGAACTCAGACAAGCGACTACTTTCTGGATTTAAGTATCTTTGCTGTTTTTTTACTTTGAATAGCTTCTCTAGCTTACCCTAAACAAGCTTAAACTGCTTTTTAGCTGTTTCCTGCATTATTTTAATATCTGCACTTAAAGTTACATTTTAGTCGAATTTGATCAAAAGTTTGTTTGTTTAATTTAACTGTTGAGGCTGCCCACTAAACTGTGCTAGCCTGTGTAATTGATTTATTACTGTCTCTGCATTTTCTGTGTGTTTCTATCTAAAAACAAACCCCCCCCCCAAAAAAAATAATCCTTGTTTTCCCGCCTCTCCTCGACTAGTTTACAGGCATTGCTGTATTCTGGGCTGTGGTGTAGTTCCTGTGTTGTCCATTATCTTACTTGGATAGAAGGACGTTTCTTTGCTCACCAGTGGGAGTGGGGAGCCTTGAGCAGCCCACCTGTCCCTGTAGGAAGTGACCTCAGCACAAGAGCTGTAGTAATTGGTTGTTTTGGACCATTTCTAGCTATTTTGAAGTTTCCTGTTTAAAATCCGCGTTTGCACGGCTTTGCGCGGTTGTGCAGCACCGGTTAAACAAGGTTAAACTTCTTCTGGCTCCGCTAAGTCTGCTCTTCAAATTTTCCCTTAAGGAAGCTCTACTCTTAGTATAATCAGACTACTCGCTATATTATAAGCCTAGCACTTGTTCTCAAAACTTCTCTACTAAGTAAGCACTCTCGTACTAAGTAAGCACTACATCCGCCTACCACCCCTGTGAATATCCACTTCCCTTAAAGGCACAGCACTCCCTTATACTGTTCTAGCATGTCGAGTGGCAGATTTCTGGCGTCCACTCCAGTTCATCTGCTAAATCTGGGCATCTTGAGACAATGCTACAATTGTCTCATGTACACAGACAACCCTCTCCTCCTCCCAACAAACACAAATACATGTGAGAGATGCAACTATATAGCCAAACTGGAGGCTGAACTCTCTTAACTCAGGGCTGGCAAGACCAGACAGGAGGAGATGGTAACCACACACACAACAAACCCAGTCCCACATAGACCTACCACAACTGCAAACCAAACACATAAAAACACAAAGACATACTCGGAGGCTCTAATAAAAAACTTACCAAAACAATAGAGGCTCCCAAAGCAGACATCCAAAAACCCACCACCTCAAAACAAAACAAATACTTCAATAAATCAGTGTGTCAATCAATCACAGCCCTTAAGGCCAAACACCATGCCTGATACACTAGTAATAGGTAACTCTATAGTCAGACACACTGATGTCCCGCTTACCAGGCTGAACAAGGAGAGGGTGACTGTGAGCTGCCTATCGGGAGCTACGATCCGCCACATAACATACGCACTCAGGTCACTCCAAAGCAAGTACAAATATGACTCCGTCATTGTCCATGCTGGCGTGAATGACCTGAGACGTACCTCCCTGGACTACATGAAAAGAGACATAGAGGAGCTCTCTGATTATGTAGCCCAGGCTGGTATGACTCTGACCCTGAGCAGCATCTTGCCCTCACCAAGAATGATGCCACAATACAAAGACAAGATGATCAGCTTTAATAATTGGCTCAAGTACTGGTGTCATTCTAAGGGCATCCAATGTCTGTCTGCCTGGGATGACATGTTGGACAAGCCACACTGCTTCGCAAGGGACAGCTTGCACCTGTCACCACTGGGCTTCCGGATATTGGCTAAGGCTCTTGCCACCCCCATAGTGCCTTTTTTTAGGCAAGGCTCAAAAGACAAACCCACCTCCTTAGAAAACAAACATGGAAAAAAACTAAGGGTAATGCTGCTCAATGCCAGAAGTCTAAATCTCAAGATGCAGGCTCTCGATGCACTCCTCAGTATGGAGAACATCGACGTCTGTGCAGTAACTGAAACCTGGTTCAAGGCTCCTGGGAGCACCCCAGCGCTACCAGGCTATACCTCGTATCATGCTTTTCGGCCCCAAAACCCGGGCCGAACCGCAAAGGGAGGGGGAGTGTCCATATTCATCAAGGACACCCACACCTCCAGGTTAGTAGCAACACATGAAGCATCGGAGACCATACAGGTGCAACTAACCATAGGCAAAACTGCTATACAACTGGTAGCATGTTACAGACCGCCCTCCCAATCTCAGGAACCCCACTCAGCCTTCCTGAAGACATTGGAGGATATGAATGTATCACAAAATACCATCATACTGGGAGACTTCAACTACCCAAACATAGATTGGGTACATTATTCTAGCCCTAACACCCTAGCCCAAAGGTTCCTGGAATTCATTAATTGAAATGCACTGGAACAACTAGTCACCTCTCTCACTAGGGGAGATAATATACTAGACCTGATCATCACAAACATGGGGACAAAATGCTCCACACCGGAGGTATATCCCTCACTAGTGAGATCTGACCACAAACTAATCACCATGGATATACATATCCCACCTCCACCCCCAGCACAAAAGACCACAGTGAAAAACTTCTCAAAAGCAGACTTCACTCTTAAGACTGAGATGGCATCCTTTAAGCCCACTGGGCCAGTGGATACCACGTCCCACAATGCCAAATCCTTCACAAATGCTTTCTATGGACATCTCCAAGAATGCATGGATCATGCAATCCCAAATAAATCCAAGTCCCTCTCCACCAAAGGCAAGCGTCCTGTCTGGTGGACCTCAGCCATTAACAAATTGTATAACAAAAGAAGGAAGCTACTGCACGACAGAGCAAAATCCTATAAAGGGAAGACATCTCTGATCAACACTAGCAGAAAACTACGTTCTCTCATAAAAACTTCCAAGGCCACCTTTGAGAGAAAAATCGCTAAGGACACTAAAGATAACCACAAAGCCTTCTTCAGCTATGATAGAAACCTGGGCAGAAACCCTCAGATATGCTCAAAGTTAGTTCACAACAACAAAAAATACACTGAACCCACAGATATTGCCAACATTCTGGCTGACAGGTTCAGTGCAAATTTCTCCCCTCCCTCACCCCCAAAAGAAGAAATACTTATCCCAGCTGAATGTAATTAAACTGTCATCTCAGATGTCCAAGTGAGAGCCGCCCTCAACAAAGCTAAAAACACAGCATCAATGGGACCTGACGGTATCCCGGGTTGCATGCTATGTGAATTCCAAGAGGAGCTAAACCCGCACATAAAAATGCTATTTAACCTTAGCCTTAATACAGGATATGTACCTGAACACTGGCGTACAGCAACAGTGGTCCCACTCCATAAAGGGGGTACCTCTACAGACCCTGAGAACTACCACCCCATAAGCTTAACCAGCCTGGTCTGCAAAGCTATGGAAAGAATCATTATGGAACTTATAAACAGAGACATTGGGGACCTACAGACACTTGACCCCACCCAGTTCGGCTTTGTAAAGGGCAGATCCTGTCTTTTGAACCTGGGTGACTTTTTCGAAACAGTCACTAGAGCCATTGATGAGGGCAAAGCAGTCCATACAGCCTACCTGGACTTGGCTAAGGCCTTCGACACAATACCCCACTCAGGCATCATAGATAAGCTCAACAGCTTAAACATAAACCCTTATGTCACTAGATGGGTTGCAAACTGGCTAAAGGACAGAACCCATAAAGTTAAAACCGCTGGAGCAATGTCTGACTCAAAGCCAGTCACAAGTGGTGTCCCACAGGGATCTGTCCTGGGACCCCTCTTGTTCGGCATTTATTTCTCAGATGTTAAAGCAAACATGGGAGGGTTGTGGCTGACAAAGTTCGCAGATGACTGCAAACTAGGCGCCATAGTCGATACACCAGCGGACACATTCATCCTACAAAAAGGCCTCACAGGAACGGACAACTGGTGCCAGAGTCATGGCCTTAAACTAAATGCCAAAAAATGTATAGTCATCCCCTTTGGGAAAAACAAAGTACCCACAAATTATTACATAGACAGCAACCCACTGAGTACGGAAAAAGTAATCAGAGACCTAGGGACCCAAGTCGATAGCGACCTCTCATTTGACACCCACATTGCCAAAGTGGTTAGAAAAACATTCTACTTTGCACACCTTATCATGAAGGGATTCACATCCAGATCCAAGGATGTCATTGTACCCCTATACTCCTCCCTCATCAGACCCATGATTGAGTACAATGCCCCATTTGGTATGTACCTCACCCGGCATTTGCAACAGCTGGAGAGACCACAAAAGTACCTCACCAAGAGGATCAAGGGTCTCCAACATATGTCTTATTCTGCCAGACTAAAGAAACTCCAGCTCTATTCAGTAGCAAACCGCCTGCTCAGAGGTGATCTCTGCCTGACGTACAAGGCCATGTCCAATCAGGAACTGATGGACATGCTCCACTTCAAAAAATCCAAATCCATCAGAACCACGAGAGCTAAAGACTTAAACCTCGGCACAAGTATGAATAGGACATGCTGGAGGGATAGATTCATAACCCAGAGGCTTCTCATGCTCTGGAACAAGATCCCAGTTCATGTTAGGCAGAGCCCCTCACTGACTCTCTTCAAGAGAAATCCTGATGAGTGGATGGGAGATCGTAAGTTTACCCCAGGGGTCACATCTGTGTCACTACTAGACAGGGGCACAGTAAACTAATTCTTTTATATAAGGGGACCTTCACTGTGTCACTACTAGTCAGAGGCACAGTATTCTAAATCTATTCTGTGCATTTTTTGTACCATTTCATGGGGTGGCGAAAGCCACATCACTATGGCTAGGCTTACAAATGCCCCAGGGCAGATAGCCTAGTACTAAACTATGAAACTATAAACTATGAAACTAAGACAGACTTAGGGACACAAGTGGACAGTGGTTTCACTTTCGATAACCACATCACCACAACAGTCAGGAAATCCTTCTACGTGGCACACCTCATCACTAAGGGCTTTTCATCCAGAAAAAAGGAGGTCATTGTCCCACTGTACTCATCCCTCATTAGACCCATTATAGAGTATAATGCCCCATTTGGTATGTACCTCACAAGACATCTGCAACAGTTGGAAAGGCCACAGAAACACCTCACTAAAAGAATCACAGGCCTAAAGCAGATGCCATATGCTGACCGTCTAAAAAACCTCCAGCTATACTCTGTGGCATATCGTCTACTCAGAGGCGATCTCTACTTAACATACAAGGCCATGTCAAACCCTGAGCTGCTAGACATGCTCAACTTAAAGAAATCCAAATCCCTCAGAGCCACACGCTCCAGGGATCTAAACCTTATAATCACAATGAACAAAACATGCTGGAGGGATAGGTTCCTGACCCAGAGACTCCCCATACTCTGGAATAGACTGCCCATACATGTCAAGCATAGCGCCTCATTGGCCCTCTTCAAAAGGAACCTTGATGATTGGATAGGAGATAGGAAATTCACCCCAGGGATCATGTCAGCCACCCTACTAGACAGGGGCCCAGTGAAGTAAATATTGTGGGAAAAAATGTCCAGGGAATTGTTATGGCTAGGCTTGCATAGGCCTTAAGGCAGATAGCCTAGTACCAACTTATGAACCTATAAGATGGACCACACCAAGACAATACAAGCACAGTGTGTGTCCATCCATGTTTTACATTTTTCTGTCACATTTCTGGCACCTCTTGAAGTCAGAGGTGACTTTAGAGGGTTTTTGAGTTTTGTCAGCCATTGACAAAAAAGATAATGTATACAAATCACACACACACTTACAGATACACCAGAATATTACAGGACAGAACAAATCTCTCTCTCTCTCTTTTTTTTTTTTTTTTAGAGACTAGAAAAGAAAAAAAGAAGGAAAGGGATACCAGCAATGGTATGGAAGATTACCCAAAAGTAAAAGGGAAAAAGGTATCAACAAAACTACAAAAGGTAGAAATAGGGAACATGGCGCACACACACACATGATGTACAGAGTGTTTAAAGAGGAGCAGGTAGGATATACAAAAACTTTAGAAAAATTTAGAAGAAGAAGAAAGATATAAAATAAGACTTACAGTAAGCTATTGCTCGAGAGTTCAGATAGAATGCATCTGGCACTACAAAGCGGTAAGCGAGATCTGAGGTAATGTGGTGAGGAGCATTGTGAGTAGAGCTTAGCTCGAGAAATTTGGAAGGCACGAGCTAGAATAATGGCCAAGTCTGTTCCAAGGCTCGGAACCGAGCCCCACAGTCAAGGATTATGTGAAGATTAACTACATCAAAATTAGATGTTTATGAAATCCTAGATATAACACCTACATAAAAATAGCCATGTCAGTGACTTATGACAATCAGGTAAAAACTTCCATTCTATGTTTTGCGACTTCAGAGTAGATCAATACTGCTTTTAATGGCTATATATTGTCACCCTCTGCACAATTATATTGCTACTATGCTTCCAATTACAAGAATGTTGTCTTAGGTTTTGCGACTTCAGAGTAGATCAATACTGCTTTTAATGGCTATATATTGTCACCCTCTGCACAATTATATTGCTACTATGCTTCCAATTACAAGAATGTTGTCTTAGGAGAAATATATCTTTGTCATTTGCCATGTAATAAAAATTTGATTTGGTAAATTCATATTATGGATGCAGATTATTATTTCCCACCATGATCAGAATTACCTGGCTCCTAAACGAAAGAGAGTACAATACACAATGCCAGACTGTGACAGTAAAATGACTGAATCTGCCTATGTAAAACAGGTAGTATTTCAATCTCCACTGAGACTTCTTGATAAAACTGACAAGGAATTAATCTTGACACTTTCCAAGATGGCTGCACATTGAATAAAAGCTTAATTCTAGCTCTTCTTCTTCTTCTTTCGGCTGCTCCTGTTAGGGGTCTCCACAGCAGATCAACTGTTTCCATTTCTTCCTGTCCTCTGCATCATGCTCTGTCACACCAACCACCTGCATGTCCTCTCTCATCACATCCATAAACCTTATCTTAGGCCTTCCTCTTTTCCTGTTACCTGGCAGCTTCATCCTTAGCATCTTTTTCCCAATATACTCTGCATCCCTCCTCAGCACATGTCCAAACCAACGTAATCTTGCCTCTCTGGCTTTGTCTCCAAACCTTCCAACCTGGGCTGATCCTCTAATATACTTATTCCTAATCCTGTCCATCCTCGTAACACCCAGTGCAAATCTTAACATCTTCTACTCTGCCACGTCAAGCTCTGACTCCTGCCTTTTTGTCAATGCCACTGTTTCCATAACTGGTCTCACTACCCTCTTGTAGACCTTCCCTTTCACTCTTACTGGTACTCGTCTGTCACAAATCACTCCTGACACTCTTCTCCACCCACTCCATCCTGCCTGTACTCTCTTCTTCACCTCTCTTCAACACTCACCATTACTCTCAACTGTTGATCCCAAGTACTTAAACTTATCCACCTTCAACTCCTCTACTCCCTGCATCCTCACCATTCCTCTATCCTCCCTCTCATTCACACACATACATTCTGTCTTAGTCCTGCTGACCTTCATTCCTCTTCTCTCTAGAGCATATCTCCACCTCTCCAGGGTCTCCTCTACCTGTTCCCTACTCTCACTACAGATCACAATGTCATCTGCAAACATCATAGTCCACGGGGACTCCTGTCTGATCTCATCTGTCAACCTGTCAATCACCATTGCAAATAAGAAAGGGCTCAGATCTGATCCTTGATGTAAACCCACCTCCACCTTAAACGCATCTGTCACTCCCACCGCAGACCTCACCACTGTCAACTACCCTCGTACATATCCTGTACTACTCTTACATACTTCTCTGTCACTCCCGACTTCCTCATACAATACCACAACTCCTCCCTAGGCACCCTGTCACATATGCTTTCTCTAAGTCCACAAACACATAATGCAACTCCTTCTGACCTTCTCTGTACTTCTCCATCAACACTCTCAGAGCAAACATCGCATCTGTAGTGCTCTTTCCTGGCATGAAGCCATACTGCTGATCACTAATCATTACCACCCTTCTTAACCTAGCTTCCACTACTCTTTCCCATAACTTCATGCTGTGGCTGATCAATTTAATCCCTCTGTAGTTACTACAACCCTGCACGTCACCCTTATTCTTAAAAATCGGTACCAAAACACTTTTTCTCAATTCCTCAGGCATCCTCTCACTTTCCAAGATTTCATTAAACAATCTAGTTAAAAACTCCACTGCCATTTCACCTAAACACCTCCATGATTCTACAGGTATGTCATCTGGACCAACAGCCTTTCCATTCTTCATCCTCTTCATAGCTATCCTTACTTCCTCCTTGCTAATTCACTGCACTTCATGATTCACTATCCGCACATCTTCCAACCTTCTCTCCCTCTCATTCTCTTCATGCATCAGCCCCTCAAAGTACTTCCATCTGCTCAACACACTCTCCTCGCTTGCGAGTACATTTCTCTCATTATCCTTTATCACCCTTACCTGCTGCACATTTTTACTAGCTCGGTCCCTCTGTCTAGCCAATCGGTACAGGTCCTTTTCTCCCTCCTTAGTGTCCAACCTTTCATACAACTCTTCATACGCCTTATCCTTAGCCTTTGCCACCTCTCTCTTTGCCATGCACTTCATCTCCTTATACTCTTGTCTACTTTCTTCATCTCTCTGACAATCCCACTTCTTCTTTGCCAACCTCTTTCTCTGTGTACTCTCCTGTACTTCTTCATTCCACCACCAGGTCTCCTTGTCCTCCTTCCTCTTTCCAGATGTCACAGCAAGCACCTTTCTAGCCATCTCTCTTACTAGCTCTGCTGCAGTTACCCAGCTATTCTTCACTGCCACCCTGTGCCTGTCTTAACTCTTCCCTGAGCTCCACCTCACAATTACCCTTTTTCAATTTCCACCATTTGATCCTTGGTGCTGCCCTCACACTCATCCTCCTCTTCTTGATCACCAATGTCATCCTACAAACCACCATCCTGTGCTGCCTAACTACACTTTCCCCTGCCACCACTTTACAGTCTCCAATCTCCTTCAGACTGGCCCTTCTATATAAGATATAATCCACCTGTGTGCATCTTCCTCCACTCTTGTATGTCACCCTATGCTCCTCCCTCTTGTTAAAATACGTATTCACCACAGCCATGTCCATCCTTTTTGCAAAATCCACTACCATCTGACCTTCTGCATTCCATTGCTTAACACCATACCTACCCATCACTTCTTCATCCCCTCTGTTCCCTTCACCATGCCCATTGAAATCTGCACCAACCACCAGTCTCTCGCCCTTGGGTACAGTCATCGCCACTTCATCCAACTCACTCCAGAATTTTTTTTTCTCATCCATCGTACACCCAACTTGTGGGGCATATGCACTAACAACATTCATCATTACACCATCAATTTCCATCTTCATAAACATCACTCTATCTGACACTCTCTTCACCTCCAAAACACTCTTGGCATACTGTTCCTTAGGTTAATTAGCCTGTCATATTTTAAGGATATATTTTGTTTGAATGTAACAGGTGACTGGTAGTATGGTGGGTGTATTGGGATAGAGATTGTGATAGTATGACAAGTGCAATTAGTAGATGGGTGATGGGTAGAAGTGAGAGTAAGGGTGCAGTGATAGTGGTGGGGTTTGTCTTGTTATGGAGGTCTGGTAGGATGTAAGGTGTGCAAGAAGAGTGCAGGTAAGGAGTGTGAGCACATTAGGTAGTAGCATGACTGTGTCAGGTGAGCAGTTAGATTGGAAGTCGGTGGGGTACTGTGGGTGGTAGAGAAAATATGTTACTAGTATTTGTTCTGACTGGTTGCTGGTTATTAGGAGGGGTTAGTGCCTAGAATAAATCTAGATGTAGTGAGGGTGGGTGGAATTAGGGGGCAGGGTGGGGCATGAAGTGAGCCCATGTGTAGCATGGGCGAACAGAGCAGGGCTCAAACCCGTCCAAGCTGTGGATCAGCAAGTAAGTATCTGATGGCTACCAGTGAGCAGAATTCAACTGCTGATGAGCACTTGTATCCTGATGGGAGACTAGTAATTTAAAGATGGCTCCATAAACAGCAGGGATCTAATATAGATATACTAACCTCGAAAAAGGGCATAGCAAAATTAATTTAAAATGGGTGGCGAAAGCCAAACTCTGGCTAGGCTTATAAATGCCCTAGGGCAAATAGCCTAGTATGAACCTATGAACCTATGATAACCCCTATGCCATTTCTTCTCCCATCCACACCATGGTAAAACAATTTGAACCCGCCTCCGATACACCTAGCATTGCTCCCCTTCCATCTGGTCTCTTGCACACACAACATACCAACCTTCCTTCGGTCCATCATATCAGCTAGCTCTCTCCCTATACCAGTCATACTGCCAATATTCAAAGTTATGACCCTCATAGCTTAATTCTAGCTCTCCCAGAGTGACTGTGCCTGTGAAACTTTTTCCAATGTTTCAACAGAAAATGTTGGAGTGAAGGAAGGGAGCACAAGAGTTGACTTTAAGAATTGAGACTATGTTGGAAATGAAGAGGAGATAGGATTTGGGAGATGGACATGAACCATAATAAAACCAGTAACTTAATGTGGGATTACAATGCTAAAATTATATGTATGAAATATGACAAAACAAGAAAATCTGGAAATATTGGACTTTTTCAGAATTCGTTGGGCTTGTGGGGGACTAAAACATATGCCCTACTTCATGTCTTTAATGTTCAAAAAATTCTTTGGGAAGGGGAAGAGGAGAAAGTTAACTGTAAGTAAACATTTTTTTTCCTACTAGCACTGTTTTTGTAGTGCATGGTTTTCTTTGCATGCTATAAAGTAAAGTTTTCTCGGTTATTTTAAGTGTCATGGGGATTGTAGATAGGTGCTGCTGTTCTTTTTTACTTTTCTTTCTCCCTTCTGGTTCAGTTTTAGGAAATGTAAGGAAGAAAGTCTGGTTGAAAGATCATGACAAAAGAAAAAAATAATGTGCTTTTTCTCATTCTTGCATATGGAAATGACTGCATTAAAGACATTAAATTGATTTAGTAACACATTTTACAAGTAAGCAAGTAAATGAAAAAGAATACTGAATATTATGAGGCTTTTTTATAGAAAAAAACATGTATGCTCGGTAGCAGTTCTGCAGCTGGTCTTCATGTTTCCATGAAAACAATCTGATAAAGAGAAACTGACTGTCTGGTTCTCATGACTCCATGAAGACAATCTGATAAAGAGAAACTGGCTACAGTCTGGTTGAGAGTGATTGGTTGAAGAAAATAATGAGAAGAGAAACTGGCTAGGTGTTGATGTTCTCTGAAAGCATTCAGGTGTTTTCCCAGCTGAAAGAGCTATAAAGAAAAGACAAAACCAATTAGCACTTAGTAGCAGCACAGACTGCACCTTTTTAACCTTTCATTTAGGTTAACTCAAGTCTGTCAGTGTGGCTCTCAGTTTGGGACTTTTGTTCCTATTAGGATAGTAAAACTTCGGTATTTGAAGATGTACATAGTTTTGTGTGTTAGCATTAAGTTAATAGGTTTTAGGGGGTATTGGGAGTGTTTTTTTTTTGTTTTTTTTTTGTTTGAGGGCTTTCAATAAAACAAAATGTTTTGGAAGATGTGACAAAGGCTCAAATGGATATGACAATAAACTGTACAAAAATTCAAACTGTCAAACAGTGTATGCATGTAACACAAAAGCTGGAACTAGACAGTTAAAAAGGATATTATACATAAAAGGCGGGAATAATAACTTTTTAATGCAATGATGCTTTATGTAAAATCTTTAAATGTCAACGGTCTCACAGACAAATACAAAAAATTTGGACTGCAAATAACTATGTTACAGGTAACACACTTAGAAAGAACTGAACATGTGAATTTGATAAAGAAAGGTTTTCAGGGTGGTTATTCATTGGAATACCTGGGACAAAGGAAAAGAAGAGTACTTACATTAATTGCAAGATGAGCTCCAATAGTGATAAAAAAGGATAAAAATATATAATAATGGCAGATTTGTAGTGCTAAGGAACTACTGCCAAGGGAGGGGGATTACACTGGCATGTATTTATATTCTACCTAAAACTGCTGTAATGGGGCTTAAGAAAATTCTGGGAGAACTAATCAGTTTTCAGCAAGGAATATTACTTACAGGTAGGGACTGGAATGTGATTTGTAACAGTGAAGATGTATCTGGTCGGCCCAGAAGGGAAAGTATAACAAAGAAGGGTAGATTTTTGAAGAAATTTATGAAATTATTTGACATGGAAGATATGAATTCAGTAATAGGAGTTTGGAGCAAATTTACATGTTATTCCCTAAGATATAAAAACTGGGCTAGGCTACACAGAATTTATATTTCACAAGTACATGTGTATTTAATTGAACTTCTTGATATGCATCCAATAACTATTTCAGAACATGTGCCAACAATAAATAAAAACACAGGATAATGAAATAAAAATGAGACACTGATGCTTTCCCACCTATCTGTTGAAAACAGAGGAATTTAAGGAATGAGTAGTGGAGGTTATTCAGTAGCTACTAGAGAGGACAGAAATTTCTTATGAAAATATAGCTAGAGCGTAGGATAAAATTAAGGTAGAGTTTAAAAAAACAGGGTGTAAATAAAAGAAAGAAAGCTACCATTAAGAGGTAACCAAAATTATTTAGAGGGACTGACAAATGTATAGCAGAACATGAGGAATCTCACAGATCAAGAAGAGGATAAACTGCAGAATGCTAAGCAGAAAATAAGGGATTGCCTTGATAATATGCACGAGTTTAGAAAGATTGCTATTAAGCCACTGTTTTTTGACAATAACAGTAGAGCATAAAAACTTTTAGCACAATGACAAAGGCAACAGAAAGTAGAAAGGGCTGTCGCCAATAACAAGGGAGGTAACAAGAAATCCTGTAGAGGTAATAGAAATATTTTGGAAATTATATGAAAGTCTATATAAAGCAGAGGCATATGGAAATCAAGAAAAAATACAAATGGAAATGTTTATGGAAGAATTAAATATGCCAAGGTTAGAGGTAGATGAGGTGCAATTACTAACTGTTAGGATAGGAGGAGATGAGATAAAAATTGTGATGTATAACCCAATCTACAGGAATATCTCCAGGAACAGATGGTATTCCTGTGGAAGTTTGGAAGCTAGGAGGGAAAAAAAACTGATAAAAGATCTGGAAGGTTATATTTAACAGTATATTAAGAGGAGGAAATGTACCAACATCCTAGAAGAAAGCAGTGGTAGTTGTAATAACTAAAGAACATAAAGATCCATCAGATCCAGCTTCATACAGGCCCATTTCAATATTAAACCATGATTATAAAATGTTCAAGTTTATAATGGCTAAAAGAATGATAAACAGAATGCCAAAATTGATAGATATAGATTAATGTGGTTTTGTGGAGGGGATGCAAACTTTTGACAACATTAACAGAACACTGATGATCCAGAGAGAAGCAGAATGTAAGAAAATACCATTGTTGTTGGTGGGTCTTGATGCAGAGAAAGCATTTGACAGAGTAAGCTGGGACATTATGAGCAGGGCAATGGAAGTATTTGCATTTCCTGAAAAAAAGGCTGATTAGGAGGCTATATGAGGGGTTGGAGGTGAAAATTTAAGTGGGTGGGGTCCTCTCTGATAATTTCTGCTTGAGCAGAGGAACCAGGCAGGGGTGTCCTCCCTCCCCTTTGTTATTTGCATTATATTTAGAACCACTGGCAAAAAACATAAGGGACTCAGAAATTCAATGATGTAATTGGCATGGTAGTCAAGAAAAGCTGTCTGTATTTGCAGATGATATTATTTTATACCTGACAAAACCAGAGAGACATTACAGTGTTGTGGAACATTTTCAGACTGTATCAAATTTTTTCAGGATACAAAATTAATGAAGCTAAAACAAAGACAATAGCTGTAAATTATGTATCACATATGAATTGGTTCAGCAATATCTGTATTTATGGGGACATGATAAAATGTAGTATTTAGGAGTATGGATTAAAAATGATTGTGGTGTGTCAGCTAAGTCTATGTGGGAAGAGACTAAACAAAAGATAATAAAAAAAAAAACAGAAAAAATTTAAGCTTTGTTACATGGATATGGATAGTAGGATACAAGCAGTCGAAATGTTTTTACCCGTTTAGGCTTATACATAGGTCAGGCATATTTTTATCAACCAAAGGAGAAGCTGTGGATAGCAATTAACAAAGAGCTGAAGGAATCTATCTGGGAGGGGAAGATGGTAAGAGGCAAGAGGGATAAACTGATTCTTCCAGTAGAACAGGGCAGATTGGGATTACCCAATTTGAATAGGTATTTCAGAGCTACATAGTTAAGGCTCCTATACATAGCACAAGCAGACAACTATAATTCAAAGTGGAAAGGGATGATGTTGAAATAGGAGAGAAGTTCAAGAAACAAGGAGAGACTGAGATTTTGGATGCATGCCTTTAAGGGGAATAACAATAATCATATAGAATAGTATATCCATAAAGTAGCAGAAAGTATTCTAAGAACCAAGCCAACACAGGAATGGAGAAAGGAGATTCTGCAGATAGGGTTGACTGCAATTACGGAAACAGGCAAGAGGGGGATGGAATTCATTGGAAAAAAAATGGCAAAGGAACCAAGGTATTGGGAGCAAATAACTAGACAGAGAAAGGTAACAGAATGGGAAGCGGCCAATAACTATTTGGAGTGTACGTTAGACATTGCCTTCTCTACCAAGGAATGATATCAGAGTATAGGCAAAGAGAAAGAAATAGGGGGGTCCTAAATGAAAAATCCAGTACTGGTAGAGTTTTTAGTAGAATCTAAGAACAGAACCTGCCATTTAAAAAAAGAATAATTAGTACAGCATATAAAATATTGCATGATAACTATAAGGATAAATCAGAAGAAGTTAGAAAGGATTGGAAGGAGAGACTGGATAAGTAATTCACAAATAAATAATGATAGGATAGATGTATGTCTCCCAAATATGCAACAAAATCTAGAAGGTTTAGGATTTTTGCTTGGAAATATTTACATAGATACTTTTATACCCAAAGTAGACTCTGGAGAATTTTTCCTCAGGTAGACAGCAAATGTTGGAGGTGTGACGAGGAAGAAAGAGGTACTTGGGAACATATTTTCTGAGAGTGTGGTGAGTTGGCAGACTTTAAGGATTCCCTGTGGGATGCACTGTCAGAGATGCTGGGTGGGTGGAATGGTGATGAGGGAGATGATTTTTCTGAGCTGTGATATTGGAACTGCTTAGACATGGTAAGGCCGTGCTGTGTTTAATCATGGTGGCTGCCAAAAAAACAATTACTAGAAAACGGAAATCAAAATCTAAACCAACTATATTAGAAGTAGTGAATATAGTAACAGAGATAAAACAACTGGAACTGAGATCTTTAGAAAAGTGTAGGAGCAAACTATATAGGAAGAAAATGGACATTGTGGGAACAATACATACAAAGGAGGAAAGAGGTTTAAAAGAAGGCAGGGCTTAAATGAGCTACATAATGTTTGAAAATGATTGGGTAGATTATAAGTGATGTATGTTTGCAACTGGGAGTGTGTCAGTATGGTTTGTGATGTAAAATGCTTGCAACTAGGATTATGTTGAGGTGTTTTTTTATCATAGGTTGGTACTAGGCTATCGGCCCTAGGGCCTATACAAGCCTAGCCATAACAATTCGCTGGCTATTTCTTCCCACAATATTTACTTTCCCTTCATTTACATAAATGTATCACTGTCTATGTAGTAAGTGATGGTTTAATAAAGATGTCTCTTATTTAAAAAACAAAAGGCAGGAATTGAATAATTTATGCAATATTGCCTAGGTTACATGATATATAGCAATATATATAAAGTATAATGTTTATGATAATATAGTTTGATTACTTTTATATGAATGTAAATTTGCCTATGTCACAAGTGACAATTTAATAAAGGCATTTTAAAAAAGGACTTAATCGTGGCAATTCAGGTAAATAATGTGTTTGATACTGCTATTTTATCCATAGGAATCTCAGAGCAACTCAGTCCTAAATCTGACTGCAACAAACTGCTCTCTTTAGCAAATAGTAGTTCTGGCATTACTACACAAACAGAGAGGTATGGAAGCTGTTAGATTTTTTTCTGGGTGATGGCCCTGTCAGCAATTATGTGATACAATTATTATATTTTTGTTTGACTAATAATTTTTTTGAGTTTAACAAGCTAATTTACCACCAAGTACAGGGTACTGCCAAGGGTGCATCTTTTTCACCCATGTATGCTAACCTGTTTATGGGCCTTTCTGAAGTTGAGTTTTTCTATAGATTGAATTTTTTAATAGTTATGTTGTTTTATATTGTAGATATATAGATAATTTGAGTTTTTTATGTAAGGGGGGTGCTGAAATAGCCCCTCAGTTTATTAATGACGTAGATAAAAATCATTTTCAGATAAAATTTGATTGCTTACAGACAGGAAAAATAGTTAACTATCTAGATGTCACTTTGACTATTAGGAATAATAACATAGTAACTAACATACATAGAAAGGGAAATGGAGATTATAATATTTTAGATAGTAGCAGCTGCCATCCACCACATACTTTGAAAGCACTACCTTACAGTGAATTATTGAGAGTTAGCAGACTGTGTAATGATGAAATGGGTTTAGAAAAGGAAATAATAAAAACATGCATAAACGTTAAGCAAAGGAGGGTATGATGAAAAAGTTATTTTAGATGCCCTTCATAAATTCATTAATACCAGCTTATTTTACAACAGGCCTTATTGAATAAGGTAAACAACAATAGAAAATTTAATATAGTGCAGGAGTGTAGAGTGTATGTTGTTACTGTATATAATATCTTAAGTGAGAAAATTATTGATGCCACTAGATATTATTGGCCTTATTTAATTAATATGGAAGGGGTAAAAAATCTTTATAGAACTCCAAATATCTCATTTAAGAGGCGCTGGAATATCAAAGATATGGTGGTACACAATGGTTTTGTTTTACAAGGTTAAATTTACAGGTTTTGGAATGTGGCACCTTCCCTTATGGAAGGTGCTCAGTCTGCCCTAATATTACTAAATGTTTTGAAAAAAATAAATGGTGCACAATTTTGTTCTACTTCTGTTTTTTTCATGTATGACTAAATCAGTGATATACATACCTCTCAACCGGGGAACATCAAAAATCTGGACAAGGCCCATGAAAAATAGGTACAAATCTGTACACTGATTAACATATAATTTGCATACATAATTATGTAACCCCACCCACTCCAATGGAATTGTGGGATACCAACTTTCAAACGCAAACTGAAGAACAGACAACAAAAATATGGCACCAGTCTCCCCGTGCAGTCATTCCAATGTCCCATTACCTGGCTATTTCATCCCATTTACCATAAACACTAATGTATGCATACTGCTTTACTTCTACAATGATTATTTGGATTTTATTTTTACATTTCACAGCACAGAAATGCAGAAACAGTAATAGACATCATCTGGTAAACAAAGCAATACTGTCTCACAATGAAAACAGGCTTGACATTAAAACTTCTCTGCCCTTGAAACTCACATTCTTTGAAACAGCATTGAAACCCACACCACATCCAAAGAAAATGCATCTGGCCAGTGGTGGATAAAGATTACCTTTGGACAGTTTTCAAATCATTGGCCCCTTGCACACAATACAAGAAACATACATGTGTTCTTTTCTTTATACACCTTCCTGACTTTATTAAATTATATTCCTTGTATAATACAACACACTTGTTAGAGTGCATTTTAAATTTGTTTGAACATTTTACCAGTAGGCTGTACTGCAGGCAATGAAAAAAAAAAACACATGAACCAATAATGAAAAAACTGTCCAATTCAGAACATTTCCATCATAGAAGTCTACTTCCACACCCACACTATAAATAGAATGTCAGTAATGTAAGCCATAGGTATCTTGCTCAGCAGCTCGCACATATTTTCAATTTCATTTTTTGGGGGGGAGGGGACAAAAGGTCAAAAAAATCTGCACAAAGCTCAGAACATAACTCTCAACTCTTAGCAGAAAAAAAATGCTCTTTCTTCTCATCATAGTTCTCAACTCTTAGTACAAAAAAAAAATCTGGACAAAGCTCAGAACATAACTCTCAACTCTTAGAAGGAAAAAAAACGTTCTCACTTCTCATCATATCTCTCAACTCCTTCTCAACATAGCTCTCAACTCTTAGCACAAAATAAATCTGGACAAAGCTCAGAGTGTGATATATTTTATTTATCTCTACACAGAATAACAATAAATAATTATTGTTATTCATGCTACCATCTACAGGCCAGACTACAAAACTAACTCTAGAGGTGCATGCTTGTTCATTTAAATCACTTAATAGATCTTAAGAGGTAGCGTATCTCAGAACAAGTGTATGCCATGGTTTGCAGGACCCAGATTACTCTCAGCATCAAAGATGTAGTTATAAATAAAGCCCTGACCAGCACTGTAGTTTGCCTAGAAAAAATGCAATAACGATTTTTGCAGCAGTAAAAAGCTCTACTAGAAGTGTGCAACAAACAACGAACAAATTACTTTTGAAAGTATAAATACGACCAATGGAGTGGGAAGCCCATACCTGCACTCACATTTTTAAACATTAGCAAACAGTTCTCAAAGCCACATTTAGTAGCAAACATAAAATATTATCAAAATCAGGACTTTAAACGATATTTGCAGTTTGTTTCATGACTTATAGTGAAAGCATGTACATATTTTAAATTTAGATCATGACTGCTTTGAGCTGTATTTGGTTAAAAACTTAAAAGCTGTAAATCAAATAAATGCACTAGTCAGTGTATAGGCATTAGCTGATATTCACAGACATCAGAAATAGCATGGCAGATCATAATTCTGTATGAGAAAAGTAATCTGCAGTGTAAAACGTAAATATCTTATGTTGCAAAATGTAACAGGCAACAGGTGGTGAGAGGCACAGAACAAAACTAAGAAATGCAGTAAAATAGGGCTTAGCAATTATACATGAAAAAAATAAATAAATATGGTAGTATGACAGCGTAACCTGTAATGTGTATAACACAGTCAGCTTAGAAATGGTGGTGGCTAGAGGGACATTGGGCTTTTTTTTCCCTGTACCACACACACACACACACACACACACACACACACACACACACACACCACCAGTTCAAGCAAACAAGTTCCTCTGCGGTTCCAGCTTTGCAATTCTGCCTGCTAGCAGGTTCCTCTGCTGTTCCAGCTTTCTGCCATTATCCCTGTTTACAAAACAAGTTCCACTGCTATTCCCATTCCCGCCTGCTCACAATTCAATTTCGGACAGCCAGAAATGATGATGTGAGCTCCTTGAGCTCAATTCTGACTGGCTTATAGCCTGACGGAGCTGACGTCATCGCGCATGCGATGATGTCAGTTCCAACAGTGCGAAAATTAAAAAAACAAAGCAAAAAAAATCGGAAATGAAGGGGTGCCACTCGGGAATCATGGCACCCCTTTATTTGGACCCCAAAACTCGGTAAAAAACGAGAAATTCAGAACGGTTGGGAGGTAAGGTGATATATGCTTTATCTTGCCCCTGTAATTTGTTCTATATAAGGGAGACTAATAGAATATTTAAGCCAAGGTTGCAAGAACATTTCAGAGATACAAAGAATAACAAAGTTATATGTCCTATAGTTTTACATTTTTTTTACTTGTCATAGTAGTGATTTTTCACTGTTAAAAGCTTGCATTTTGGAACATATTTCAGAAACAGATGAAGTGTTAATGAAAAAGAAATTATTGTATAAAGAAACTGTATATATTTTAAAATGTAATACACTATCTCCAGAAGGTTTAAACAGTGAATTTAACTGGACGGTGTTCCTTTAAAATGTATATATGAATATTTTAATTAGATGGTTAAGTGAATTTGTGTGTGTGTGTATATATATATATATATATATATATATATATATATATATATATATATATATATGTGTGTATGTATGGTGTTGAATATTTTGTAAATCCAGGAAGGCTGTGTCGAAGCGCCAGAGTGTTATTCAGTGTGAATAAACTATTTAATATAAAATTTCTGGCATTTTTTTGCTGGCTTTGTAGTCTGGTGTGTTTTTTTTTATATGTGAAGTATAATGTTTGTTATGATAATATAGTTTGATTACTTTTATATGAATGTAAATTTGCCTGTGTCACAAGTGACAACTTAATAAAGGCATTTTAAAAAAGGAATTAATCATGGCAATTCAGGTATATAATGTGTTTGATGCTGCTATTTTATCTATAGGAATCTCAGAGGAACTCAGTCCTAAATTTGACTGCAACAAACTGCTCTCTTTAGTAAATAGTAGTTCTGGCATTACTACACAAACAGAGAGAAAGATGGTCTTTCCTTGTGAAACATATTGATTTTTAGACTTGTGTGACAAAAAATAAATTCTGGACATATACTGCATTCTACATCCTGAACAGCAGATATATATCTTCTCATAATGGAAACTCAAGTGTAATACAATGTGCCAGGCAATTACTGTGCATGCAAACATTACCTCAATCTCCATTTCACAGTTCATGACTAAACCCAGGGAATCATCCATATTCTCTCAAATGCAAAATGCATCCATGACTGCTATCCCCACAAGCAGGGATTTTGGCATAGCTCACAAATGTATCTTGACACCATCACACCTTCCCCGACAACAGAAGGAGCTTTGATCATGACATAAAAAAAACATTACTTTATGTGCAGAGATACGGTATTTTTTTTTTTACTTATGCTTCAATGACATCTATAATCCAGACATGTGACACCCTCCCTTCCTTGTGTAGAAATCATATACCCACCACTACTGGAAAGAGAATAATGCAAATTAGGATACTGAAATGCATGTAAAATTCTACATCTAGCATATGTATAAAACAAAACAAAAAGAAAGTTGTCAATTTGATGGTCCTTCAAACATCTTTTAAGAAAATACAGTATGAACTCAACACATTCTACCCTTAGGGATTCCAGTGCTGCTTAAAACTGAATTGTCACCATCACAATGTCCCTCACAGCATGGAGAGTTTGGTCATGCCATGTCAGGAGTGACCAAAAATTATAATTTGTGAAATATGTATGACTTTTAATGTGATGATAGCTCAGTTTTTGAGTATGTGCTGCATTACCCATATAAGTCATATACCATTCAATGGTAATAAAATATAATGCAACTTGCCAGATTGTGTCAGTGAAGTATAACCAAACCCTACATTTGTTACCCATGTAGCAAAGGCAATATATCAGTCCACCCTTCAGAGTTCTTAATAAAACTGTCAGACAACTATAGGAGGAAAACCAAATACAACATCCACCAAACAGTATCATTCTACCTTTAGGGATTTCATTACTGTACTTGTGTACAGCACGCTGGGCCTTCAAGCACATGGAGTTCTAGCCATGTCAAATCTGCAGTCATAAAAGTTATTTTTAGTCTTCAGATATGATTTTTCTTCTGGTGTAATAGCAACATAATAAAGATATAGTATGGATATTCTGCATTCCCCATCCCAAGCAGAATGTATGTCTCACCTTTATGGGGAAAATTATTATAACATAACAGCCTAGCATATTTTAAAGAATCTGTGGGTCTACTGGTAGAGCCTCTTATTACAGGGTTATCTGAAACAGTTTGAATTTTACAATAAAATTCTGAGTAATAAACCTACACATTTAATTGTAACCTGTACCAAGGCTGTGCTTTTAGGTACAGAGGTAGTTGAACAGTTGCATGTTTAATTTCTGAGTGCCAAATCACATTTTCTAATAATATTTCCTTTCTTCTGAATGCACACTTCAAATTCTGATAAAATTACATTCAGAGACAAGTATGTGGTGCTTTTGTTATAAAAGCAAAATGTATTTATGACACATGCATGATTTTATGCATTATATACACACCTCTATGAGAAAAAGGAAAATGTGCATGACTGTTGGGAAATTAATCAAAACATTTCTTCAATAAAATGTGGATGTTGTGAAATTACAATAATAAAGTAATGACCTGAAAACAAAAAAAATGGGTTATGTCTTTATTGTGTTTGTAAAAAAAAAAAAAAAAACAGCAAACACTAGTTTCAGTTGTATTTGCCCATATACCTTTCCCAGTGTATGTGCCCCTTTCTGATGGGATAAATTTGCTGACTGCTGAGTTGAATAAACTATCTAAAGCAATGACATTTTTTACATTCACATTCAAATAGTCTCTTAACAAACCAGACAACAATTTAACACTTATGAAGTGATAGTAGTAGCAAATCAGTTTCATACACACTTGACCAACCCCAAGGAAAAAGACACTTTTTGTGCACATTATTTTGACTGTGATAAAAGAAATGTCAACAGTAATGTATTTTTAATTTATACACACAGAAGCATACACTGTTAATCAAAAAGTCATATCAATGGTTATTTAATACAGATGATACAGTTGTCTTGTGTTTTCGCACACAGCCTGACTCCAAACTAAACAGATTCTTTCTGTATAAACCTCTGAAATCTGACTGCAATGAAATAATGACCACAGCAATGTACCGCAGCTTGCTTTCAGACAAATATGCAATCCCCTGACAAGCCATATCAATGATCATTTAATACCGACTGTATAACCAACTGTTCTTTGCTTTCACACATGGACTACCTCCCTCACCTAAAAGGCACTTTCTTTGTACAACTCTGCAATGACAGTGAAAGAAATAATAAGTACACTAACACATTCCAGCCGCCCTTATACACATGCACACTCCTTCTCAGTGACCTTGTAGTAGTGATAAAGTGCTTTCTTTCACCAAGTCTCCCTTCAAACCTCCATCCCAAATAATTATATTGTTTGTCCATGTTTAATCAACGTGTAAGAAACAATGGTCACAGTAATATATTTCAAACTTGCTACTTATACATGTATACTACTCTTCCAGGAAGGGAATACTGATGATCTTTAAACAGTAATTATATAAGTACAGTTGTGTCTATAAACTTACCATAACAGTAGATGTTCGAATGATCACTGCTGCAGTAGCCTTACCCATATAGGTTATATCTTGCTAAGGATACAACAGCTGGCCAACTTCCAAAGCTTAAGGGCACTTTTCATTCACCCAAACAGCTTTAGCAGAACTACAGAAAAAGAGTGGTTTGGGCTCCAGGGATTTCATACCAACTGGGAGAGGGAGGTAAGGTCAGTTTAGGGAAAAAAATGTAAAGGTACTTACCCTGGTAACAAAAACATAGAAATATAACAAATCTTGGATTGTGCCCTGTCTCAGCTACAGATTGCTAACAAAACTTAATAGCTACACTACTGCAGATTTAAGAAGGTTAAAGTTTTCATATAGCTGCTCTCTGCCAGCTAAACTTTGTACCAAGAGCTGTGATGCACCAATTCAACAAAAATCTTTATTTTTGCTATTAGTTCCAGGCTTTAGCTTACTCAGTCACTTATGTTTCCCCATTTCATGTGTCCCAACAGTATTTTTTTTTCCTTAACTCACTTCCTTCACTGCTCTAGCTGATCTGTGTGGCACATCTTCAACCATTTTCTCGCAGAGCACATTTGTTGCCATTAAGAGTTCTTATGCCATTTTGTCTGATTCTTTTTGGTATTGTATTGTATTAACTTGGGGAAGAGCTGCATTTGCACCAGCACCTCTCCTTACTTTATCTAACATTCTGATAAGTTAACCAATGAATGACAACACTTCCTCATAATTAACTTAGTAAAAATCAGAGATTTCATTTTTACCAAAGTTGTTGTGTCTTTCGGCTTTTCCCAGTTAGGGGTCACCATAGCGGTACTCCGGTCCACTAATGATTGGCAGTAGATTTTTATGTGCCGAGTTGCCAGCCCTGACGCACAACCTTCAACGAAGGTACGCCCATTCATGCATATTTCCAGACAGAAGATGCTCTAGCTGAGAATCGAACGGGACAACGTCTTACTGTCAGGTGATAGCGCTACCGCAGCACCACCACCGCAGTCAGACAAACTGTCTTCACTCTCCTTATAACTGTGATGTAAACATTTGCATCATCTTGTACTTACACATTTCTCTATAATTACCCTCTTCCTTTGCCCATTTCTGGCTTACAGAAGTACACTGCTATAGTACTAATTTTATTTAAACCAAACTTGTCTCAGATAAGCTGTCCTATTTTTTTTCCTCTTACTTCTTCTTTCACTAGATCCCTTGTCTTCTGAATATACTCTCTTCACTTTGTGCCGATGCTTATGTTCTTTTCATCTTTGTCCTATGCATATGTCCTGAATAATTCATCCTTTATAGTATTGCAACAGTCTAGACAGTATAAAGGTTGTGCAAGTTAACCTTGCACACAACTTAGGAAGCATATAAGATGTTTATCTTATACTTTTACCAGATCCTCGTTCTTCTTAAGTTTTTCATTGTCTATCCCAACAGTTCTTCTTTCTAGATTTCTACTCCAGCAGTCAAGGTGGCAGAGAAGAGCGTACCACATATATCTGCATATAGCCTAGGTGGCAGATAGGTTGATCTCCACTTATTAGGTCCTCTTCTGCTTATACTAATACTTTAGCAGTCTAAGCATCAGTTATACATTGCACCTTGGATGTGTGCATAGGTTAAATTGTAAATAGATTATCCTCCATCTCTTGTCAGATCCATTTACTTTATTATCGAAGTGTAAATAGGCTGCACCTTCTTTTGATTCCCAGTACTACTCAGTCTAGATAGCAGATGGATTGTGCTTTTTAAACTTTGGTCACAGCCTAGGCGGCAGGTAGGCTGTGCTACTTAACTTTTCATTCCCAGTTATTTCAACCTCTATACTACAACTACTACTAGTCCAACAGCCTAAGTGGAGGGTAGATGATGCTACTAAACCTATGCACACAGCCTAGGTGTCAGGTAGGCTATGCTACTTAACCTACGCACACAACCAAGGTGGCAGGTAGGCTATGATCCTTTTCTCAACTGGCCATTTTAACTCCTAGCCTAGATGTCAGGCTGCATTTATAGTTCATTTAATTCATAACCTAGGTTGCATATATAGGCTGCAGTTTCAATTCATTTTCTGACATAGTCTTTGTAGCTGATAAAGTATATATTTTTTCTTTTGCATGGAGCTTCTACTTTTTAATGGTGTGGAATATGCTAGATTTACAGCACTGGAAAAAATTAAGGCTGGGGTGTTTATTTCACCATCTCCTCCACCTCCTCTTATTAGGATGAAAAAGACATTATTAAGCTACTTATTTTCACTGACTCTTACTAGCCTTTTCTCTCCATTTTACCACCTGTCTTACCGTCAAAGTACCTAACATATTACCTATTACATCTCTGACATTTCCCCATCAACTCTGTCTTTACAAGTTATAATCCCCAACTACGTTGCAGATTCATAATGCCAATTTCTAAGCTTTCAGCACTTTCTTTAGCAAGCTATCTTACTATCTGTCTGTCACTTTAGCCTTCAGTCTATTCATTACAGATACTTTGCCTCCTTCTCATCCATGTCAACAGCCTTCCAATCTTACTCAGGCTCACTACTGGCAAATAAGAATACACAATCTACTGACTGAGAACAGCACTCACTCATGCTACTAGAAAATGATTTCTACTACCTCCTACACAAACTTGTGTTCAGGAGATATTCACTCAAACCCAGGACCACTTCAACTTAGCCCTTTACTACAGAACCCAATCACCTATCATATTAGAAATAAAGACCCTAAAGTTGTCTGCCTTAATGCATACAGCCTTAGTAATAAATGGACCACATCAGAAGTATATGTTGGCTACAGAAAATTCCCATATTCTTTCTATATCAGAAACCTGGCTGAAGGATGATTGCTTCTCCTCTACATTTATACAGGACAACTACTGTATACAGAATGACAACATAGCTGGCCCTAGATCTGGTGGTAGTGCTTCAATTCCAGTCAAAAGGAATATGTCTATTACAAATGTGGACTGCACACATTCTCATACTACAGATGACAAAAATCCCAACTGGGTACTCTCTTACATCACAATAGATGGACATACTCACATGTGGATTGCCACAGTTTACATCTCACTGACCTCCTCTCTTATTTTACACAGACCTCTATAACAATATGTCCTCTAAAGGCCTATATAGTAACTCAGTTGTTCTTGGTGATTTCAATATTTATGCTATTGTGAAAGACTGCTTCTAAACAAAATGTTGCAGCAACTTGGCCTGGCCCAAATAATACAGACTCCTACTCAAATCAATACAGAACAAGATCTAACTTCACACTTATCCTAATAATAACCAACATATAAAATAGGTGCTTTGGACCAAAATACTTCTCAATGTTCTGAGAGACCACTCACCCATTAAATCTATCTGGTCATTCAGAATTTATTAAAAAACAATAACTCCTCAAACAACTGAAGAAAGATGTTTCCCCAATAATAAGCTACCAAATAGCAACACCCTACTCAGTACTACAGATCTGACTCCACTGTATGTCAGGTCTAAACCCAACTCTGATTTAGAATTTCTCAATGCAAAACTGACGTCAATTCAGGATACACTGTACCCCCATACAAAAATAATGCTTAAATCATAGTTTTGCCCATGGCTTTCAGTGGATATTAAAAACAAAATTAAAGCCAGAGATTCAGCCTGGAAGAACTAGAAAAGAAGCTCCAACAATACAGAGCTATACAAATCTTTTCCGTGTTTAAGAAAAGAAACAAGAATTACAACAAATAGTAGAAAAGCCCTGTTCTGACAAAAACAGAAATCTAATTAGACCCAATCAGTTTTAGAAAGAAATAAAACACTTAACAGGGACATTAAAATAACTCCTCAGTCACCAATATTGAGTCAATAACATTGAATTCTTCCACCTTTGCTAATGATTATGCTCACTGTTTGCAGTCCAGCATAACAGAAGTCTTTCCAGCAATTAACTCCCTCATCGGTGAAGAACAAGGACCTTCAACTACGAGCTGTACCCTTTATCTCTTATGCAGCAACCTTTCACTTCTCTGAAATTTCAGTAAAACAAACCAAGTCCATACTTCTCAAACTCAGCACTTCAGGATCTTAATCCAGCAATCTTCATCCCACCTTCTTAAGGCTTGCAGATGAAAAAAAAAATCACTAACCGGCTTACCCATATCTTTAAACTTTCTCTCACCTCAGACACCGTCCTACTAGCATTCAAGCATGCAGGTATAATCCCTCTTCATAAGGTCACGTCTTCTAATGGGCTGAAGAATTGCAGACTTATTTCTACCAAAAAATTTTAAAAACTTTTATATAAGCAACTACTTAAACACATTAACAGCTATGGCCTGTTATGTGATGCCCATCATGGCTTTCATAATATCTTTTGTACCTTTACTGCCCTGGTAATGGCTACTGATACTATTTATTGCAACCTGAAAGGGGAACTTAATACTGTAGGTATTTTTGTTGAAATGACAACAGGTTTTTAAACTGTCAATCACACCCTTCTCAACATACTAAAAAAGAATCTTCTTTGGAGATAACACTACTTGCTGGTCTCGTAGCTATCTAAAAGGCAGAACATTCAAGTCATGCAACATCACATTCTCTACTGCTGGTAAACTTAATACAGGTGTACCACAAGGGTTTGTGCTAGGTTCTCTTCTCTCCTCTCCTCTCTCTTTGTTAATGATCTCCCCCTAGAATTAACAAATCTTTAAGAACAATTTCACTCAGTTATGCAACTTGTCCTCTACTAACAAAATACCGGGAACACAATACCTAATGTCACTGAACAGAGATAGCTAGGCCTAACACTCAACACTGACCTTTCCTTTAACCCTCCCACATACATACATATATACATACACAAACACACACACACATGCATTTTGTAACTAAAAAAGTCCTTGCTCAATTAAAACTATGTTCAATAACCTTTCATCTACTACTCACAGGGCCATTGCTGAAAATATTTTAATACTCAAACTTGAATATGGCCTTCCTTTTTCAGTTATGCATTCAGCCCACAGGGAAGTAAATACTGTGGGAAGAAATAGCCAGGGAATTGTTATGGCTAGGCTTGTATAGGCTCTAGAGCTGATAGCCTAGTACCAACCTATGAACAATGCTCAAGAATACAGACTGCTGAGAATAAAATCTGCAAATTCAGTAGCAGACCCCCAGATACACCATTGCAATTTGTTAAAAATTTCCAAAGGGCTTTCAGTCCTAATCAGGCCACTTTTATTCTAAGTGTTCTAATTTACAAAATACTAAAACATGATCACTGCCTCTTTAAGCATGAAAGTACATTTATAAGACAACCCTTGTGTACTCAGAAGTACATAGAACAGTCTCTTTTTAGTACACCCTCCTTTTAAAACTGCTGTAGCTGAGAGAGCCTTCTCTAAACTGGGACCTGCTACCTGGAACCACTTGCCTACACAAATCAAAAGTCTAGAAGCCATTAAAAGCTTCAAATATACACTTTTTAAGTGTGTCTCTTTACTGAATCTACCTGCAACTGCTACCATGACAATGGTTAGTTAACTTACTATTCCATATCATGAATAATAGAATACATTTAATAAACTTTTCTCAGCTTTTTAATGTGGCATGCATAGCTCAGCTTGTATGTTCTGTATGTATTTTGGTTTACAATCAAAATGTTTATTGCACATCAGAGATACTGCTGATGCAAACTCCAAACAGTGAAGTTTGAAAATGTCAAACAGCAACATTCCGAATCGCAAAATCTCACCCCCTTTTTGACCCATGTTAGCACCTGTTCGTAGGTGTGGAGCGGTCGGAAATGTCGAATTTCGGTGTTTTTGCAACATTCTGAAAAATCGGCATTATGGATTTTGTGTAAAGGAGTCGACAAAATGCTAATTCACTGATGGGCGGTCGACATTTTGATAGTAAATCACGTATTTTTTCTTAATGCACTCTGATTGGATCTTTAAATGTTACTGTAGCTGTATTCAATCTTACTATGTTCTGAATTTGCTATTTACTCACTTTTTATACACTACTGATGACTGAAAGAGCATGATGTATTTTCTGCTCTTTGCGTTTGGGTCGTGGCTGAAATGGGACAATAGACCAGTCCACTTACCCAGTGAACAAATAGTAAATAAATAAAACAGGCTGCAGTGGTAACCATTTGAACATTTACTACTATGGTAATTTTTTAACACAACTACACTATGCTCATCATACTGATACTGCTGCTGTAGCCTTAGCTAAATGGGTAGACTATCATAATTTAAACTGACAGGAAGGAGAAGGATGAGGGCCCGGGAGTCTTTACAGAATAGACTTAGCAAAGCATGTCCTGACCTGGAGAAGGAATCTAGTTTGTAGTATTTTGTAAAGGTATGCACAGAGAACAAGTTGATGCTTCTATAATTCTTGTAGAATCCAACCCTCTCCAAAAAGCCACAGATGAAGCCAAAGCACTTGGTAGAGTGAGCCTTGATCCTGTCTGGAACTGCCTTGTTGTGGTGGGTATAACAAAAGAGAATATCACAAGACAAACATTTGGAAATAGTCTGCTTTGACACAGGTTATCCTCTCCTCTTAGCTTCACAACAGATGAACAACTGGTCAGAGTTTCTGAAAGTGTTAGTTCTGTCAAGATAATATCAGCTTTGTCTGTGGACATCCAAAGTAAGGAGCATCATTCCTTCCTCATTTTTAGCTTCTGGAAAGAAGACAGAGAGAGAAGTAGCTTGGTCATTTTTGTCTTGAAGGAAGGAAGGAAGGATTAGTTGTTAAGGAAATCCTATTTTGGGGGGAAAATGAGATAAGGCTGACCAACCATATGAGCTTGCAACTCAGATACTCTTCTTGCAAAAAGTCAGAGCAATGAGCAAAACTATTTCCCATGTTAACAACATTACATCGGCCTAATTAACAAGTTCAAATGGAACAAGAGTCAAATTTTCCAACACAAAATTAAGGTTCAATGAGGAAACACATTTTCTAGAAGTCTTGGTATGAAATACCCTTTATCAATTTTTTTTTTACATGTGAATGCATTGAAAGTGGGGGATCCATGGGCAGACAAGCTGAAATGAACAACAGGTGTACCTTGATGCAGGAGTACGACAGGCCCAGTGGATAACTCACAAAAATAATTTAGAACCAGAGAAATGCTAGCCTTAAAAGGGTACTGGTTCCTGGCACAAATTAGAAACTATTTTGCATTTACTAACATAATCTTTTATAATAGCAGGTTTTGTCTCCTTTAATACCTGCTAAACGTCCTCAGAAAATAGGTTCCTAAAAGGTGTCAAGACTTGCATCATCAAGGCAGTTTGTTGCAGTTGTTTGGAGTTGGCAAACATCAAACATACTCTATCTTGTGTGAGTAGATCTAGACTGTGAAGAAGGTTGTGATAATTGTCCTTAGCCATTTCCAAAAAAAGGAGGACCACTGTTGCCTGCGCCAGAAGGAAGTCACCCATCACCAAAATGATCTTTGGAAAGTCCTTCTGAATCCTCAGAATGACCCTGGAAATTAGCTGAAAGGGTGGAAAAGCACACAGGAATATCCTGTACAAGGAAAACAAGAGGCATCTTTTTTCCAGGCCTCTTTGCACAGAGTCCTGGAGCAGAATGTTGCCAACTGGTTGTTGTGACTGGAGAGAAAAAGATCTTTTGAGTTTGCAGGAAAATGTTACTCTAGCAGGAAAATGCCTATAGTCTGAGACTGTGCAGAAATGTCTATATCCCGGGCTAGTGTGCTTTAAGATCTAGTTCCTCATTTAAGTACAACTTCACGTGTGGTCTCTGACCATTTGTAATGGTCTTGGGGAACATAAATGATTGACAGAACCAAGAGCACTAATGGCTGCCAACATCTTTTTCATGTTTCTGTGTTTTTGTCTCTTTTCTGTTGAACCTGCACTTTTTTATTTCCATAAAAAGTGCTCCTCAAGCAAAGTCAAGGCATCTGTTGCAGACTGTACTGGAGCTGGAAGGGAAAACTGGAGACCTGGATTGGAGTAAATTTGGTCTTTCCACCACAGAATTTCCCTTCTCATTTATCCCAAAACTGGAATCTGGAATGTCATGGGGTTTTGATGCTGGAACAGTACTGAGTTTAGGTTCCACATATTTTTTTTTTCATGTGAAGTCTTGCTAGAAGAATCATGGATGTAATGAATCCTAGTATCCTGAGAAATTCCCTTGCTGAGGCTTTTGTCTGACTGGCAAACTTCAGAAATAGATCTAGATACATATATACTTTTTTTCCTATGGAAGGAAGGCTTTTTGAACTTAGGTGTTCATGAGACATCCCAAAAAATAAACAGGTTGGTGAGAATGAGTTAAAACAGAGTTTAGATGGTCTTTTGATACCAGAGTCTGTACATAAAATTGCTAACCCAAGTGAGAGATTCCTGGCACTTTGAAAAAGACTCTGTAAAAAAGAAAGTCTTTCAAATAAGGAAATACCTTATAGTCTGTTGTAGGCCATCACTAGGACTAAACACTTTGTAAATACCCTTGGAGCAGTAAATAATCCAAAGGGTAAGGCAAAGAACAAATATTGTGATCCACACACAGAAATACTTAAACATCTGAAATCTGGGCTACATGAGTGTGATAAGCATCTTTTACATATATGGTCACCAAAATTTTAAATGGAGAATGAGAAGTAACAGTTTGTGAAGCAATAACATTTTGAACTTGGGCATCATTACAAATTGGTTTAAAAAGGAAAGCTGTATAACTGGTCTTCATGAATCTTCTTCCTTTGGTAACAAAAACCTTCTACCAGTTATATCATGCTTTGAGTCAGTAGAATGATGGGAGGAGGATGTTTGATCTGACAGATGGGGAGGAATCTCTTGAGAGGGAGAGATACCCACTGCAATCTGTATCCGAGATGAATCATTTTCAGAACCCATTTGTCAGAAAGTATTGTTTGCCAGACAGAGAAATGAAGGTTCACATTTTTGTGAAGGATTAAAATCTTGTTAGACTGTCCTTTATTCTGGGGAGGTCCTCCTTTTATCTTGAAACCTCTCTGGAATTGCTTTATACAAGCCTGCATACCAGCAACTTGCTGTCTCTGTATATTCTGCTTTTTGTAAAATTTTGCAGTTTGCAATAAGCCACTGACAAACTTGGAGAAGAAAGGCAGAAAACTCTGAAATTCCTTTAATCAGCTTGCCTCTCTCATCATACTTTTAAGGGCCTCTGTAGCAGATGGTTCAAAACACTATGTCTCTGTCTAATGGAGAATTCAAAATTTTAGCTGTAACATTCTCAGGAAGATTCTGAGTAAGCAACCAAGCAAAACTTCTCATAACAGTTCCATTAGTGGCAGCACTGGAAGTGGCATCAGATGAAGTATGAGCATATTGCAAAGAGTGCGTAGCCACTTAAGAAAGAAAAAGAGAGAGAGAGAGAGAAGCAATGCAATTACACACATGCTTTTTTTTTTTTCAAATGAAGGAATAGATGCCACAATGTTGCTCATACTCTCACGAGGCAAGCATTAACTATAACATGAGCTTGCCAACTGAGAATTCTAAAACTGTTGTAGAAGAATACACTTCCCCCCAATGGAAAGGTACAGGCTGTAAGAAATACATCCACCAAAGTTGGAAGAAAAGGAGGAACTGGAGTAGGTTCAGGAAATTCAAGTTGGAGTATATCATACTATTTCACAAGAGAAAGTGGAATATCATTAAGTACCCACCCACTTGAAACAATATATTCATTCTGGAAATTCTTTCAGAAAAAGAAACCCCCTCCAAGGGACTTGTCAGAAGCTGCATTTTTCTGCGAACCAGAATCAGAACCCAGAGTAGGGGAAAAAACAAAATAAATTGTTCCTTCACAATCATCTTGTGATTCAAAATCTTAAACCTTCATCCTAAACTGAAGAATCAGGGGGCATAGAAAGTCTTTCTGACAAAAGGGTGGACAGACTGAGGAGGGGAGCAGTGCAGTTGGAAATACAGTCACAGGTTTTTGCCTCTGAACGAGACTCCCTATGTGGTTTGTCTGAGAATCCCTTTCTAGGTGTTTTCTTTGTTTCTGAGTGGGCCAAGGTTCCTTCTTAGCAAAGGAAGTAGAGTTAGCTGGGTAATTCCTGTGGTATCTAGAAAGCAGAATTTGCCTGCAGTCCTTCATGGCTTTACCCTACTCTAACAATTTGAAGAGTTTAGCAACTTCTGGACCAAATAGGAGGTCCTTGTCTGGTGGAGAATTTAGGATTTTAGATTTTAAATCCTCATGGATGAGCTGGCTATGCAACCACACAATGTCTAATGACTGAACCTGTGGCTGCAGCCCCGGCAGAGGCATCCACAGCATAACAACTGCATTTGACGCTATGTTTACCAATCTGAGTAGCTTGAGACTGTAAAGTCTGTATTTGTGGCCTAGAATCTGCATATTATGGGTCTGATACAACCTTATTCCAAGACTGCAGGAAGATAAATATTTAGACATCTGCATCTAGATTGCCTACAGCTCTGAATGCAAGGGTGGTAGAGGTATAGATCTTCTTACCTTACCCATCCATACCATAGCCCTGCTATCCTTGTCAGTGGGGAAGACATTGGCACTGGGGAGAAGTTAAAAAGAGCTTGTCTGTGGATAGGGAGAATGCAGCCAGGTCAGTCAAAAGATTCTTATAGAGTTATTTTAGTTCATCAGTCATCCTGTAGAATTTATCTGGTCTTTTAGGTGCTGGATGTTGAGAATCAGGAGTTGAAGATGTAGACTGAAAGGCATCCTGATAAGCATCTAGTAAGGACTGGAGAGGAAGTTGGAGTGCCCACTTCTACAAGACTGTAGTGTCTCTCTTGATCATCAGAGATTTGCTTAGTTTTCCATTCATACTGCCTCATCTTCTTCTGGATAGTTTCCCCAAATGAGGCCTCCTTAATAGGGGAGATCAGGGGAAGTCTCCTTTGTCAGAGGAAATCTGTTCAGGGGAATGCATCTGTGAGGAATAATCCAAGGAGTGATTAGAATCCAGATGTTATTCCTCCTTAGATGAAGAGGAATCTTGAATGTCTCTTTCTGGGATGGCCTCTGGCAGCTGTGACAGAAAGGAGAGAGATTTCAGGGCCATGATTAGCTTAAATAAGACCTGGGAGAAGTCCATCCATTCTTTTTCTTTGTAAATAATAGGGGAGGTTATATGCCTAGTTTTCTTTTTAGGTGTGATGTCTGCCAGAACTAGTCATGGAGGTCTGGAACTATGGCACACTTTGATTAGAGTACCAGGAACCTCTTCACTGATAAGGATTTGAGCCACTCCAAGATGGGCCTCTGAAATAATGAGATGTTCGTCCAAGGTGTGCACAGCCTGCAAGGCCTCAAAAGCCATTCTGGCCTCTGATGTGGTCTTGGCAGTGGCAACTGAGAGGGTATATGATGGACTGGGGCTTCTGTAACTGCAGTGTTTCTAACTGGCTCAGAGATGCAAGGCTGCGAGTCATTTCAGGGTCTTTTGAGTTTTGCCATGGGTGGAAGGGCAATGTCAGATGCAGGGGATTCTGCCATTTCAACTTGGCCAGGTGGTTTAGACTCTGAGTTTCAAGGAATGTGTTCAGGAAGGAAAGCCAGGACGTAAGGGTTTTAGGCACAAATGACTGGCAGATGGAGCAGGATTTTAGCTGTGTTCCAGACTTACACAAAACAGACAGTATGCAAGTCCTTGTATGGGATTTGCCTACAATAGATGCACTTACCCTTCCGGGCTTACATCTAATAAAAGTGATCACCACACTTCAAAATGCTTGAAAAAGGAAGGTTCCCAATGAGGCATTTTTCTGAAATAGGATAATGCATAGCAACGGTACCAACTCAACCAAGATCAATCTGATGGATGCAAGACCTGCATTCAGGCTGGCAGCAAGAAAGTCTGAGGTACTTGTGCATACGTCTGCTTATATACTCCAATGCATACATGTTGAGGTCACATGTTGGACATACACCCTTGGGAAGGTAAAATGTTGGTACACCAGCTGGATGTCAGAGGATGAAAAGCCACATGTTAGGAATATTGCAACAGTGACTTCAGTCAGGACATTGACTTTTTCTTTTACTGGAAAGCCAAGAACTCGAAGGGTCAAGAACTTGGACCAAGCCATGAACTATGCCCAATAAAACATTCCAGTAAACATAACAGAGACAAGAGTAGACACATCTCTAACTTTGTGTTCATAGGTAAATACAAAGCAATCAGCCTATAGACTATTACAAGCATGGTTAATAACCAGAGATCAATCGTGTGCCTTGAAGCTGTGATAAAGACTTTGACCAATAAGCCAACCTGCCCCATTGTTTCTTTTTGACAGGAATTTATGAGGAAACATATCTACTTTTCACAGGCAAAACCTCCCTAGGGACAAGCCTTCCAGTTTGGCTAGTAAGAGAAGTATTACCTGCTCCTTCCAAGACTGGCAAGAGTGATTCTTCCTCGTCCACCAAGGGCTTTCCTACAGCTACAGAGGGCATCTAACCCTTGGTCCATGGGAGCTGTAGGGATTACACCAGAGGGAACCAACTAAAAAGATGAATGGCCTGAGGAACAAGAAATAGCTACAGCACAGTAGCCTGTTGAAGTGGTAAAGGCTGTTTGGTATTTATTTTTTTTTCTTCTTGTAGCTGGAAGAAGGAAGAATCAAGGTTGTTCCATGGTAAAGCTGAAAAAAGATGCTCTATTCCCAGGGATGCTTGGCGGCAGCAGTAGTGAGTAAAAGAGGTAAATACCAAGGAAAAAATTGTTTTAACAACTTTTCCACAAAATTTAAAAACAACACTCCTGTTTAAAAGTGTCATGTTACAGTATATATAAAAAAACTTTGCCCAATTAAAATTAATTTCACAGAAAAAGTTCAGTTATTGTCATTTGGAAGTTTTTTTTTCTTTCCCTGAAGGGAGCTTATTTGTCCAGCAATGGAATAGCATTAGCACACTGACAATCCTCAAAAGCCTGCAAAAGGAGCGCTCTTTGGCAGCAGGAAAGCACGAAAGGGCTTGATGTCCAAACCATTCTTTTCTTCAGATCTAACTGCTTGGGTGAGTGGAAGGTGCCCATAAGCTTTGGAAGCTGGCAGTCTGTTATATGCTTAACAGGACATAACCCAAAAAGCTAAGATTACAACAACAGTATGATGAACATAGAACAGCTGCGTAAGTTGAACTTGCCATAACAGTAGATATTTGAATGATCAGTGTTGCAGCAGCCTTAGGTATATGGGTTATATATCTGGCCACAGACATAACAGCCAGTCAGCTTCCAAAGCTTAAGGACACCTTCCACACACCCAAACTGTCAGACTGTTCAAGCTGAGCTGACTACAACAAATGTGGGTGCAAAGCCCTTCAGAGCTTTCCTGCTGAAAAGACAATGCTAGGAACACAAAATACATTTCTACATCCTGGCATAAAAAACATGGGATGGAGGGAGGGCACTACTGCTGCAGGAGTGATCATTTTAACATTTACTGTTATGGTAAGTACAACTTAAACTGTACTATATCCAGCATACTGATTGCTGCTGCAGTAGCCTTACCTAAATGGGTAGATTACTTTAGTAACCATTTGGGAATTCTAAGGAGTTCTGGGAGAAAGGCCATAAGCAAGGCCTGAATTAGTCTTGGAAGTCCGGAACTTCAGCTTACTTTAATCAGAGTGCCAGGAATCTCTTCCCCTGATAAGAATTTGTGGAACTCTGAGAGGGGACTCTGAAATAATGAGACATGGTTTGTCCAAGGCATCCACAGCCTGCAAGGCCTCAGGAGAATAAATCAAGTTTATAATGTTTTGTAAAAGTATGTACAGAGGACCAAGTAGCAGTTTCTAGAATACTTCTACAATGGTACCCTTTCCAAAAGCCATAGATGAAGCTAAAGCCCTAGTAGAGTGGGCCTTGACCCTGCCTGGAATAGATTTGTTATGGTGAGTGTAAGAAATGATAATCGCCTAGACAACCATTTGAAAATAGTCTGTTTTGACACAGGCCTCTTTGTGCATTCACAAAATATGAACAATTGATCTGAAGACTTGATTTTTTCTCGCTCATTTTTAGGTTTAGGAAGGAAAACAGGGAGATGGATAGTTTGGCTTAAAGTAAACCCAGATATCACTTTGAAAACTAATCTTTTTATGCCTAAAGAAACCCTGTCCCTATGGAGGATAAGACAAGACTGACTCACCATAAGAGCTTGCAACTCAGATACCCTTCTTGAAAAGGTCACAGCAACCAGTAAAACTGTTTTCCAGGTTATGAACCTCACGTCAGCCAGATTAGATGTTTCATATGGAACAAGTGTTAGCTTCTCTACGACAAAATTAAGATCCCAATAAAGGGCCACTGGTTTTGTTGGAGATCTGTTATACAAAACCCCTTTCAAGCACATTTTGACTTGAGATTCCATTAAAAGAAGACGATCCATGGGGGCAGACATGCTGAAATGCTGATAAATGAACCTTGCTAGAGGAATAAGAAAGATCATTGAATTATAACTCACACAAATATTGTTAAACCTGAAAACAACTAGTACTGAATGTGTGCTGGTTATGTTGGCACTTACCAAAAAAACTTTTTCATTTGCTAATATATGATTTTCTAGTAGCAGGCTTTCTTGTCTCCATTAGTACCTGCTGCATGTCCAAAGTAAGCAGGTGGCCTAAAAGGAATTGAGACAGTAGCATCGAGGCAGTCAACTGAAGATGATTGATGTTGGGGTGTAACGAACACGCCCTGTTCTTGTGCGACTAAATCCAGTTTGTAAGAAAGCTTGTGGTAATTACCACTGGCCATTTCTAAGAGAAGTGATAACCACAATTACCTGGGCCAGAATGGAGTCATCACAATGATCTTGGGGGATTTGTTTTGAATTTTCAGAAGTACCCTGAAAGCATACTAGAACATTCCAGTACAAGGAAAGGAAAACCTGTCTTACAGGCCTTCTTGAATGGAGTCCTAGAAAAGAATCTTGCCAGTTTATTATTCAGAGAAGAGGCAAAGAAGTCTACTACAGGAACTCCCCACAGATGGATCAAATCTTGGAAGACACCCTGATCTACTTATGAGGGTATGCACTGGTCCAGCTTAGCTTGTCTGCCACATAATTTTGCTCTGATGGAATGTAGGATGTTTGTACAATGAGATTGTGCTGCGATGCTATATCCCAAATTAACAGGGCTAGTCTGCACAGGGGGTACAATTTGACTCCCCCTTGCTTGTTAATGTACCACATGACTGTGGTATTGTCTTTAACCACTTGATAAGGTCTCAGAGACCAATGATGGTTCAGAGTGTTGAGTGCCTTGATCAGGGGAAGCATCTCCTTGATGTTTATGTGATTGCATCTGTCCTTGGTATCCCACACCCCCTGCACTTTTATCCTTCCTGAAACTGCTCCCCAAACAAAGTCCCAATCATCTGGGTTGATTCACTGCTTCGGCGAAGGGGAGACCTGGATTTAAGGACATCTGTGGTTTCCACCAAAAGTTTACTCTTCTGATAAACTCCAGCTCTGGGATTTGAAAAGATAAAGGGTGTTGAGGCTGAGACCAGAGATATTTCAGATACTACTCTATCTTTCTCATATGGAGTCTTGCCAGGGGTATCATGAGAATCATAGATGTCATTAGACCCAAAATCCTGAGGTACTCCCTCACAGTAACATAAATCTGAGTGGAAAATGTTAGACATAAATCTAAAAGATCCATTTCTTTCTTGTGGAAGAAAAGCTCATGGAACTGAGGTGTTTAGTTGACATCCCAGGAATAAAGCCCTATGTGAAGGAGTCAAGAAAGTCTTTTGAATGTTTTCTTGGAATCCCACCTGGTGTAGGAGATAGATCTCACCCAAGGGAGAGATTCCTGACATTTTGAAAAAAAAACTCTGAAAAGATAAGAAAGTTATCTAAATATGGAACATGTGGATACTCTGTAGCCTGCAATGAGCTACAATTGGAGCTAGACACTTTGTGAACACTCTTGGTGCAGTGGATAGTCCAAAGGGTAAGGCAGAGAAGTGATAATGTGATCCAGACATAAAAATGCTTAAGAAAGGTCTTAAGTCTGGATGAATAGGTATGTGATGAGAAGCATCTTTTAAGTTTACGGATCCAAGGAAACTTGAAGCAGGAAGAAGAGGTAGGCTGTGAAGTGACATTGAATTTGGGCACTATCACAAACAGGTTTAGGAAAGAAAGATCCAGAACAGGTCTCCAATCATTTTCTTTCTTTGGCACTAGGAACATCCTTGAATAAAAAACATTCCCCACTTCGGAAGTAGGAACTGGTTCTATCACTTTTTGAGAGTAGGTGGAAACAAGAAAGTCTGGAGGATGAGGAATGATCCCCTGGAAAGGAATTTCTTCCCATTACCATCTGTAACCTTGATGAATGATTTTCAGAACCCATTTGTCTGAAAAAATCCGTTGCCAAAGAGATAAAATGGGGATTCAGATTTTCTGTAAGAAAGGAAAGCAGCCGGGTTGGGAAAGAGATAAAGTCTCATAAATAATTATTCAGACTTGTTGGACTTGTCTTTGGGAGGTTTGAGACTTTTTTGTAACCTCCTTGCTATTCCATGTTAAATGTCTGTCTACCTGAACTTTTACCAAAACAGAATGAAAACGAAAATCCTTTGGCCTTTTTGATCATCTCTGCAGCAAATAGGCCAAACATTAAATCTTTATTGAAGGGAGAATTCAAAGTCCCATTTTTATCATCTGGGAGGTTCTGAGAATGTAGCAATGCAAATTTCCTCAAAACAGTACCAGTGACCATAACCCTGGAAGAATATCAGGGGTCGCAAGCCCACTGCAAGCAATGAGTATTGGCCTATGCAACTGGAGAAACAAAGCAGATTTTTCCTCACAAGAAGAAGCTACAGACAAAACATTCATCATACTTTCACAATTTGTCAGAATAAACTAACATACAACCCTAACATTTCAAAAATTTGAAAATCAAAGTTGCAGAAAAAGAAGTTATGCCTTACCATAACGTTCCATCTGTATTGTTGATCCTCGGTCAGTCATTAAACATGGGTATCGATTCCGACCCTGGAACTGAGCTGGCCATTTTCCAAGCTCATGTCAGCTTCAAACTCTTGAGCTAAACTCTTACTCACAATCCCCCTCTCCCTGTTACCTCAGATTGAGTTTGCAAGTCAAAGAAGGTAGAGGCTACCTCTGGTCAAATAACCTAAGAGAGCCGGATGGTGAGATCCACTAGAAACCACAGGAGGGGGATGGAGGGAGGGTCGTAATGACTGAACGAGGATCAACAATACAGATGGAACGTTATGGTAAGACATAACTTCTTTATCTGATATTGTTAATCCTCATTCATTCCTTATGCATGGGACAGCCCCCAGCTATCTCTGTTCCTAGGAGGCTCTCATGGAAGGACATTCCTGAGCACCATAGAACCGAAAGATGCTCTTCCCCTGGTGGCCAAATCCAATTTGTAATGACTGATGAAGGTATAAGGCATAGCCCAAGTTGCAGCTGCACTGATGTCATGTAAAGAAGCTCTGGCATGGAAGGCAGCAGAAGTTGCCACCGACTTTGTTGAATGAGCTTTAGTGGTAGTAGGCAACAAGATATTACGTTGTGTATAAATGAAGGTCACACAGTCCTTCAACCATCTAGCTAATGTGACCTTAGCAACAGCAGATCCTAATCTAGGTCCAGAAAAGGCCAAAAATAACTGGTCAGATTTACGAAAGGGTTTAGCTCTGTTTAAGTAAAAACGGATTTGCCTGTGGATATCCAGGGTATGTAGGCAATACTCTCCTCTGTTTGAATGATTGGGAAAGAAAACTGGCAATTCAATGGCTTGATTAATCGACATTTCACAGATCACTATAGACAGAAATGACAGATTAGTTCTCAGAGACACTCTCTATGAAAAAACAAGTATGGACTCTTGATACATAAAGCTTGAAGCTCAGAAATATGTCTGGCAGAAGTAATGGTGACCAAAAACAAGATTTCCCATGACAAATACTTGAGGTTGCAAGAAGAGGCTGGTACAAAAGGTGACATTGTCAGAGCTTGTAGAACTAATGATAAATCCCATGGTTGACTAGGTTCTCTAAAAGGTGGCTTCAGATGATTCACACCTTTTATGAAGATCTTGCACAATTTATGGGACATAAGAGAGGAATCTTGGACACCCTCATGAAAATTAGAAATTGCAGCGAAATGAACTCTAATGGTAGAGGCCAATAGACCCGATTGAAAAAGGTCGGACAGATAATCTAGTATTATCGACACTGGTGCTGAAAAGGGGTCTACTTGTTTATCTTTCAGCCAACAGGTAAATCTTTTCCACTTGCTCAGATAAGTAATTCTAGTGGAAGACTTATGAGAAGCAATGAGAATATCACGTACTGGTAAAGAAAGATCATTCTGCCTGGCAATCAAGGGAACTGGAGTAGCCAAGCCATGAGCTTCAGGCTGTTCAAGTTGGGATGAATCAGGTTCTGTGGATGTGAAATCAACTCCGGGGTTGGATGGGGAATCCACGGTCGATCTAGTAGGTGAGGCCAAAGGAAGGGGAACCAAATCTGTCGAGGCCAATACGGTGCTATGAGGATCACCTTGCTCTTCAACCGACAGGCTTTCTTCAGAAACTGGGGAATGAGAGGAAAGGGAAGAAATGCGTAAAGAAGACCTGAAGGCCAATCATGGACTAGAGCATCCCTGAGTGAGTGTCCCGGAGGGGGAATCAGGGCGAAGTAGTTGCTGCATTTGTAGTTGGTTGGGGATGCAAAGAGGTCGCAGCAAGGATGGCCTCAGCGGTGGAAGATCTCCGTCGCTATCAAGGGATTCAGGGACCACTCGTGAGGTTGAAGAATGCACCTGCTGAGTCTGTCTATCATGTTGGAACTCCCGGGAATGTGCATTGCTACAAGAAAATGGTTGGTAGCCATCGCCCATTGCCATATCCTCATGGCCTCTCGACAAAGGGGGTAAGATTTGGTTCCACCTTGCTTGTTGATGTACCAGAACACCGCCAACTGAAGCAGGGGATGGAATGCTTGCAATGCCAGAAGCACCACCCTCAGCTCTAGAACATTTATATGCAGATGGGACTCCAGTTCGGACCAAGTGCCTTGGACTGTCTGTCCCTGACATAGCCCCTCCACCCCATCAGGGAGGCATCCGTGGTCACTGTGGCCTTGGGTTGCTGGGGGGAGAAGGGGCGAGACCATTGTGAGAGACTGTGTGCCATCCACCAATTTAAATCCTGTGTGCACCTGTGGGTTACTCGAATCATGGCTGAAAGAGGAGGCTGAAAAGGATACCATTGGGTGAGCAGTAGCCATTGTAGAAGCCTCATGTGAAACCTGGCCAGGGGAACAATGGTGATAGAGGCTGCCATGGAACCCAACAGCTGTAGAACCGAATGAGCCGTGGATTTTTCCCTTGAAAGGACTGGAATTAGTTGTTGCTTTATCCTTAGAACTCTGTGCTCTGGAATAGCAGCTCTGCAATTTTTTGTGTCCAAGACAACCCCTATGAATTCTTTCGACTGAGATAGGGTGAGATTGGATTTTTGCCAGTTTATGGTTATCCCTAGCCTTTGAGCAGCGAGGAGAGAGTATGCCAGGGCTTTTTCCAGTAGATGTCTGGTGGAGGCAGAAATGAGCCAGTTGTCTAGGTATGGAAACACCTGGAATCCTTGAAGTCGCAAGTGAGCTGTGACAACTGCCATGCACTTTGTGAACACTCTGGGGGCTGTAGAGAGTCCGAAGGGCAGTACTCCGAACTGTTAGTGACTGACTCCCGCATGAAAGTGCAGAAATCTTCTTGATGGCCTGTCCACCTGTATGTGGTAGTACGCATCTTGAAGATCTATAGAGCACATCCAGTTGCCTTTTTCCAAAAGCGGGAGGATAGACTGTACTTTGACCATCCGGAATTTTTGTACTCTTCACAAACTTGTTCAATACACTGAGATCCAAAATTGGTCTCCAGTCCCCAGTTTTCTTTGGCACCAAAAATAGTCTTGAGTAGAATCCGGATCCTATCTGGTCTGGAGGGACTATTTGGATGACTCTATTTCTTAGCAGCTTTTCTATCTCTAGTGCTGCTTCTTCCCTTTGACTGGGTGGAACGTCGGGAAGATTTTTTGAAGGGACGGGACAAAGATCGAACGGGATATGATAACCTCTGGTTATAATCCTTTGTACTCAAGAATTGGTGCTCATGGTTAGCCAGGCAGAAGGGTACAAGGAGAAACGTCCCCCAACCACCTCCCGAGGAAAGGAGTTGGGCCGCTCTTCAGTAGGGCTGGTAGGATTGACCAGGAAAAGAATCCCTGTAACCCTGGTTACGCAGACCCCCTCTGCCTCAAAAGGAGCATCTTCCCTGTAAGTTTCCCCCTCTGCCTCTGGGGGAGAACTCGGTCTGTGTGTCAAGGAAAGGGCCCTGAGATGTCTTGAACCATATCTTCCCACTCTTTTGGTTTCGGGAGAAAGCACGTTGAGGGGAAGAATAACGGACACCTACGGCAGAAAGGGTCTTACCGTCCTGTTCACATCTGGCCAGAGTGCTTTTAACCTTGGGCCCAAACAACAAGGAGGCCTCAATGGGGGCATTAAGAAAAGAAGACTTAAAGGGTTCCGCAAAGTTGCACAAGCGCATCCAGGCGTGTCGTCTCAAGACTGCCGCTGAACCGGCTGCTCTAGCTGCTCCTTCTGATGTGTGAGATATCAGTCGCATAGAGGAGTTAGATATAGATTCAATGGTAGCCAGCTGAGAGGCCACTTTGTCACAGACATCATCAGACATGACACCAGCCAAGGTTTCAGAGGGCTCAGAAACCAGATCCCTTTGAAGCCTGGTAAAATCTGCCATATAATTCAGGGACCTGATAGCAAAGGTCGCTGAAGCAAAGGTGTGCTTCCCTATCCTGTCCAGTGCCCGGGACTCTTTGTTAGGCAGATGGACAGTCTGGCTTTCTTCTTCTGCCAGATCCTTTTTTGTTGCGGCTGCCACCACCAAAGAATCCACAGGAAGACCTTTGGACCAATGGGGATCCGAAGCAGAAGGGGACAAGATCTTATCTGGCCTCCAAGGAATAGCTTCGACGGTATCAGGAGCTTTCCAAGCATGCTGCACGATGAGCCAGACAAGTTCATCAGCAGGTGGAGTAATGCAGGAGGTAGGGGGCCGGGTGAAAAAGGCCTGCAGGAACACAGATTCCTCCAAGGTCATATTAGAGGACTGCCAGTCACCTCTCTGTTTCAGGATTTTGAGGATATCACCAAAGGATACCTCAGAGGGTGACCAAGGGGATCCTTCCCCCTCATCGAAATCTTTCCTGTTCCCTCTCTCAGGACTAATAAGAGTGGTTCTCCCTTGCCCACTGAGGAGACCCCAACAGCCACAGAGGATGTGGCTAACCCCTGGTCCCTAGTGGCTGTAGGTGCTACACTAAAGGTATCCAAGGTAAATGATGAGTGGTCTGAGGTACAACAAATGGCCACAGCAGTGTCACCCACCTGCAGTTCAGGCAAATTGTTGGCCTGCTCTGGTGTCAAAGGCTGTTTGCTTAATGTTTTTTTGTTTCTGTAAAACGGCCTGACCATGGGACTGGTCTGTTCCATGGTTAAGCCAAAAATGGTGCCTCTTTCCCGTGGAAGATGAACAATTACAGGTACATACTAGTCCGCCAAAATCACATTTTGACAGAAAAAACCCCCAGTAAAAAGCACTTTGAAACACTAAGCCATCATCATAAAAGAAAGCACACTTTCTCCACAGAAAAAAATGTGTTCAATTACTTTACACTACTTTTAAATTGACAGAAAAAATGAGTGCTGTTTAAATGAATGTTACAGTCTCGAGGCAGTCAGTTAAAACAAAAACACTCCTAGCTTTAATACAACTTTCCTGAAAACATCAGCAAAATTATGAAAATGGAAGCCCCCCCCCAAAAAAAAAAAATCTGCCCAGCAAAGGGAGGCACAAGTTGACTATCGATCCTCTAAAACCTCAGAGAGTTCTCTTTGGTGGTAATAAAGGTCTGAAGGGCTTTGTGTCTAAACTTGACTTAAGTCAGCTCAGTTCAAGCTGCCTGACAATTTGGGCATGTGGAAGAAGCCCTGAACCTTTGGAAGTTGGCCAGCTGTTATACCCTTGGCAGGGTATATCCCATATAGCGAAAGCTACTACAGCTGTAATCAATATGAATATCTGTAGTACAGTCTGCCTTCTTCACCTCCTCCTCTTGTTTAACCCTCAACTTTTGACTATGATGGGTACAGTGACCCTTTCTTACTATCAAACACATGCACTCCCTTCCCCGGAACACAGTTCTCAGTCATCTAACACTGATCAAGTGATATCCCTTTTCACATAGTTTGCCTCCTGACCTTTTAGCCCCCCCCCTCCCCAATCAGACAGATGTCTGCAGTCTATTTTAAGGGAAACAAATGATGGACATTGTAATTTGTTTCAATTTACTTCACTAATGCAGTCTAGCACTTCCCCCATATATATTTGAAGTTCACTACCTATATATACATCTGATACCCTACTGTTTATGATGTAAAACATATATGCAGGAAAAGAACACCCCAAGGGATAGGACTGTCTACTCCTACTGATCTCTAGAAAAATGGCAAGAAATCACTTAGTAGGCGCAGAGATTCCTTGCTCTAAACAATATGTTTCACGTGCACACCTAACACGGTTATTTGAACACAAACTGGCTACAGGGTGGGGACAATAAGTCATGCTAATAATTAACAGCATAGTGTCTCCCTTTCATGTGGTATTCTTCATTCGCTTAAGAGAGGCAGCATTAACATGTACACTTACCATAAATGTAGATATTTGAGTGTATTCACTGTTGCAGTCATCACCTGTGGGTTATCCCTGCTGTGGTAGCCCTCGGCCAGCCCAAATACCAGAGTCAATGTTTTTCTGCATCGGCTGCTGTCGCCTGTAGTCTGACGTAAGGTCAGTGCTATAAAGTAAGGCAGCTGATGCCATTACGTCAGTTTTCTTGCCCTAACCCATCAGAAGTACAAGGAAATATGGTAAAGTGGTCCTGGTGGCTAAAAACCACTGTTAGAAGCTTGTGTCCCCCTAAGGGAAGAGGATATAAGAGGGAAGGAGGGAGAGAAACCAGGACTGTAACAGTGAATACACTCGAACATCTACATTTATGATACGTGTACACAACTGTACTATGTTCTTTATGTTTCACTGTTGCAATCATCACCTGTAGGAGGATTCCCAAAACTGAGAAGAGGGGTGGATTAGTTAGAGACCAAGGCATGGGTCAGCATGCCCTGCAGAACTGCAAAAGCAAACCCTGCCCTAGCCTTAGAGAAAAGAGGTAGGTGGTAATGCTTTGTAAAGGTATGGACAGAGGTCCAGGTGGCAGCTTCCAAGATGTCCCTGGTGGGAACTTCTCTGAGGAATACTGTGGAACTGGAGGCTGCCCTAGTGGAATGGGTACGAGTATACTTAGAGGGAGGTTTACCATGTAGTCTGTAGCAGAAATGGATACATTGTGATATCCATTTGGAAATGGTTTGCTTGGAAATGGGCTTCCCCTCTGCCCCTGTGGCAAAGCTGACAAGAAGCTGGTTTGTTTTTCTGTAGGGTTTAGTACAGTCCAGGTAGTATCTTAGCTGTCTGTGCACATCTAGTGAGTGCAGAATTATTTCCCTCTTGTTTTTAGGGTGGGGAAAGAAGGTGGATAGAAGTATGGCCTGGTTGAAGGTCATATCAGATACCACCTTGGGCATAAAGGAGGGGTTAATCCTCAGGGAGACTGTGTCTGCATGGAAAATGATGAAGGGTTCAACTGCCACGAGTGCCTGAAGTTCTGAAACCCTTCTGACGGAGGTGATGGCTAGTAGGAAAGCAGTCTTCTAGGAGAGGTGTCTCAATTCTGCTGAAGCAGCAGGTTCGAAGGGTGGTAAGGCTAGTTTTTCTAAAACATAATTCAGGTCTCAGGCTAGAAGTGGTGGCCTTCTGGGAGGTCTTATATTAGAAGCCTCTCTGAGGAATTGTTTAATCAAAGGATGTGAGAAGAGGGGCTGGTCTGTATCGAAATGAGCCAAAATGGCTGAAGCGTGGATTTTGATAGGAGAGGCCACCATTGAGTAACTTGGTTAGGTAGTCCAGGATAAGAGGGATGGAAGGCTGTGAGGTACTGCCTACTCTAGACTGGCTTCAGGAACAGAATCTTTTCCATTTCCCTGCTTAAGATTTTCTGGTGCTGGGCCTTCTGGCCTCTGTGATCATGTCTAGGACCGGTTTGCTTTTAAAGTATTAGCCATGCTAACAGTTTGAGAGTCTGCAAGTTTGGGTGTAGCACCCCCCCCCCCCACACACACACACCTGAATGAAGGGGTCTGAGATCAGGGGAAGCTGCCTGGGAGGCTCTAATGCCAGGCTGCACAGTAAGGGGTACCAATGCAGTCTGAGCCAATCTGGAGCAATGAGGATGGCCTTTAGTCTCTCCTTCCTTATATTGATCAGTACCTTGGGAATAAGAGGCAGAGGAGAGAATGTGCACACTAAGAGGGAGTTCCAGGGGAAGGTCAAGGCATCTAACTTCCACTCTAGGGGTGATACTCCCTGGTACAGAATTTTGCAGCTGGTGGTTGAGCTGCGAAGCAAAGAGATCCACCTCCAGAGTTCCCCACCTGAATGACTTGCAAAAGTATTTTTTGTGGAGCTGCCATTTGTGGGGGGGGGGGGTCCAGTAAGTTTCTGCTTAGGTGGTCTGCCAGGGTGGTGTTGATCCCTGGTAGGTACTGGGCAATTAGGTGTAATCCCATGGAGGAAGCTGTCAGCCAGAGGTTCATGGCTAGCCTGCATAGATGGTAAGATTATGTCCCTCCCTGTTTGTTGATGTATCACATTATTGTGGTGTTGTCTGTTTTGATAAGGAAAACCTCTGGCCTGAGATGGGGTTTGAAGGCTGCCAGAGCCTTTTGTACTGCCATCATTTCCTTCTGATTGATGTGTATGGGATGGTTCTGGGCATTCCACAGACCTTGGGTGCAGTTGCCTGCTAGGTGAGTGCCCCAAGCAATGTCTGAGGCGTCGGTGGTGATGGTCTGCCCGGTAAGGTGGAGGATGAAGGGAAGAACCTTGTTCTTGGCACAGGCCCCTCCCCACCAGAGAAACTAGGCCCTTATACAGGGGATCAGAGGGAGAGAGGTCTCTAGAGGCTGACAGTGCTGACACCAAAGGCTCCTTAGATACCACTGAAGTTTCCTCATGAGAAGCCTGGCCAGAGGAAATAGAAGGATGCAAGACGCCATGTACCCCAATGCTTGCAGGAACTTCCTCACAGTGAGATGACTTCTGGAAGCCAGCTGGGTAAAGTAGGGAGGCAGGAAGCTCTGTTTTTCTAGGGATAGGAAGGCCATTTGGGATGCTGTGTCCAGCAGTGCTCCCAAGAAAATGATCTTCCTAGAGGATGTTTGCTTTGATTTCTTCTCGTTGATGGTGAACCCTAGGGAAGTTAGGAGGGTTCTGACAAAGAGAAGGTCCTGGAGCAGCTTTTCTCTGCACTCTGCCTGAATGAGGAAGTCATCCAGATAAGGGTAAATCTGTATATTTCTCTGTCTGCAAAATGCTATGGCTGTGGCTAAGCATTTGGTGAATACTCTGGGTGCAGTAAATTACGGGTAGTGCAAAGAACTGAAAGTTTTGTGAGCCTGCTCTGAAGTGCAGGAATCTCCTGCAGGATTCCCATATGGGGATGTGGAGGGTAGGCATCTTTTAGGTCTAAGGTCACTAGCCAGGCATTTTTTGTCAGCATAGGCAGCAGCTGCTAGAAAGTTAGCATTTTGAACTTGAGGACTATCAGGAAGGTGTTCAGAATGGATAGATCCAGCATGGGGCACCAAGTGCCCTCTTTTCTGATTACAAGGAATAGTCTGGAATAAAAGCCTTTGCCTGCTTTATCTGAGGGGACAGGTTCTACTGCCCCCTAGGATATGTGAGTTTGGACCTGTTTCAATGCCTGTGCCCACTGATTTGGAGCCTCTGGTCCTTTGTTACAGAAAGCCAATTTTCTTTGCAGAGGGAGAGCCTTCCTCCTAGCTTTTGGTGAGTGAATGGAGGGCAGAGGGGAGAGAGGGAGTCATTGAGAGTTTTTGCAACAGAAGGATGGCTTAGAACTCCCTGCCTTTGGGGTGAAGTGGTCCACTGTTTGGTTCTCTGCTGCCCCTGGGATAGGGGCCCGGGTGGTCTGCCACTGCAGGGCTTACCTTGCCCCTGTCTGCTAGGTGCAGGGAAGGACCAGATGCTTAGAGGGAAAGTCCCTGCTGAACCTGGGAGGTTGAACCTGAAAGAAATCTTTTACTGTTTGCATATATTTTGCTTTGTCTTCCATTTTTTAAGCATCTCTTCTGCTTTTACTTCAGTCGGTCCTTATCCAGGGGTGCATCAATTAATTTAGACTTGACATGATCAGAGAGAGGTTGTTCCTTCAGCCATGCGTGTCTCCTAATGACAGATCCTGGCACTGCTGCCTTGCTTGAGGCTTCTAGAATGTCATATCCATAGTGTAATGAGTGTTTGGCCACTTGACAAGTGAAGTGCAGTAAATCTGTTAACTCTTTTGAATTGGCACAGTCAGGAAAGGTTGAAAACTTTTAATAGTTCCAAGTGTGGTGTTGATATTTTAACATATGGGACTGACAGTTGAGTGCTCTGATAGCCAAGGTTGCAGAGGTGTATACTTTTTTTGCCCCATCTGTCCAGATCTCTGGAATCCTTGTCAGAAGGAATAGGATTCTTGGCAGAAATAGTCTTAGCTCCTTTAGGTCCCTGTGTAATGATCTCTGGGTCTGCAGCAGGATTCCTGTACAGGTATTTGTGAGAATCTGGAACTCTTCAGTACCTGTCAGGTTTACTGGGAGCAGGTGGGAGGGCATCAGGGGCTAAGCTGGACTCATGGAAAACATCATCCACCACTTCTAAGATAGGGGAGGTGGCCAGGGGTCTGTGCTGGGGCAGGTCCAGAAACACTCAGTCTTTTCTTAGACTGGGGGAAGTCCTGAGATTCCCATTGGAAATGTTCCCTGAGGGGTGTGAAGGGTTTTCCCAAAGGAAAGGTCTTCTGGTGGGGAGGCAGAAGGAATGGATTCCTCTGCATCTGAATTCTCATAAGCAGTCAGAGGTGGTTGTTCCTCTTCAAAATCTGAATAATCAGATTCATCAGAATCCTGTTCTGCCATAATTTCAGAAGAAGGGTGTCTTTTCCTTTAAGAAGTTGTGGCCTGACTACCCCTGATAACGGAGATAAGATCCTCCGCCATTTTAAGCATTTGTCCTTGGGGTGGTGGAGCAGGAGCAAGATAGTGGCTAGAGGCAAATTTTCAAGAAGTGGCCTGGCTTCTAGGCCTAAGAGTATCCAGCGGTCTGATAGAAATGTAAGTCGGATGAGAAGACGTCCGTTTTTGTCTAGATTTGGTAGTGCGAGAGGCCTCCTCGGAAGCCAAGCCGGTGCCTGCGTCGCAGCTCCGGACTCAACCGAGGCAGAGACAGCTAAAGGCTAGGAAGGCGAAGAAGATTTCTGCGGCATACCGGACTCTGAAAGGGTCTTGGTAGAGGTCTGTGCAGATATCGTATCGGGCATCAGGGGATGCGAAAGCGCCTCACTGAATTCCGGAGAACTGAAGACCTACTTAGCGGTAGAGTCATTGGAAGGCTTAGCCTTGTGTGGTCTGTCTCTATCTCTGCATTTTTTCAGAATGTCTACGGACTGCTGGCTGACGGATGCCATTTCAGAATGAGAAGACAGAAAACAAAAATACCTGTCTACAATAAGAGCTCTACAGCAAATGGTTCTTGTGTTAAAAAGGGGCACAGAACCGGCAACGGGGACGTCGTGGTCTGGGCCTAAACAAGTGACGCAGTATGAAAGGAAGTCTCGGTATGGGATCTGCTTTCCACAGGTGAGACAATTAACTTTTTCAGACATCGGTTAGTGTAAGAAAAAAGGATCCCAATGGAGTACTTAGCTTAAGACATTTTCAACTGTAATTCACATTCTGGTAGCAACTGACTAACACACTTGCTAACTGCTTCTACGTTGGGCTCCACAGCAAGAAAGACTGACATGATGGTGTCGGGTGCCTTGCTTTATAGCACTGATAGCCTGACGTCAGACTACAGGTGACATCAGCTGACGCAGAAAAACATTGACTCTGGTATTCAGGCCGGCCGAGGGCTACCACAGAAGGGATAATCCACAGGTGATGTCTGCAACAGTAAAAAAACAAAGAACATCTGCTTTCCCCAATTTCTGTTTTGATAAAAAACACAAACAAGCCATTAGATTTTTTGAAGGGTCTTGTCCTTTATAAATAAAACCATAACTGGCGGTGGACATCCAATGTATGTAAGATGTACTCCCTTTATTAGAAAATTTTGGAAAAATTGGTAAGTGAATAGACTGATTCACAGTAGAATCAGATGCCACTTTCAGTTAAAAAAAAAAAAAAAAGGAGAATTAGTTCTCAAAGTAACCCTGTCCTTATATGAAAGGTCAAATTGGGTATTATTGCAGAAAGGGCTTGTAATTCTGAAATTCTTTTAGCTGATGTAATCGTGATCAGAAAAAATAGTTTTCCAAGAGAGAGAGAGAGAGAGAGAAATTTGATATCTGCTGATGCCGCTGGGTTCAAAGGGTGATAGTGTCAAAGTTTGTAGCATAATAGTAATGTCCAAATGAGGCACTGGATCTCTACTAGCAGGTCTGAGAAGGAAGGTACCCTTTAAGGCGGCTTTGGAAATTTTAAGAGAGACTAAGAAGGACTTGTCAAACCCTATATGGAAACTGGAGATGGCCTCTAACTGTACTTTGATGATGGAATCGCTAAAGTCGGTGTGAAACAATTCTGAAAGAAATTGTAGGATGGTAGGAACCGAACTGAAAATGGATCTATACCTTTAGAATTTGCCCATGTGGAAAATCTTCTCCACTTAGTACGGTAGAATTTGGTAGTAGATTTTTGTGAAACTGTCAGAATGTGAACCAGTGCAGGGGACAGCCTGGAATCTCTGGCTACTGTCAAAATTGGAGGAACCATGCGGTTAGTTTCATGGACTTCTCATCCAGAGGAGGCAAGCCTGAGAGATGAGACAGAAGATCTGGGAAATGGTCCAGCATCCAGGGAGGATGAACTAGGAAATAGGAAATAGGAAGGAAGGGTAAACATTTTTTTTTTAATTAAAGAAACATCTTCATTAAATTATCACTTACGGCATAGGCAATCGTACATTTATATAAATGTAAACAAACCATATTGATGTAATTTTAGTTGCAGACATTATGTCACTTATAATCTATCCAGTCACTGTCAAACATTACATAGCTCATTTAAATCTTGCCTTCTTTCAAACTTCATTCTTCATCTGCATGTAGTTTTCTCACAGTTTCCATTTTTTATGTAATTTGCTTTTACACTTTTCTAAAGATTCCATTTCCAGTTGTTTTATCTCTGTTACTATATTCACTACTTCTAGTATGTTGGTTTAGACTTTGATTTCCATTTCCTAGTAACTGCTTTTTTGGCAGCCACCATAATTAGACTCAGCAAGTCCTTACTATGTCTAGGCAATTCTGATTCTGTATCACACCTCCAAAAGTCATTTCCTTAGTCATATCAATCTGCTCACCAGAAAATACGTTCCCAATTACGTTACTTCCCCATCACAACTCCAACATTTGCTATCTAGCTGAGGAAAAATTCTTGCCCAATTAAGGTATAAATATACCTAAAAACCCTTCCAAGCAAAGATCCTAAATCGTGTTGCATATTCAGGAGACATACATATACCCCCCTACTGTTTATGAATTGCTTACCCAGTTTCTCTTCCCAATCCTTTCGAACCTCCTCTAATTGATTCTTATAGTTATCATGCAATATTTTATATGCTCTACTAATTGCTCCTTTTTTAACAGCAGCTTCTGCTCCACAGTCTACTAAAAACTCTTACCAGTGTTGATCCTTCACTTAGGATACCCCTATTTCTTTCTCTCTGCCTATACTCTGACATCTATCCTTGATAGGGAAGATGATCTCTAGCCTGCAGTCCAAATAAATTCTTGGCCTCTTCCCATATTACTACCTTTCCCTCTCTAATTACTTGCTCCTAGTGCCTTGTGTTTTTTGCCAGTTTTCTCCAATAAATTACTGCCCCTTTTTGCCTATTGTCTACATCCCTAATTGCAGTCATCCCTATAAGCAGAATCTCCTTTCTCAATTCCCATGTTGGATTAGTTCTTATATTCATAACGTAGCATAAAGTATTCTAATTCTGCATGATTATTGTTATTCTCCTCAGGGATCTACATCCAAAATCTCAGTCTTTCCTTGTTTCTTGAGCCCCCCAGCCTGGTTTCATCATCATCATCCCTTTCCATTTTGAATTGTGTGTTTCTGCATGTGCTGTGTATAGGAGAATTGACTGTATAGCTCTAAAATACCCCTTCAAATTGGTTAATCCCAGACCGCCTTGTTCTATTGGAAGAATCAGCTTATCCCACTTGACTGTCATCTTTCCCTCCCAGGTAAAATCTTTCAACTGATTAACTGCTATCCAGAACTTCTCCTCTGGTTGATAAAAAATATGCCTGACTTGTGTATAAAACTAAAAGGACTAAAAACATTTTAACTGCTTGTATCTTGCTATCCAATCCATAAAACAAAGTTTCCAATTTCTCAGTTGTTTAGTCTTCTCCCACATATCCTTAGCTGTTACACCATAACCATGTTTAATCCATACTCTAAATACTTCATTTTATCATGTCCCCATTAATATGGATATTGCTGAACCATTTCATATGTGGGTACATAATTTACAGCTATTGCCTTTGTTTTAACTTCATTAATTTTGTAACCCAAAAAGATCGGAAACTGTCTCTGATAGATATTGTGTAAATTAAAATGCTTTTGCCCAATATACTGTGTGTACAGTGAAAGGAAATGTGCAAGGCTAAACAGCAGTTTTCAAAATAATATGCTTGCTTTGCAAGAACAGTTATGTTCAGCTTAGATATTAATAACATATAGCTGTGGGCAATACTGTAAATGCATCCTGTTACAGAAAAAAAGGAAGTTGACTTTCTTGGCTTTCAGTTGCAGATATAAATAAATAAAATGCAGACAGGTCAAGTGACACAAAAGATGACGTGGAGAGACTTTTGTGAAGTCTTCAGATGCAGCAAGGACCAAAAAAAGGCATGAAATAACCATGGACTTTTTCATGACACAGACAGAAACCAGAAAAACAAGTCACAAGGACATTAAAAATAACATGGTTGAAAAGAGTATATAAACTGGACAGTATGTTTCATTCAGGGGTGACGTCTTAGACTAAGTTTGCCTTAGTCTACTCATCTGTCTAGCTGTGTTATAATAGAATTGAAACAGCTCTGACAGAATTAACTGTTTGGTAAGAATTTGTTCGGAGACAAAGTATAACAGATACAGTAGTACGGAGTTTGGTCTACTTTTGGACACATTCTTCAGTGGATACATTTTTTCAGTGGTGAGCCTTGGCCAGTGACTGTGACCATATATCTGTTACCAGCAGTTAATATTACAGAGGGATCCCTACTACTTACTATGTTAGTTCAACAGACTGACAGTTCCAGTGCTTTAACAGAGAAACAGTTCCAGTACTTCGTTGGTGGATACAGAGCACCGCCGTGGAAGCTGTCCTTCATCGGATCACCTACAATTCATCTGTAGAGAAACACTGTCCTTTTCCAGACTTGACTTCAGCCTGATCACCCGCTTGTCTTCTGCATAAATTAAGGTACTTTCTTTACAGTTATAACATGGATGCAATTACAGTTAACTTTACAGTGCCCACATATTGTATATATAAATTTGCATGGTTTAAACCTTCTGTGTTAAGACATAAAATGTAAATCTAAAATGTTTCATGTTCAGACATTAGATAACAGCTGTGTTTGTAAATGTATAAATGCCTATACTCCATACACAAAATGTACAGCAATTCATAAAGACTTTTTTATGTGGAAGTAACTTTCCTAACTTCTGTCTGTTTTGTCACAGGAGTCTAGTATGTAAGCCATACCATAAGATATATCCTATTCTGATAAAAATCTGTTTGACTCTAGTGTAGTTAGTTCTTCACATAAGCAACAGTTAAATGTACCTTCTGCAGTCACCTAAATCTCATACAGTACAAGTGTATGCAATTATTGTTAGTAATGTCATACACTACATAAAAATGTTATTTATAGTAAACATTGCAAATGCACAAATACAAAAAAGTTCTAACATAGTACAGTGTGCTATCAATATTAAACGTTTTCACAGCTTTTCAGAATTTCCCTAGAGACAGTAGTAAGGGACAATAATGCCATTTAAAGTAACAGACTCAGCATAGCATTCAGATTTTACATAATGACATTTCTGGTTTAACTTAACAATCAGATAGAGCCCAACAACATTTACTAAAGGCACAAACTACAGAGGTTAATCTGACAAGACAGTTAAAAAAAGCCCAGCAAGGTTTACATTGGGCAGGGTTCAACAAAAACAAGTTATTTCTCCTGCTGATATATATCAATAGTCTTGTTTACTACAGACTCTGCCTCAGTGGCAAGACAAAATAATAATTTTGTTTCAATATGTTGGCATTTAAACAATGGTTGACATACACTGTGTGGTCTATTTCAAATAATGCTTTATTTAAATTTTTTTTTTTTTTTTTGCATTTACACATGCCAGTTTGGGTCAGAAGGGGAAAGGGGAATCATCAACAGGGTTGGCAAACCCCTAAAACATGCTCCAGTATGAGAGTTATGAACCTTCATTCCCAAAATGATTTACAGGAAAAGTTTAGTATTGTCAGAATCAATGCACATAGAAAATATACAGGAAAGGCTACAGTAAATGCTTTGGCAAATGGCAAAGCAAACCAAGCAGCTAAAACAGGTGTGTCTAGACTCACGTAACTGTTTACAGTCTAAATAGCATGACAGAAAAAACAAAATAATGTTTTGGTCAGGCAAGATGTTATGTTAAAGCAGTTTCGTCAAACAGCTAATGACATTCTGCAAAATGCATATGCAGCTTTAAAATCAGTTTCTGCCTGACAGACAGCTACAGACTCAGAGATTAAGCCAGTGTTAGACAGTTTTAAAAAAGTACGCAGTATTGCAGATGCACATAGGAAATGTACAAAAACAGCTTGTAGACTACATGGTGAAAGGAAGGGGATGGAATACATGGTCTGATGAAAAAGTACAGAATACTGCAGATGCATAGGAAATATACAAAAACAGCTTGCAGACTATGTGGTGAAAGGAAGGGGATGTAATACATGGTCTGATATTAAACTAACACAGGGGGAACACGAGCAGCTTCTGCTCCACCAGGGTTACAGATATACAGCCAAGTTCAGAAAAACAGGTGATATGTTTTCTTCAAACCCAAAAATAGTGAAATAAATCAAGATAAAGAAAATACATTAAGGGACAATCAGTCGCAGGAACAAACACAGAGGGATACATAAAAATAAAGTATCCTCTATGAAATACCAGATCATGGCAGGCAATCGGCATTAAAGCAATAAATTAACAAAATACAGGTTATCAGATGGCAGCAAAGTACAGGGATCTTTTAAAGCCATGGAAGACAATGTTAGTATATAAAACTCAATGTTAATTAAACAAAGGCGACAATAAAAGACAGAAAAATACTTTACTGGTTTAATAAGCCAGGACAGATTCAAAATAAACAATAATAACCTACAGCCATACAGACAAAGTTAAAGTTAATACAGATATAGTGTAAAGTTAAAGGTAATACAAATACAATAAATACATTTACAGCAGTGCAAATGGTATATGCAAAACTAAACAATGCAATTAAATGTTGGGTATGTAAGTCCACATCTACGTCTGGAAATGGAGTAACATTTAAGGCAGTACCTATGACAAATCCTAAATAACAAAAGGTTCTATAGTAACAAGCGAGGGTCACCCCCCCACATTAAAAGTACAGTGCGTTTCCAAAGGCAGCTTATGCATATAGCAAACAGGATCAATATTGGTAAAAAAAAAAAACAGTGACTGTAATGTCATATTTTCAAAAGAATGTATTACATAAAATATAACAGCAAACAGTCTTATAAATAAACTAGTACAGAAAAAACATCATTAGTCAAACTGGTGTAACTGCCATCCGGGTAATAACACACAACAATACATACAGGTAGTAAAGTACAGAGTCATTACAAATAGCATTTTTAAGCTAATAAAAATCCAAGCAAAAGCAGCACACCATGTTGGTTCATAAAAATCAGTGTAAGTTAATATAGCAATAACCCACGCCTGGGTGTGGGTAATGCTAAATTTACCCACGGTTGGCGTGGTTTGGTCCTGAGGGCGAAGCCCGAAGGACCAAACAAAGCCAACCGTGGTAATTAGCATTACCCACACCCAGAAGTGGGTTATTGCTATTATACCATGACATTATTTAAGAAAAGAAACTATTACTTTTCTTAAAAAATGGCATAGTATAATGCCTGTTTACTGCCCTTCTGCAGATGTCTGGCATCCGCGGCAGTTCTGATGTACTCTCGCGCCTGCGCAGTACATCAGAGCTGTGAGCAAAAGCGGAGAAAGCAAGATCTCCGTTGCTTTTAGTTCACTATGTTAAATGAGTTTAACATAGCGAGACAGTTATAAAATAAGCAACACAGATTTCCGTTGCTTATTTTAAAACTGTCTCGCTATGTTAAACTCATTTAACATAGCTACTAAAAAGCAACGGAGATCTTGCTTTCTCCGTTAACAAACACTGTCTGCTATGTTAAATGGGTTTAGCATGACGAGACAGTTTTAAAATAAGCAACGGAGATCTCCGTTGCTTATTTTAAAGCTGTCTCGCTATGTTAAACCCATTTAACATAGCGAGACAGTGTTTTAAAAAAACGTGTTATACTAATGGAAAAAAGTCCGGGCGACCGGACCTTTTTCCATTAGTATAACTCGATTTACAACGGGCACGCTGGCCAATCAGCGTGCACGTTTTTCGGCGGTCATGGTATAATAACACACAAACAGTATCAGTATAGTAACAGTCTGTTAACAGTCTTAAAAAGTTCAAATTTGTTTCTATAATAGCAATCTATAAACAAAACAAGGCAATCTATGCAAATAAATCAGTTACAAAGAAAAAAATGGGGAGAGATACTCATATCTAAATCATGAGAACAGGGACATCATGATTGGATACCTGATTTCAATATATTTTGGACATGCAAAATTTGTTTGCAAAGGCATGTGACAAGTCAAATTGTTGGGTTTTTAGGCACATTCATTACAGAGGGAAAATGCCATTACATGCAGTCCCTGTAGAGGTTACACATACAGGTTTTATGTAAAAAAAAATCTTATAAAAGTAAAGTTGTACAATAATCAGCCATAAAAAAACATTTACAGTTGATAAAATAAAAACAGCATGGGAGTTAACACATAACTTCTTTTAAGGAATAAATGAAAGAGAAGAAATTCTGTTACGTAGAGTATGCAGTTCCAGTAATGAAAATTACTCACACATTACCAGAGGACATGGTAAAAAATCACCAAAAAAAAAGAGAAAGGTTCATGATAAAAAAATAGGGAAAGACTTTAAAACAGCTAGACATAGGAAATTGTGTTATTTCAGAGAAGTACAGTTGCGTACCTACCATAAATGTAGATGTTCGAGTGTATTCACTGTTGCAGTCATTACTCTTGGGTTATCCTGCTGGCAGGCTACCCGCAGTGGGCCTGAATTCCAAAGTCCTATTCCGGCGTCGGTTGCTGTCGCCTCTTCCCTGACGTCAATGCGCCAGGAGTATAAAAGAAGCAGCCGACGCCATTTTCTTCAGTTTTTCTTGCCTCAGATGTCAGGTGCCCCCAAAAGGGTAGGCTAAATATATTATGCCAATAAACATAATTGCAGTAAAGAAACTTTTCCTTCATCTACATGCAAATACACCACATAGGTTGTATAGAATAGAGAAGTACAGATAAATCCCAGCAAAAGAAAGGGAGACGGAGGGAGGGAAACCTGGACTGCAACAGTGAATACACTCGAACATCTACATTTATGGTAGGTAACAAAAAGTGGTGTGTGAAAGAGTGGAAACAACCACAAATAACAATCCACTCTTTGAGCCAATAACCTACGACCACCAATTGAATAACACCTTTATTCGATAAACATGAAATAGTCACCTGTACAAAATGTAAATCCACAGAAACTTTCTGTGGATTTACATTTTGTACAGTGGACTATTTCATGTGTATCGAATAAAGGTGTTATTCAATTGGTGGTCGTAGGTTATTGGCTCAAAGAGTGGATTGTTGTTTGTTATTTATGGTAGGTACACAACTGCACTATGTTCATCGTGTTTCACTGTTGCAGTCATTACTCTTGGGTTGAATCCCAAAGCTGAGGATGGGTAGCTGAGCTAAATAGGATTAGGAGAGGCTATGAGGCCCTGCAGCACTGCAGTGGCAAAGCCTGCTCTGGATTTAGAGTAAAGAGGTAGGTGGTAGTGCTTTGTGAAAGTGTGCACTGAACTCCAAGTTGCAGCCTCTAAGATGTCTTTGGTTGGTACTCTTCTGAGGAAGGCTGCTGAAGTGGCTGCTGCTCTGGTAGAATGAGGTCTAATGCCCTTAGGCACTGATTTGCCATGCTGAGAATAGCAGAAACGGATGCAATGACCTATCCATTTAGAAATAGTCTGTTCTGAGATAGCCTTTCCTTGTGATCCTGCAGCATATGACACTAAAAGTTGCTCAGACTTTCTGAAAGCTTTAGTTCTGTCCAAGTAGAAGCGTAGCTGCCTGTGTATGTCCAAAGAATGCAGAATTTTCTCACCCTTGTTCTGTGGGTTTGGATAAAAGGTAGGCAAGTGAATGGTTTGGTTGAGGGCCACACTGGACACCACCTTAGGCATAAATGTTGGGTTTGTCCTCAGAGAAAAGTACAGTTTTGTACCTACCATAAATGTAGATGTTCGAGTGGTTATGCTGCTGCAGTCATCACACTTGGGTTATCCTGTCGTCAGGCGGTCCCGCAGTCGGCCTGAATTCCAAAGCCTTGGTCCGGCGTCGGTTGTCGTCGCTTCTTCCCTGACGTCAGTGCAGCAGGTGTATAAAAGAGGCAGCCGACGCCATTTTCTTCAGTTTTTCTTGCCTCAGATGTCAGGTGCCCCAAACTAAGAAGGCAAAATAAGAAGCTTGCAAAACATACCTTAGTGCAAAGGAATGGTACTAGTTGTAAGCAAATACACCATACAGACATGCATCCCAAAGGTGAAGTAACTGGAGGAATAATAAAAGCCTTGTTAGGTAGAGGGGATGGAGGGAGGGTAACCTGGACTGCAGCAGCATAACCACTCGAACATCTACATTTATGGTAGGTACAAAACTGTACTATGTTCATCGTGCTATGCTGCTGCAGTCATCACACTTGGGTAGAGTCCCAAAGCTATGGTTGGGTGGTAGGAGCTAAACTGGCTTAGGTGCAGCTAAGATGCCCTGCAGAACTGCAGTGGCAAACCCAGCTCTGGTTTTTGAGTACAGAGGAAGGTGGTAATGCTTGGTGAAGGAGTGCACTGAACTCCAGGTAGCTGCCTCCAGAATGTCCTTTGTTGGGACTCCTCGGAGGAAGGCTGCTGAGGTTGCCCTGGTGGAGTGAGACCTAATAGTAGTAGGCACTGCTTTCCCGTGGTGTGAGTAGCAAAAGCGGATGCAATGTGCTATCCATTTTGAGATGGTCTGTTTTGAAATAGCCTTTCCTTCTGAGCCTGGAGCATAGGATACAAGGAGTTAGTCAGATTTTCTGAAGGCCTTGGTCCTGTCCAAGTAGTAACGTAACTGTCTGTGAATGTCCAAAGAGTGAAGGAGTCTTTCTCCTTTATTCTGTGGGTTTGGATAAAAGGTGGGCAAGTGTATGGTCTGATTGAGAGCCACACTGGATACTACCTTTGGCATGAAGGAAGGGTTGGTGCGCAAAGATACTCTGTCCTGATGGAAGATGATGAAAGGTTCCACTGCCATAAGTGCCTGCAGTTCTAAGACTCTGCGTGCTGAGGTGATAGCCAGCAGCAGTGCTGTCTTCCATGACAGGTACTGAAGCTCTGCTAAAAAGGCTGGTTCGAAAGGAGGAAGTGTTAACTTTTCCAGAACAAAATTTAGATCCCAAGTTGGAGTAAGTGGTTTTTCTGGGGGGTCTTATATTTTTTGCCCCTCTGAGAAACTGCCTTAGCAAAGGATGAGAGAAAATGGGAGGAACCGTATCATAATTAGCTGAAATGGCTGAAGCATGGATCTTTATGGATGAGAAAGAAAGGCCTTTGTGTAGCATCTCAGTTAGATATTGGAGTATGTGCGGAATATTTGGGATGCCAGGATTTAGGCTTCTGGCCTGGTTCCACACACAAAATCTTTTCCATTTGTCCGAGTAGGTTTTTCTGGTGCTGAGCCTCCTGGCCTCCAAAATGACATTCTGGACGTCCTTTGAGAGAAGTGTTATTTGATAATTTAAGGAATTTTCCATGCAGCTAGATTTAAGGTCCTTTGCTGACTGTGAAGGATCTGAGAGTCTTGTTGGGTTAACAGCAGAGGGAATTCAGGTAAGATCCATGGAGGGCTGTGAGTCAAGTTTTGTAGTAGTGGGTACCAGTGTTGACGTGGCCTGTCCGGGGCAATGAGGATCATCTGTGGTCTCTCTGATCTTGTTTTCAGTAATACCTGGGTGAGTAGAGGCAGAGGTGGGAAGGCATAGACTGACAATGCTGTCCAACTGAATGATAGGGCATCCACTTTCCAGGCCAGAAGATGGTAAGTCCTTGTGCAAAATTTTTGTAACTGGCAATTGTTGGTTGAGGCAAACAGATCTATGTCTGGTGATCCCCAACTTTGAGTTATCATTGAGAATACTTGTGGGTGTAGTCTCCACTCGTGAGGGTCTGTCAAATTTCTGCTTAATTTGTCTGCCAAAATGTTTTCTTTTCCTGGCAGGAATTGTGCTTGCAGTTGTATTTGGTAAGTTAATGCTGTGTTCCACAAGTCCATTGCCTGTCTGCATAGTGGGTAGGAGTGCGTCCCTCCTTGTTTATGTACCACATAACTGTGGTGTTGTCCATCCTTATTAGATGTTGTCCTAGATGCAAAAGGTACTTGAAGGCTGTTAGTGCATTTTTTACAGCTAGCATCTCCTTTTGATTGATGTGTAGTTGCCTTTGGTTTGCAGACGATTTGCCCTGTATGCATTGTCCTGCCATGTGTGCACCCCAGGCGTAGTCTGATGAATCTGTTGTCAAGGTTTGGTTTGGTGGAGGTGAGACAAAAGGAAGGCCCTTGTTTGCTTGGCATGCTTGAGCCCACCATAGAAATTCTTTTTGAAGGCAGGGAATGAGAGTTATAGTTGCTTCGAGGCTGTGTCTGTGTTGGGACCATACACTTTTTAGGTACCATTGTAGTTTTCTCATACACAGCCTTGCATATGCAATTAGTTGAATGCAGGATGCCATGTACCCCAATGCCTGCAGGAATTTCCTTGCAGTGAGCTGGGTAGAAGTTGCCATATTTTTGAAGTACTGAGCCAGTTGTTTTTTCTTGTCTGGCGTGAGGTAAGCCATCTGGGCCATTGTATTCAAGCTGGCACCCAGGAAAATTATTTCTTGTGAGGGTATTAGTTTTGACTTCTTTTTGTTTACTGTGTACCCTAGGCAACTTAGCAACTTTGTTACAAATGCCAGATGCTGTAGTAGGATGTCTTTGCTGTCCGCGTGGATCAGGCATTCTTCCAGATATGGATAAATTTGTATTCCTTGCTGTCTGCAGTATGCAATTACTGATGCCAGGCATTTTCTGAATACTCTGGGCGCAGTAGATAAGCCAAAGGGCAATGCAGAGAATTGATAATGCGTTGTGCCTGTCAAAAATCTGAGGTATTTTCTGCAATCTTGTCTGATAGGGACATGCAGGTATGCCTCTTGGAGGGCCGTTACCAGCCAAGACTCCTTGCCCAGCATGGGAAGAAGCTGCTGTAGTGTGAGCATTTTGAATTTGGGAATGTCCAGGTACGTGTTTAGAATTGAAAGGTCTAAGATGGGTCTCCAGGCTTTGTCCTTTCATGGTACTAGAAACAGTCTTGAGTAAAATCCTTGACCCTGCTCTTTTGCAGGTACCTTTTGAATTGCTTTCATGTTCATGAGAGCTGAAATTTGCTTTTGTGCCTCTGCCCATTGGTTTGTTGGCAGATTTGGCATGCCCCTCATCCTTGGTAAAGTGTGAAAATGAAATCTGTACTCTCGGGTAATAATATCCAGAACCCATTTGTCCTTTGTTATGATGTGCCAATTTTGTGGGAACAGAGCCAGTTTTCCTCCTAGAGGTGCTGCCTGGGCAATTTTGCTTGGTGGGCGAAGAGGAAAGTCATTGAGATTGTTTTGTGAAGGGTTGAGATCTGCCGTCCCCCCCTCTTTGAGTTGTTTGCCATTGTCTAGGCCTGAAGGTACCCTGTGCCTGGCCTCTGCCCCTAGGGCATCTGTACCTGCCCCTTTGGGGTCTGTCTGAAGCAGGAAAGGACCAGTTTTTTGATGGCCAGTTTCTGCTGAAGCGAGGAGGTTGTACCTGTAAAAATTCTTTAACTGTTTGCATTGATTTTGCCTTTTCTTCCATCTTCTTTAAAACTTCCTCTGCTTTGACACCAAATAACGCATCCTTTTGTAGTGGAGCATCCAGTAACTTTGCTTTGACATGTTCTGGTAAGGTCTGCTCTTTTAGCCAAGCATGTCTACGTATTACAGACCCTGTGACTGCTGCTCTACATGAGGCCTCCAAAGAATCAAAACAACACTGCAAGGTATGCTTTCCCACTTGTTCTGCTGCATGCAACAAATCTTACATCCCTTTGAAATCTAGTTGATGTGTTTGAGGGATCATTTTCTGTTTTAACTGAGTAAGCAAGTACTGCTGGTATTTAATCATGTGGAATTGGCAGTTTAATGCCCTCATGGCCAAAGTGGCAGACGTGTACACCTTTTTCCCCCATCTTTCTAATGCCCTGGAATCTCTTTCCGTAGGCAGTGGATTCTTAGCAGTAGAGGCCTTAACCCCTATGGGACCCTGGGAAATGGTTTCTGGGTCTGCAGAATATAAAAACTTGTGAGAGTCAGGGACTCGATAGTATCTGTCTGGTTTAGGTGGTGCTGGAGGTAAGGAATCTGGATTTAGACTGGATTCAGTGTAGACATAATCCAGAATGTCCAAAACAGGAGGAATGGCTAGGGGTCTATGCTGAGGCAAAAGAAGAAACTCACGGAGTCTTTTCTTGGAGTTAGAGAAAGCTTGTCCTTCCCAGTGGAAATGCTCTCTCATGGTGTGCAGGGTTTCCCCAAAAGAGAAGTCTTCAGGGGGGGAAACAGAGGGAATGGACTCCTCAGCATCTGAGTCTTCATAGAGAGGGCAGGGGTAATCCTGTCCCTCAGAGTCTGATGAGGAGAAGGATTCCTGATCAAAAGGAGGTAAATCTTCTTCCAGTCTAGGCTTTTTGTCAGGAGGGGGCTGTGAACCCCTGATAAGGGTAATCAGGTCCTCCACCATTTTGAGCATCTGTTTTTTAGGCATAGGGGCCTGTATGGGAGTCTGTGGACCCGGTTTCTTAACCTTTGGAAGCTTAGCGTATGACTTAACGGAAAGAGTCGTCGGTTTAAAGACGCCTTCTGAAACCGAAGGCCTGTCCATAGTCTCCGGATCACCGCCAGGGCTGGCGTCCGTGAGTAGAGGAGGAACCGGCTTCAGTGGCCCAGTAGATTCTGTCTGAGAGGTAGTCATATTTTCTAAATCTGCGGTAGTCAGGGGCTGCGTAGGCGCCTCACTGAATACCGAAGATCCTGCGGCAGGCCTAGCCGAGACCTCAGTATCTGGTCTAGGTCTAGGCTGCCGGTCTTTGTCCTTGCGTTTTTTAAACATAGCGGTAGTCGGAGGTTCCGACGACATAATGTAGTTGAATTTTCTGCCAAAATAATGTCAGGTGGTATCAGCCCGACGCTTAATAGTGCGTTTATTGAACCTGGCGCAAAACCGACAACCAGAAACGTCGTGGTCTGGGCCTAGGCAAGGAATACAATAAGAATGAAAATCCTGAGGCATTTGCTTCCCACAAGAAATACAATTATTAACTTTGTCTGACATCGGTCTGAGGCAAGAAAAGTTTCCCCAATGGGGTACTTAGCTTTATAGAAGACTTCGGCTGAAATTCTGTTCGAAAATCTCAGGAGCTGGCCGACCGGCACTTGCGAACTGCTTCTGCTTCGGGCACCGCGCGGCAAGAAAGACTGAAGAAAATGGCGTCAGCTGCCTCTTTTATACCCCTGCCGCACTGACGTCAGGGAAGAAGTGACGACAACCGACGCCGGACCAAGGCTTTGGAATTCAGGCCGACTGCGGGACCGCCTGACGACAGGATAACCCAAGTGTGATGACTGCAACAGCATAGCACGATGAACATCCCTGTCTGGATGAAAAATGATAAAAGGTTCCACCGCCATGAGTGCTTGTAACTCAGAGACTCGTCTTGCAGAGGTTATTGCTAGGAGCACTGCTGTTTTTCAGGATAAGAATTTTATATCAGCTGTTGAGGCTGGCTCAAAGGGAGGCAGTGTGAGTTTTTCCAAGACATAATTGAGGTCCCATGCCGGAACTGGTGCTCTCCTTGGAGGCCTGATGTTTTTGGCCCCTCTGAGGTACTCCTTATTTAAAGGATGAGAAAAGATAGGTGGTTCCGTATTGTAATGGGCTGAAATGGCAGAGGCATCAATCTTAACTGATGAAAAGGAAAGGCCTTTGTCTAACATCTCAGTTAGGTATTGTAAAATCTGAGGAATATTTGGTACATACGTGTCAATGCCTTGTTCCTGGTTCCAAGCACAGAATCTCTTCCATTTTTCTGTATAAGATTTTCTGGTACTGGGCCTCCTGGCCTCCAAGATAACATCCATAACAACTTTTGAAAGAGGAGTGTTCTGAATGGCTACATTATCTGCCATGCTGCCAGATTTAAGGTCCTGAGTTGGCTGTGCAGGATCTAATTGGTCTGCTGGGTCAGCAAGTGAGAGGTTTGAGGCAATATCCATGCTGGACCTTGAGACAAGCTCTTTAGGATTGGGTACCAGTGCTGGCATGGCCAGTCTGGTGCAATCAGTAACATTTTTGGCTTCTCTTGTCTGACCTTCAGGAGTACCTTGGGAAGGAGAGGCAGTGGAGGAAAGGCATATACTGTTAGGTTTTTCCAGCTGAAGGATAGGGTGTCCACTCTGCATGCTTGTTTGTGATAAATCCTTGTGCAAAATCTCTGTAATTGGCAGTTGTGAGGGGAGGCAAATAGATCTATGTCTGGACATCCCCATTTCCTTGTTATGCTGAAGACTTGTGGATCCAGTTTCCACTCGTGGGAATCCATGAGGTTTCTGCTTAGTTCATCTGCCAGGTATTTGTTTTTCCTGGCAGGAATTGTGCTTGCAGGTGAACTTGATAAGTCAATGCTGTGTCCCACAAGGTCATTGCTTGTCTGCAGAGGGGATAGGAATGTGTGCCTCCCTGCTTGTTTATGTATCACATGACCGTAGTATTGTCAGTCTTTATCAGTAGCTGTCCTGGATAAAGCAGATCCTTGAAAGCTGTCAGGGCATTCTGAACAGCTAGCATCTCTTTTTTGATTGACATGAAGATGCATCTGGCCTGCAGGCCATGTGCCCTGAATACATTTTCCTGCCATATGGGCTCACCAGGCATGATCTGATGCATCCGTTGTCAGTGTCTGTCTGGCTGTGGGTAAAGTGAATGGCAGACCCTTGTTGTGGTGACAGACCTGTGCCCACCATCGAAACTCCTGTTGCAGGCAGGGAATGAGGGTAATTACTGTCTCCAGGCTGTGGCAATGCTGAGTGCAAACACTTTTTAGATACCATTGTAGTTTCCTCATATGCAGTCTGGTATATGGAATTACTAGAATGCAGGATGCCATGAAGCCCAAGGCCTGCAGGACTTTCCTTGCAGATAACTGGGTCTTTGTTGCCAACTCTTTGAAGTAAGAAGTCAGTTGCCTTTGTTTGTCTGGCGTGAGATAAGCCATCTGGGCAGTTGTACTTAAGCTTGCACCCAGGAATATTCTCTCTTGAGAGGGTACTAGTTTTGATTTCTTTTCGTTTACTAGGCAAATTAGTCATCTTTTTACAAACGCCAGATGCTTTAGAAGGATGTCTTTGTTCTCTGCTTCAATAAGGCAGTCGTTCAAGTAGGGATATATTTGAATTCCTCTTTGTCTGCAAAATGCAATTACTGGTGCCAGGCATTTTACCCTGGGCGCAGTAGATAAGCCAAAGGGCAGTGCAGAGAATTGGTAGTGCACTGAGCCGGCTATGAATCTGAGGTATCTTCTGCAAGATTGTCTGATTGGGACATGCAGGTATGCCTCTTTTAGGTCCAAAGTTACGAGCCAAGCCATTTTGTCCAGCATGGGCAGTAGCTGCTGTAGAGTCAACATCTTGAATTTTGGAACCTCCAGAAACGTTTAGTATAGACAGGTCCAGTACTGGTCTCCAGGTTTTGTCCTTTCTGGGCACCAAGAAAAGTCTTGAGTAAAATCCTTGCCCCTGCTCTTGTTGTGGTACTTGTTGAATGGCCCTCATGTCCATGAGGGCTGTAATTTGCTTTTGTGCCTCTGTCCATTGATTGTGTGGCAGGTGTGGCATACCTTTTGCCCTTGGTAGGGTGCGAAAATGGAACATGTAGCCCTGGGATACTATGTTTAAGACCCATTTGTCTCGGGTAATCATTTGCCAATTTGGTGAAAAAAGGTGCTAGTTTCCCCCCTAAGGGGGCTGCCAAAAGAAAAGTGCTTGGATCTGGCAGAGGAAAGTCACTGAGACAGTTTCCTGTACGGTTGTGATTTGTCTTCTCCGCTTTTGGAGGTAGGAGCACCCCATTGTTTAAGCCTGTAAGAGCCTTGGGGCTGAGATCTGCCTCTGGGACATCTGTATCTGCCTCTTTCTGGTCTGTCTGACACTGGAAAGGACCAATTTTCGGAAGGCCAGTTCCTGCTAAATCTGGGTGGCTGTACCTGTAAAAAATCCTTAACTGTCTGCATGGATTTTGCTTTATCCTCCATTTTCTTCAACACCTCTTCTGCTTTAGCACCAAACAAAGTATCATTTTGCAATGGAGCATCTAATAATTTTGCTTTAACATGATCAGGTAGATTCTGTTCCTTTAACTAAGCATGCCTTCTAATAACAGAACCTGTAACAGTGGCCCTGCAAGAGGCCTCCAGTGAATCATAACCACATTGCAAAGTATGCTTTCCCACTTGTTCAGCTGCATGCAATAAATCCTGCATTTCCTTGTTCTTTGAACATTCAGAATTTGTCAACATTTTTTGTTTAAGCAGTGTCATTAAGTATTGCTGATATTTAAGCATATGAAACTGACAATTTAAAGACCTTACAGCCAAGGTGGCAGAAGTGTAAACTTTTTTCTCCCCATCTGTCCAGAGCCCTAGAATCCCTATCAGAGGGGACAGGGTTTTTTACAGTGGAAGCTTTTACCCTTTTGGGACCCTGAGATATAATTTCTGGGTCAGCAGCGGGGTTTTTATATAGGAATTTATGAGAATCTGGGACCCTGTAGTATCTGTCAGGCTTAGCAGGTGCAGGGGGTAAAGAGTCAGGGGACAGGCCGGACTCTGAAAATACATCATCTACAATGTCTAGAATAGGTGGAATAGCAAGGGGTCTGTGCTGGGGTAGTAGCAGAAAGTCTCTTGAGCCTTTTCTTAGATTCTGAGTAATCTTGGCTCTCCCAGTGGAAATGCTCTCTCATGGTATGCAGGGTTTTCCCAAAAGAATAATCCTTAAGAGGAGAGGCTGAAGGAATGGATTCTTCAGCATCAGAATCTTCATAGGGAGGAATAGAATAACCCTGATCAGAAGAGAAATCAGAGGAAATAGAAACCTGATCAGAAGAATCATATTCTGTCTCTTGCCTAAGCCTCTTATCAGGAGGGGGATGGGAACCCCTGATCAAAGTAATTAGGTCTTTGGCCATTTTAAGCATCTGTTTTTTAGGCATGGAGGTCTGAGTAGGAGAATGCTGTACTTGTTTCTTTGTCTTTAGAGCTGCTTTAGTCTTTGTCTTTGAAGCTGAAGATGGTTTAACATATAACTGTGTAGGTCTGAAGACACCCTTAGAAGCCGATGCCTGCTCAGCGGCTCCGGACCCATCTGAGGGAATGATTTCCGAGTGTCCAATACCCTGAGTATCCAGAGGCCCAGTCAGCTCCACATGGGAGTCGAAAGCGGTCTGTGGCTATGAGGTAGCGGTTGCCAGGGGCTGTGAAAGCGCCTCACTGAGAACCGGCGACTGGCCTAACGGAGGCTTCGTCGGTTTTGGACCTCAGATGCCTATCCTTTTCCTTGAGTTTTTTGTAAACTCCGGTTGTCGGCTGTTCCAACGGCATTATATAATTAAACGTTCGACCAAAGTAATGAAATCGAACCGACGCTTAATAGTGCGTTGGTTAAATCTAGCACAAAACCGACAGCTAGCAACGTTGTGGTCAGGGCCTAGGCAAGGAATACAGTAAGAGTGAAAATCCTTATGAGGTAGTTGCTCCCCACAAGAAATACAATTGTTAACTTTTTCTGACATCGGTCTGGAGCAAGAAAAAAAGTTTCCCCAATGGGGTACTTAGCTTTAATGAAGACTTTGGTTCAGAAATTCGGATTTGAAAATCTTAGGAGTTGGCCGACCGGCACTTGCGAACTGCTTTTGCTTCGGGCACCGCGCAGCAAGAAAGACTGAAGAAAATGGCGTCGGCTGCTTCTTTTATACCCTTGGCGCACAGACGTCAGGGAAGAGGCGACAGCAACAGACGCCGAACCAGGACTTTGGGATTCAGGCCGACTGCGGGTAGCCTGCCAGCAGGATAACCCAAGAGTAATGACTGCAACAGTGAAAGACAATGAACAGCTGAATTTTTCACTGGTATAGTGCTGCTAAGGCAATATGGAAAGTTAAGTCAGATATAACAGAGCAAATGTGTTATAAAACTGTCAAACAAGTAACTGTTGTTTATTTATTTATTTATTTGCAGTTGTTTAACCAGGATAGTCCACTGGGCCAAAAGAACCCATTTTCAATGGAGTCCTGGGGAGAAAAGCTACACACACAGATTACAAAACGATTACAGTGATTAACATTTTAACAATTCTGGTTAAAAAACAGAACAAAAAAATATTGAGGTTACAGTCAAAAATAGAAGGGATTTTTTTTTTTTTTTTGAGGGGGAACATTGCTCTAGTAGGATTTAGAATAAATAGATGCGTCGGCTGCTTCATTGTTAACAATGAAGAAAGGCTATTAAGTACAGAGGATCACATTTTCCTGTAAATTGCATTTTTAAATATTCTTTTCCCAAAGCAATAATGAAATTATGCAATGCAAAAGAAATATGTTTGTTTCTAACGCAAGGTTTTGCCTTGTAAAGCAAGGGTTAACTTGACAAGATTTTGAAATGCTTGTGTGTAACTGCAAGACTGACAACTTGCTTAAGTAAGCGTAAACACAGTTAAAACAGAAAAGTAATAATGGCTGTGTGTCTATGGTGGGGTACTACAACTTCCGCATTAATTGCTCTTATTGTCATTATAAGATATGTGTTAATAAAAGTATTAATCAAGTAACAGTTGTTGGTAATGTAACATTCTTTAAAGAAATAGCATTAAATGCAAAGGATTCGTATGTTGCAACAGACCAAGGGATTCAAAGTACTAAAGATCATATTCTGTTGTAAATTGTCTTATAATTTTCATGGGTCTTAAATAAAAAAAAAGTGGGAATTGATAGATATTGTGTAAATTAAAATGCTTTTCCCCAATATACTATGTGTACAGTGAAAGGAAATGTGCAAGGCCAAACAGCAGTTTTCAAAATAATATGCTTCCAAATGTCCACAGAAGTGCCATATATTCCCGAGGACTTTCCTGTGGATTGATTATACACCATTAAACAGTTATGTTCAGCTTAGATATTAATAACATATAGCTGTGGGCAATACTGTAAATGCATCCTGTTATAGAAAAAAGGAAGTTGACTTTCTTGGCTTTCAAATGCAGAAATAAATAAATAAAATTCAGACAGGTCAAGTGACACAAAAATGACGTGGAGAGACTTTTGTGAAGTCTTCAGATGCAGCAAGGACCAAAAAAGGGCATGAAATAACCATGGACTCTCTCATGACACAGACAGAAACAAGAAAAACAAGTCACAAGGACATTAAAAATAACATTGGTTGAAAAAAGTATATAAACTGGACAGTATGTTTCATTCGGGGGAGACGTCAAAGTATAACAGATACAGTAGTACGGAGTTTGTCTGGTCTACTTTTGGACATTTTCTTCAGTAGTGACATTTCTTCAGAGGCAAAATAAAGACCTCCGCTTAACATTTTCTTCAGAAAAGGAGGAGATACATTTCTTCAGTCTCAATGTTCCACGATGTTGAAATGTCCTGTTCTGGTTCTATCAGTTATAAAATTATATCTGTAAATAGAACCAGCTTTCCTTGACTACCATACCAATTTTATACTTGAATTTCTGAATCCCTTATTTTCTTTGCCAATGGTTCTAAACATAATGAAAATAAAGGGGAAAGAGGACACCCCTGCCTGCTTCCTCTGTTCAAAGAGAAATCAGACAGAAACACATCCACTTTAATTTTCACCTCTGATCCCTCATATATCCTCCTAATCAACCATGTAATTCTATCAGGGAATGCCAATTCTTATACTGCCCTGCTCAAACACTAAGCTTACTCTGTTAAATGCTTTCTTTGCATCAAGACCCAACAACAACAGTGGTATTTTCTTACATACTGCTTTGTTCTGGATCATTAATGTTCTTTTAATGTTGTCAAATGTTTGCCTCCCCTCCACAAAAGCACACTGATCCATATCTATCAATTTTGGCATCGCCTTTGCCATTCTTCTAGACATTACAGACACACACTTTACAATCATGGTTTACGATTGAAATGGGCCTGTATGAAGCTGGATCGGATGGGTCTTTACCCTCTAAGTATTATAGCCACCACTACTTTCTCCCGGGATGTTTGGTATTTCTCCTGTTAAAATACTGTTAAAACCTTCCAGATCTTCATCTAGCTTCCAAATGTCCACAGAAGTGCCATATATTCCCGAGGACTTTCCTGTGGATTGATTATACACCATTATTTTCTATCTCATCTCCTCCTATCCTATTAGTAATGGAGCCTCATCTACCTCTTACCTTGGCATATTTAATTCTTCAATAAGTATTTCCATTTGTATCTTTCATAATTTACATATTTATCTTCTTTATTCAGACTTTCATAAAATTTCCAAAATATTTCTCGTACCTCTGTAGGATCTCCTTATCTTTCTTGTTATAGGCTCCTTAAGCTAGGTGACAACCCTTTCTACTTTGCTGCCCGAGTTGTCATGCTAAAAAGTTTTTGTGCTCTGGAGTTATCAAAAAAAACAGTTGCTTAACAGTAATCTTTCTAAACTCCTGCATATTACACAGGTAATCCCTTATTTTCTGTTTAGCGTTCTGCAATTGCTCCTCTTTTTGTTCCGAGAGATTCCCCCTATTCTGCAATACTTTAACCTTTGTCGGGCCCTCTAAATAATTCTTGTTACTTCTTAACCCCCTCTCTCATTTCCACCCAATTTTTAAACCCACTTTAATTACATCCCCACACACTAGCTATATTTTTAGAAGAAATTTCTATCCAACAACTCCCGAATAATTTCCACTACCCATTCCTTAAATTCCTCTTTTCAACACATAGGTGGGACAGTGCCAGCATCTCATTTTTATTTAATTTCCCTGCATTTTATTTTAGTTATTGTCTCGTGACATGAAATAGTTATTCGATGCATATCAAAACATTTGAGTAAATGCACGTCGCTGTCAAGTATATGTTCTGTCTAGTCTAGATCAGTTTTTATATCTTGGGGAATACGTAAATTCACTACAAACTCCTACTACTGAAATCAGGTCTTCCATGTCGAGTATTTTTCATACATTTCTTTAGAAATCTGCAATTTTGTTATATTTTCCCCACCTATAAGTAATATTGCCTGCTGAAAGCAGACTATTTCTCCCAGAATGTTCTTAAGCTCCATTAGGAGTTTTAGGAGAAATATAAATACATGCCAGTGTAATCCTCCTCCCTTGCCAGTAGCCCCTTAGTACTACAAGTCTTATCATCATCATCATCATCATATTTTTTACCCTCTTCTATCCCTACTGGAGCTCCGCTTGCAATTAATACAAGTGCTCCTCTTTTCCTTTGTCTCAGGTATTCCACTGAATAACCATCCTGAAACCTTTTTATCAAATTCACATGTTCAATTCTTTACAAATGTGACTCGTGTAGTACACTAATCCAACTGACATAAAAATGAGTACAAAAACCAAGTAAAAAGCAGCTCCACAGGTAGAAACACTCAGTCCAGGAATCACAGATGTGATACAACCAGAAATAAATTGAAGTTAAATAACTTCAATGAATACAAACAGAAAAATTAATCAAGCGCTTTCGCCTGGTTCCTACCAGGCTTTGTCAAGATACTGCTCAGTGAAAAGTAAAGCCATTTTATATCATTATACATACATCAGGTGATCACTTAATCGACCACTCCTGGTATTAATTATGATAATTAGTTAAAAGTTTAAACATTTTTTAAGGTATCTTTGAAGTATTTTTTAAGATGTTAAAATATTTTACTCCCTGCAAGTCAATAATACTGCAATAACACGTTGTTTTAAAAACTATCTAGATACCTTGTGTGTCAAAAAATCTTGTAAAAATAAATACATATAAGTAGTTAATGCAAACCACTAATAATTCATGCAGTGTGTTAAATAATTTTTTAAAAGTGCAAATACTAAGAACAAATATTAAAAAATATATGCAAATATGCACTTAAAATATTCTAAATATAAATCCTTATAGTAAAAACATGTACTTCTGGTTGAAAGTTAATAACAAAAAATAAAAATTCATCATTAACTAACTGCCTGTTGATTACCTGGCATTTTCAAAAAAGTTTTTTATTTACTCATAATTTCTCCCTACTAAGCTTTAGTGCACTTGCTATACTGATGCTATCATTTAGACCTGGGGGTCTTGCTGCATTTAATTTCAATTGCCACAAAAGTTCTTTATGCTCTAGACGAGTCTCCCAGTCCCCTCCTCTGGGATCCTGGGTCACCTGGTCTAGGACAAGGAATTTTAAATGCATGTTAATACATTGCATTGAATGTTTAAAAAAAGCATTAGTATCTTTCTTCTTACTAATTTCGTATAAATGCTCATAAATCCTTTTTCTTAGTGGCCGCTCGGTCTTGCCAACATAAAAACTGTGACACTCCATGCAAACACCGAGATAAACCACCCCTTTTGATGCACAGTTAAAATATTTTGTTGTACTAATCTTAAAGTTCCTAGAGGGAATGTGTAAACTTTTATTATTGTATATGTGTACACACTGGTTGCATGCACCACATTTGTAGGTACCTACCTTGTTAGAAAAATGTGAATGTGTTTTTCTGTTATTTTTATTCTCAAATAGGCCCTTTAGATTAATATCTCTCTTTCTTGTGAATCCAGGCTTGGCGGGTACAATTTTGTTAATGTCCTCCTGTAATGTCAAAACTGGCCAATATGTCAAAATAGTCTTTTCCACCTGTTGGCAGTCCCTAGTGTATGTATACACAAAGTTATTATATGGCGATTGTCGGTCAGCCTCTTGAGTGTGCTCTAAAATCTTGCCTTTCCCAAGTAATGGTGGATACTTAGATTCCCTGTTGTCAAGAACCTCTTTAGCTAAATTATCCACAAGATGGACTGGATAGCCTCTCTCAAGAAAGAGTTTTTTTAAAAAGTCAACTTCTTTAAGAAATAAATCTTGAGTACTTGACATCCTGGATGCACGAATGAGTTGACCTTTTATTATAACCTTTTTCTGATAAAAAGGGTGCCCACTATCAAAATCTAAGAATGTGTTGGAAAAAGTCGTCTTTCTATATATTTGGGATTGGAAAAAGTTGTTGACATAATCTTTGAATAAAAAAACATCCAAATAATGTAAAGAATTTTTGCTCACATTATGTATGAAAGCCAAAAATTCTGTAGTAGTGGAATTAATGTACGTGATGAAATTTGAAAAACTGTCCATGTCACCCATCCCATAATATGCAGATGTCATCCAGGTAACGTTTGTAGTAAGTAATATGCTCAGCCCAACCAGATGAAAAGATTTATTTATTTTCCCAATAGTATAATACTATGTTCGTGTATGTTGAGGCACATGGAGCACCCATCGCTACTAGGGCCTATTTGAGAATAAAAACAACAGAAAAACACATTCACATTTTTCTAACAAGGTAGGTACCTACAAATGTGGTGCATGCAACCAGTGTGTACACATATACAATAATAATAGTTTACACATTCCCTCTAGGAACTTTAAGTACAACAAAATATTTTAACTGTGCATCAAAAGGGGTGGTTTATCTCGGTGTTTGCATGGAGTGTCACAGTTTTTATGTTAGCAAGACCGAGGGGCCACTAAGAAAAAGGATTTATGAGCATTTATACGAAATTAGTAAGAAGAAAGATACTAATGCTTTTTTTAAACATTCAATGCAATGTATTAACATGCATTTAAAATTTCTTGTCCTAGACCAGGTGACCCAGGATCCCAGAGGAGGGGACTGGGAGACTCGTCTAGAGCATAAAGAACTTTTGTGGCAATTGAAATTAAATGCAGCAAGACCCCCAGGTCTAAATGATAGCATCAGTATAGCAAGTGCACTAAAGCTTAGCAGGGAGAAATTATGAGTAAACAAAAAACTGTTTAGAAAATGCCAGGTAATCAACAGGCAGTTAGTTAATGATGAATTTTTATTTTTTGTTATTAACTTTCAACCAGAAGTACATGTTTTTACTATAAGGATTTATATTTAGAATATTTTAAGTGCATATTTGCATATATTTTTTAATATTTGTTCTTAGTATTTGCACTTTTAAAAAATTATTTAACACACTGCATGAATTATTAGTGGTTTGCATTAACTACTTATATGTATTTATTTTTACAAGATTTTTTGACACACAAGGTATCTAGATAGTTTTTAAAACAACGTGTTATTGCAGTATTATTGACTTGCAGGGAGTACAAATATTTTAACATCTTAAAAAATACTTCAAAGATACCTTAAAAAATGTTTAAACTTTTAACTAATTATCATAATTAACACCAGGAGTGGTCGATTAAGTGATCACCTGATGTATGTATAATGATATAAAATGGCTTTACTTTTCACTGAGCAGTATCTTGACAAAGCCTGGTAGGAACCAGGCGAAAGCGCTTGATTAATTTTTCTGTTTGTATTCATTAAAGTTATTTAACTTCAATTTATTTCTGGTTGTATCACATCTGTGATTCCTAGACTGAGTGTTTCTACCTGTGGAGCTGCTTTTTACTCGTGTAGTACAGCTATTTGCACTATACAATTTTTAATATAGTTTACTACTCTCTTGTATACATCTGTGAGACCATTTACATACAATATAAAAAACTTCATTATGTTTAAAAGTTATTTTCTATTTATGTGAAACAGTTTTTTTTTTTGTTAAGTGTCTAGTTCCAGACTAGACATTCATACACTGTTTGGCAGGCTGATATTTATACAGTTGTTTCTTGTTATATCCATTTGCACCTATGTCACATCTTACAAAACTTTTTGTTTTATTGAAAGCCCTAAAACATAAAAAAACCCACACACACACCCCTAAAACCTATTAGCTTAATACTAACAAACAAAACTGTGTACATCTTCAAATTTTGAAGTTTTACCCTCCTGAAAGGAACAACTGTCCTAGACTGACTGCCACACTCTCAGACCCGAGTTAACCTAAAAGGAAGGTTTATCCATGCTAAGATGCATGGCACCGCCTGTGCTTCTACCACGTGCTGTTTGGTTTTGTCTTATGGTCATTACTCTACCAGATTAGGAAACATTAGAATACTTTCACATTATCTTACAGCCATTGAAAGAAATGAGTATTCTGTTTTTATTGGTCTTTCTCCTTGGAGACATGAGAACCAGATCCAGAGTTGCTTCTACAAGCACTCATTTGCTAGACAACATTCTTTATTTACTTGCTTTGTTAAAACTTATAACAAGCCAAGGACCTTAATCCAGTCATGGCCCTATGCAAGAGTGGAATTATTTTTTCTTCTATCCTGCTCTTTTGACCAGACTTTTTTTTTTTTTTTTTTTTAACATTGCAGTGCCTTCATTTCTTAAAACTAAAGGAGAAAAAGCAAGAAAGGACAAAGAACAGAGGCACCTTTTGACTTTAGAATCCCCATTATATTTAAAACAATTGAGAAAACGTTACTTTATAGCATGAAGATTATATCATGCATTATACAAACACTATTAAAAAAGTACAGTTGTGTACCTACCATAAATGCAGATGTTCGAGTGTATTCACTGTTGCAGCCATTACAATTGGGTTATCCTGCTGGCAGGCTACCTGCAGTCGGCCTGAATTCCAAAGTCTAGGTCCGGTGTCAGTTGCTGTCACCTCCTCCCTGACGTCAGTGTGCCAGGGATATAAAAGATGCAGCCAACACCATTTTCTTCAGTTTTTCTTGCCCCAGATGTCAGGTGCCCCCAAAATGGTAGGCTAAATTATGCCAATAAGCATGCATGCACAAAAAACAACTTTTCCTTCATCTACAAGCAAATATACCACATAGGTTGTATAGAATAGAGAAGTACAGATAAGTCCCATCAAAGGAAAAGGGGGATGGTGGGAGGGTAACCTGGACTGCAACAGTGAATACACTCTAACATCGACATTTATGGTAGGTACACAACTGTACTATGTTCATCGTGTTTCACTGTTGCAGTCATTACAATTGGGTTGAATCCCAAAGCTGAGGCTGGAGCTAAATAGAATTAGGAGAGGCTATCAGGCCCTGCAGAACTGCAGTGGCAAAGCCTGCCCTGGATTTAGAGTAGAGAGGTAAGTGATAGTGCTTTGTAAAAGTATGCACTGAACTCCAAGTTGCAGCCTCAAAGATGTCTTTAGTTGGTACTCCTCTGAGGAAGGCTGCTGAAGTGGCTGCTGCTCTGGTTGAATGTGGCCTAATCCCCTTAGGCAATGATTTGCATGCTGTGAATAGCAGAAACGAATGCAGTGACCTATCCACTTTGAAAGAGTCTGCTTTGAGATAGGCTTTCCTTGTGATCCTGCAGCATATGCCACTAGAAGTTGGTCAGTCTTTCTGAAAGCTTTGGTTCTGTCCAAGTAGAAGCGTAGCTGCCTGTGAATGTCCAAAGAATGCAGAATTCTCTCACCCTTATTCTGAGGGTTTGGATAAAAGGAAGGCAAATTAATTGTTTGGTTAAGGGACACACTGGACACTACCTTAGGCATAAATGTAGGGTTTGTCCGCAGAGAAACCCTGTCAGGATGGAAAATGATAAAAGGTTCCACAGCCATGAGTGCCTGTAACTCTGACACTCGTTTAGCAGAGGTTATTGCTAGGAGCAGAGCTGTTTTTCAGGATAAGAATTTTATATCAGCTGCTGAGGCTGATTCAAACGGAGGCAGTGTGAGTTTTTCCAAGACGAAGTTGAGGTCCCATGCAGGTATTGGTGCTCTCCTTGGAGGTCTTATGTTTTTGGCCCCTCTGAGGTATTGCCTTAGTAAAGGATGAGAAAAAATTGGTGGATCTGTATTGTAATGTGCTGAAACGGCCGAGGCATGAATTTTAATTGATGAAACGGAAAGGCCTTTATCAAGCATCTCAGTTAGGTATTGCAAAATCTGAGGAATATTTGGAACAATCGTGTCAAAACCTTGTGCCTGGTTCCAAGTGCAGAATCTCTTCCATTTTTCTGCATAAGATTTTCTGGTGCTAGGCCTCCAAAATAACATCCATCACTGCTTTAGAGAGAGGTGCGTCTTGACTGGCTACATTATCTGCCATGCTGCCAGGTTTAATGTCCTGAGTTGGCTGTGCAGTATCTGACTGTTTTGTTGGGTCAATAAGTGAGGAATTTGAGGTAATGTCCAAGCTGGGCATTGAGACAAGCTCTTTAGGATTGGGTACCAGTGCTGGCGGGGCCAGTCTGGGACAATCAGTATCATTTTTGGTCTCTCATGTCTGACCTTAAGGAGTACCTTGGGGAGGAGAGGCAGAGGAAGAAAGGCATATACTGTTTGGTCTTTCCAGCTGAAAGATAGAGCATCCACTTTCCATGCTTGCTTGTGATAAGTCATTGTGCAGAATCTCTGTAGTTGGTAGTTGTGAGGGGAAGCAAATAGGTCTATGCCCGGGCATCCCCTGTTCCTTGTTATCATGTTGAAGACTTGCGGATCCAATTTCCACTCGTGGGGATCCATTAGGTTTCTGCTTAGTTCGTCTGCCAGAGTATTTGTCCTTCCTGGCAGGAATTGTGCTTGCAGATGTACTTGGTAAGTCAATGCTGTGTCCCACAAGTTCATGCCTAGCCTGCAGAGGGGGTAAGAATGTGTGCCTCCCTGCTTGTTTATGTACCACATGACTGTAGTATTGTCCGTCCTTATCAGTAGTTGTCCTGGATGAAGTAGATCCTTGAAGGCTGTCAGGGCATTCTGAACAGCTAGCATCTCTTTTTGATTGATATGTAGATGCATTTGACTTGTGGACCATGTGCCCTGAATACATCTTCCTGCCATATGGGCCCTCCAGGCATAATCTGATGCATCTGTTGTCAATGTCTGCCTGGCTGTGGGTAAGGAGAATGGCTGTCCCTTGTTGTGGTGACAGGCTTCTGCCTACCATCGAAACTCCTGTTGCAGGCAGGGAATGAGGGTAATTATTGTTTCCAGGCTGTGGCAATGTTGAGTCCAAACACTTTTTAGATACCATTGAAGTTTCCTCATATGCAGTCTTGCATATGGAATTAGCAGAATGCAGGATGCCATGAAGCCCAAAGCCTGCAGAATTTTTCTTGCAGATAACCGGGTCTTTGTTACCAACATTTTGAAATAAGTAGTCAGTTGTCTGCGTTTATCTGGCGTGAGATAAGCCATCTGGGCAGTTGTATTTAAGCTTGCACCCAGGAATATTATCTCTTGAGAGGGTACGTGTTTTGATTTCTTTTTGTTTACTGTGTACCCTAGACCTGTTAGTAATCTTTTTACAAACGCCAGATGCTGTAGTAGAATGTCCGTGTTCTCTGCTTGAATAAGGCAGTCATCCAAGTAAGGATATATTTGTATTCCTCTTTGTCTGCAAAATGCAATCACTGGTGCCAGGCATTTTGTGAAGACCCTGGGTGCAGTAGATAAGCCAAAGGGCAGTGCAGAGAATTGGTAGTGCATCGAGCCAGCTATAAATCTGAGGTCTCTTCTGCATGATTGTCTGATTGGGACATGCAGGTATGCCTCTTTTAGGTCTAAAGTCACAAGCCAAGCCTTCTTGCCCAGCATGGGCAGAAGCTGCTGCAGAGTTAACATATTGAATTTTGGAAAATCCAGGAATGTATTTAGGATAGACAGGTCCAGTATTGGTCTTCAGGCTATGTCCTTTCTGGGCACCAAGAATAGCCTTGAGTAGAATCCCAGTCCCTGCTCTTGCTGTGGTATTAGCTGAATGGCTCATGTCCATGAGGGCTGAAACTTGTTTTTGTGCCTTTGCCCATTGATTGCGTGGCAGGTCTGGCATACCGTTTGGCAGGGTGTGGAAGTGGAACCTGTAGCCTTGTGATACGATATTTAAGACCCATTTGTCCTGGGTGATCATGTGCCAATTTTGAGAAAAAAGTGCTAGTTTTCCCCCCAAAAGGGCTGCTAGAAGATAAGTGCTTGGTGCTGGCAGGGGAAAGTCATTAAGTCTGTTTCCTGTACGGCTGTGATTTTTCTTCTCCGCTTTTTGAGGTAGAAGCACCCCATTGTTTAGGCCTGTATGAGCCCTGGGGCTGTGATCTGCCTCTGGGGCGTCTGTATCTGCCTCTTTGTGGCCTGTCTGACACTGGAAAGGACCAATTCTTTGTAGGCTAGTTCCTGCTAAATCTGGGAGGCTGTACCTGCAAGAAATCCTTGACTGTTTGCATAGATTTAGCTTTATCCTCCATTTTCTTTAACACCAAACAAAGTATCATGCTGTAATGCAGCATCTAATAGTTTTGCTTTAACATGACCAGGCAGATTCTGTTCTTTTAAATAAGCATGCCTCATAATGACAGAACCTGTAACCGCGGCCCTGCAGGAGGCCTCTAGAGAATCAAAACCACATTGCAAAGTATGCTTTCCCACTTGTTCAGCTGCATGCAATAAATCCTGCATTTCTTTGTATTCTGCACATTCTGAATTTGTCAACATTTTCTATTTAAGTATTGACATAATATATTGCTGATATTTAAGCATATGAAACCTTAAAGCCCTTACAGCCAAGGTAGCAGAAGTATAAATCTTTTTCCCCCATCTATCCAGGGCCCTAGAATCCCTATCAGAGGGGATAGTTTTTTTTGCAGTGGAAGCTTTGACCCCTTTGTTACCCTGAGTGATAGTTTCTGGGTCAGCGGCAGGGTTTTTATAAAGAAATTTATGTGAATCAGGAACCCTGTAGTATCTGTCTGGCTTAACAGAAGCTGGTGGTAAAGAGTCCGGAGACAGACCGGACTCTGAAAATACATCATCTACAATGTCTAAAACAGGAGGGATAGCAAGGGGCCTGTGCTGAAGTAATAAAAGGAAGTCTCTGAGCCTTTTCTTGGATTCCGAGTAATCTTGGCTCCCCCAGTAGAAATGCTCCCTCATAGTATGCAGTGTCTCCCCAAAAGAATTATCCTCAGGAGGAGAGGCTGAAGGGATAGATTCTTCAGCATCAGAATCCTCATAGGGAGGAAGAGAATATTCCTGTTCAGTAGAGGAATCAGAGGAAACGGAAACCTGATATGAAGATTCATATTCTATCTCTTGCCTAGGCCTCTTATCAGGAGGGGGATGGGAACCCATGATCAAAGTAATTAGGTCTTCGGCCATTTTAAACATCTGTTTTTCAGGCATGGTGGCATGTCCAGGAGAATGCTGTACTTGTTTCTTTGTCTTTAGAGCTGCTTTAGTCTTTTTCTTTGAAGCTGAAGTAGGTTTTACATACAACTGTGTAGGCCTGAAAACACCCTCAGAAGCCCATGCCTGCTCAGCGGCTCCGGACCCATCTGAGGGAATAGTTTCCGAGTGTCCAATACCTTGAGTATCCAGAGGCCTAGTCAGCTCCATGTGGGAGTCGGAAGCGGTCTGTGGCTCTGAGGTAGCGGGTGTCAGGGGCTGCGAAAGCGCCTCACTGAGAGCCAGCGAACCGGCGAAAGGCCTAGTGGAAGCCTCGTCGTCTGTTTTGGATCTCAGATGCCTGTCCTTTTCTTTGTGTTTTTTATAAACTCCGGTAGTCGGCTGTTCCGACGGCATTATATAATTGAATCTTCTGCCAAAATAATAAAATGCAAAACCGTACTGACGCTTAATAGTGCGTTGGTTAGCACAAAACCGTCAACTAGCAACGGTGTGGTCAGGGCCTAGGCAAGGAATACAGTAAGAATGAAAATCCTTATGAGGTATTTGCTTCCCACAATAAATACAATTATTAACTTTTTCTGACATTGGTCTGGAGCAAGAAAAAAGTTTCCCCAAAAGGGGGAATTAGTTTAATGAAGACTTCGGATCTGAAATTCGAAATCGAAAATCTCAGGAGTCGGTCGACCGGCACTTGCGAACTGCTTTTGCTTCGGGCACTGCGCGGCAAGAAAGACTGAAGAAAATGGCGTCAGCTGCATCTTTTATACCCCTGACGCACTGACGTCAGGGAGGAGGCGACAGCAACCGACGCCAGACCTAGACTTTGGAATTCAGGCCGACTGCGGGTAGCCTGCCAGCAGGATAACCCAATTATAATGACTGCAACAGTGAAGCACGATGAACATCAATTTTTTGTTTTATGGTGGTGCAGCGGTTAGCGTTGCTGCCTCACAACAACAGGTTCTCCGGTTCGATTCTCGGCTGAGGTGCCTTCTATGCGGAGTCTGCATGTCCTCCCTGTGGTCGCATGGGTTTCCTCCCACATCCCAAAGGCATGCTGTAGGTGGATTGGACACACTAAATTTGGCCCTAGGTGTGAGCGTGTGCATGTTTGTGCCTTCTGTGGAAGGTTGGGCGCCGGGCTGGCAACTCGACACCGTAAAACTCCACTGCCAATCATGAGCGGACAGGTGATCCGCTGTGGCGACCCCTAACTGGAAAAAGCCGGAAGAAGAAGACTTACAGTTAACACTTTCTTTTTCCCCCTCCTAAATGTTCTTACAAACATTAATGGCATTAAGTAGGGCATATGCTTTAGAGTCCCTTACAAGTTTAGCAAAATCAAAAAAAGTCTAATATTTCCACGTTTTCTTGTTCTGTCATGATTGACAAATATAATTATTGCTCTGTAATCCCACATTTGTCAATTTCCAACCTGCTAGTTTTATTCCTGTTGATTTCCATTTCCCAAATCCAGTCTGTTTTACTTCCAAAGTACTCCTGGTTCTTCTACTAAACTCTTGTGCTTTTTCCGGTCTCAAGCATTTTCCACTGAAACACTGGAAACGTTTTCACTGGCACAGTCTCTCTGTGATCTTTATTACCAGAAAAACAAGCAGCAAGAATCTCCCATTTCATAACTTACTTTTTTAATTGGATAAACTTTTGCATTTCCTCCTTAGCATGCCCTGCATAAAAATTAAAAAAAAAAATGTTGTCCCTCCAGTAAAGAATATTCTGAAAATAGCTGAGTACAGCAGCTTGCATTTCATGCCTGCTTCTCAACAATCACTGATTAGAGGAATAAATGTACTCCTCTTTTGCCTGGTATACAGTGGGCAATCATTTTCCACCAACACTGTCTCCAACTTTTAGTACTTTGCCCTGTCACAGTTTTGTCAGAATTAACTTCTGCTGGTAGGATTGCACAGGTCTAGGTGGTTTTCATGGCCACGTTTAGAGCATACATATAATGTGCCCTTTCAATACCAGTCCAGTTCTTTATTTGTGCTTTCATAAGTCTATTCCTTCCAGCTTCTCTGGTACAGCAGAAAATCTCAGGTTTTCCCTACATGCTCTGTCCTCTAATTCTATTTTTTTGAAACCTCTCTTCTTGGGCAGTCTTATTCAGCCAGCCTTTTCTTCACTTCGACCTCTGATTTTGAAGTTGTATCACCTCATCTGAATATCTTTTTAAAAGCTTTATCCATTTTTTCAAGCCTTTTGCTACTTGAGTTCACATACTCCTTCAGTTTTCATTTATGTTAATCAGCTCTGAGTACACAACTTATTTTTTTTCATCTAGATTACTGGAAGTTGCATCTTGCATTGCTCAGCTGTAGAATTCTTCCCAGTGTTTTTTTTTCCACATTTTTTGTGACCAATTTTCTTTAGGGTTTTCTGAATTCCTGGCATCTAATGCAGTGCACTTGCTAGCTAATTACTGAAATTTATTGGCTCTCTTCAGAGTTTCTGTTTTCACACAGAGAAGTGAAATTAAGCTGTTACTCAATGTGCAGCCATCTTGAAAGACAGGTAACCATGTTCAAGGCCAAAAGGGGGCTAAGAGGATTACTCTGGCCTTATTTGTACAACTTTGCTTTGTGTAAGAATTAGGTCATTAGGGGAAGGGGAGGAAAGGTGTAGAGTCATCCCAGGGGCCAATGATGGACAAGAACGTCCCAGTGTGATTATTCTTGTGGAGGGACCAGGCTTAGTAGCTGCTGCATTTGTTGAGATAAGATTCAAAAAGATCAAAGGAGGGCTGCCCCCAGTGACTGAAAATTTCTGCGACACTACTGAGTTTAGGGGCCACTTGTGAGGCATCAGAATAGATCTGCTCAATTTGTCCGCTAGAACACTGGAATTCCCTGGGATGTGAGCTGGTATTGGAAAGTGATGTGAAGACACTGCCCATTGGCATACCGTGTCAGCCTCCCAACATAATGCAGAAGAGCAAGTTCCCCCTTGCTTGTTAGTGACCATACTACTGGCATTGTCTGAATGGCTACCACACCCCTGTGGAGAGTATCCTGAAGGCCTTTCAATGCTAGGAAGACTACTCACCTCCAGAATGCTGATGTGAAGTTTTGTCTTGGTTTGTGACCAGGAGCCTTGGGTGTTTTTTCCCTCAAAATGCCTTCCACAAAGAGGGGACTATCTGTAAGGGAAGGGGATGTTATCCACCATGATACATGATTTCTGTAAACTGGAGAGTGCCCCTTATATTTGCATGGAGAAGATTTTGAGACCATTGTACTGCCACTGTCCACTGAAGAACTCTCATGTGGAACCTTGCTAAGAGTACAATGGATGCCATTAGTCCTAGTGTCTGAAGTATTAATTTTTCTGGGGAACAAAAATGCCTCAATAGAGTTGATGCCATCATCCAGATGGAAAGTGCTCTGTGAGGGGGAAGGCTAACTATTTGAGAGACTGTATTTAGGTGGCATCCGATGAATTCTAGTGTGTGAGTAAGGGTGAGCTGACACTCTTCCCAACTGATGGTGATGCCAAGCTTTTGAAGTAACTGTAGCAAAAGGTCTCCCAGTTAAAACATTAGACTTGAGGTAGCTGTTAGGAGCCAACTGTCTAGATATGGGAAGACCTGGATCCTCAGCAGAGTAAATCATGCTGCTAGTTCTGCCATCATCTTGGTGAGCACCCTAGGGAGTGGCCAAAAGGCAGTGCTCTGAACTGATAACAACCGGCTCCCAACCGGAAACAGAAATCTCCTCGAATGTCTACCTTTATGTAACAGATGCATCACTGAGATCTACTGAGCACATCCAAGTGTCCTTCCTCAACAGAGGCTAAATTGTAACCATCCAGAATTTTGTCCATCTCATGAACTGGTTTAGATAGCTCAGGTCCAAAATGGGTCTAAGGTCCTCTATCTTCTCTGGAACTAAAAAGAACCTTGAATAGACCTCAGATCCTTGTAGGTCTCTGGGAACCTGTTGGATGTCACTTTTTACTTCTAGTAGCTTTGAAATTTCTGCTACTGCTAGTTCCTTGCTGACTGTGTGGAACATCAGGAACTAGTCTCCTTCATTTTGCAGGAAGGGAAAATGGAATTATATAGACTGTGGAAATAATGTCTAGCAACCAGGAATCTGTTATGCTTTGCTAGATGAAGGGGTGCAAAGACAAATGCCCCCCCCCCGACTGCAGCAGTGAGGCAATCTCTCAGGGGCAATAGAAGGGTTTCCTCAGAGAAAGGCCCTCTGAAACCCTGATTCTGCAGTCGATTTGTCTGATCGGCTCCTTTTAAATCTCAACCTCTATAGCATGATAAATAAAACCAGCGAATTCCATGCTGCCCTAGCCACCTACTCACCAGATATAGCTGTGATAACTGAAACCTGGTTAAAGTCCCATATTAAAGACAGTGAAATTCTCACAACAGGCTATAAGATTATAAGAATAGGCAAAGTTAAACATGGAGGTGGTGTTGCTGTTATGTTTAAAGACACCATCAAAGTCATACAACTAACCTGCACCCCTCCTGATCTATCCAACTCTGAAATATTGACTACCTACCTTGAAATCAACCATAACAAAGCTATAACTATCATAGCCGCCTATCTTCCTCCCAGCAATAACCTTCCCAGCATAGAAAATCTACTTTACTGAGCAACGACCACATTCACCCAAGAAACTATAGTGCTCTGTGACTTTAACCTGGACTGGCACACCAAATAACCCTCTCAACTTTACAAATCTTTTCAACTTCACCCAAACAATAACCTGTCCGACCCATATAAGCAAAACACTCCAACAAGCAGCCAACATTAGACTGGATCTTACCTAACAAACCTAACCTAAGCTACCTGGCTGGTTGCCTACCCGACTCATCAGCGATTACTCTCCAACCTTTCTTTACAGAAAGCACATGTAGAGGGCAACATCATTTATAAACGCATCATTACCAAGAAAAACTTCTCCCCCATTAATTTTAACCTCCTACTCCAACAATGTGACTGGACACCACTTAAAACACCTACAGTTAGATGCTGCTGTCTAGTACTTTAAAGACACCTTTCTTTACAATCCTCAATACTCTTACCCCCACTAGAAAAGTGCGTACTAAAACTAAGCCCTTCCCCTGGCTAACCAAAGACACCAAACTACTAATGAAGCATAGAGATAAAGCCTGGTCAGCGTACCATATTTCCAAAGCCAAAATTGACCTCAACCTATCAGCAACTAAGAAACCTAATAAAGAAACAGATCAAAAAAGAAACTTATCCTGTCAACAGAAACAAACCCCCTCAAAATTCTACCCCTCCCCAGCCACCTCAAAAAGACCCTCTCTCAACTTAGTTCAACTCCCACTTCATCAATATCACCACCTCCCTACTAGACAAGCAACCCAGCCACCCTGTTCCCACCCCTGCCCCAGATATTCACAACCTCTTCTCCTTCACACCCGTCCAAGTTATACAAAAAGACTCTCTTAATCAAACAAACCTTGCTGCAGATTTGCTGACAAACTCCCAAATGAATTCCTAAAACTTGCCACTCCTCCTATCGTTTACCCCATTTCAGTCTTGATTAATTGCTCTACTAAAGAGCAATATGTTCCACTTCTAAGGAAAATATCTCGCATTATACCCCTTCAAAGAACTATCAATAGCCCCCATAGCCATCCTTTCCCCCCTGGCAAAAATCCCAGAAAAATGGATCCACAACCAATTCATTAGTTACTACTTAAACAATAACTCATTTCCAGTACTCAACACAGCTTCAGACCTAAACATAGTACCAGCATCACCCTAAATTTCACTAACACCATCAATCACCTTATGAATGAAGGTCAGCTTGTTTCTTCCATTTCTCGATATGTCCAAAGCCTTTGACACCCTATCCCACCAGCTACTACTTAAACTGTCTTCCTATGGCCTCCGTCCTTCAACGCTTACTTGGTTCCATAGCTCTTTGTCCAATCGACAAGTTATAAAAACAAGAAAACTCTTTCCCCCTACTCCCCATCTCCATGGGCGTACCCCCAAGATTCTATTCTCAGTCCTCTTCTCATATTCACAAACAATCTTGGTTCAGCAACTCAACTAGCTTCCATAGTACAGTATGCCAATGATGCTACATTAATCTGCTCTGTCTCCTCACCCCACGAACTCCAACTAAAAATGCAATCATCTATTCAGGACATTGAAACATACTTCACTCAGCACCAACTCATTTTAAATCCCAACAAAATCAAAATCATAGTTTTCAGTAATAAAAAACCCAAATCTTCCCTGCCCCCCCTCTCTCTATCACCTCCATAAATGAAACCAAGATAGTCCCCACTAGCCACACTAAACTTTTAGGTGTTATCATTGATGACCTCAAATTTGGCATACATATTGCACAAACTATCAAAAAAGTCTACATCAAACTAGGCACCCTAAACAGGGCCAAACCATACTTAACTCCCAATGCCAGGTTAGTCACTGCTCACACACATCTGCTATCCACCCCTCCTGTGTGGTTCACTCATATTCACAAACCTTTGAAAACCAGACCAACAACCTTGAAGCATGCTACAATAACATTGCTAAATATGCCACTAATTGTCCACTCAGATCTCACCACTGTGCAGCTCTCTCTCAGTTAAACTGGCTAGAGCTCTCCAACCTTTTGTCACTTAATCAGCTGACCTTAAACCACAAAATAATCTATCACCCCAGTGACTGCCCTGCAATCTCCTACTTAGTCCAACCTAGTAATCTTAGAACTCTTAAATATTTTAGCAAACTTTTACTCAAGGTTTTCAACTCCCACAACTGTCATGTTGACTCCCTCTATTCACACAAAATTAGCCGAACACTCTTCCAGAGACACTAGCAAAAAACCCTAACCACAATCAGTTTAAATCACTCCAAAAGGATCACCTAACTAATCAATGGCTGTGCTCTTGCCACTCTACAGGATAATTATTAACCTACTTCTATTACTGTTATCAGCATAACTCCTATTATCTATTGTATCAATTTTTCTTAGTATAGAAATTAATCCAGTACTTGTATTGTGCAATTGCTTGTTTTTGTACTATTGCTTGTATTGTTATATAGATTGTACTGTACTATTGCCTGGATTGTATTCTGTTGCAAAAATAGTTTTTGTAATACTGTGGAGCTTGTCTCCTCTGAAAACAGGCCCCTGGCTCAGTCGGACACTACCCGGTAAACAAATGTAATAAATAAAAAATAAAACTTCTGCCCCTTGGATGATGTCCGTTTTGATGATCTCCCCCTCTACCATGGGAAGGCCCATCACCAGAAGGGTCCTGGTAAAATCCTTGTGATTCCTAAATCACATCTTTCCAGACCTCTGATTCCTGGAAAAGGATCTTTTGAGGAGTGGAGAGAAATGGATGCCAACAGTAAAGAGGGTCTTACCACCTTGCTGACTTCTAGTTAAAATCTTTCACCTTTGGTCTGAATAAGGTGGACCCATTAAATGAGGCACTGATGAAGGACGTCTTGAAGCTTTCTGCAAAGTCACAAAGATGCATCCAAGCATGCCGGTGGACTGTTCTAGCTGCACCATCCGCTTCACTGGAAATCAGCCACATTAGATGGATGATTGTATGGTAGATAGTGGAGATTCCACCTTTTTCTGGGTATCTACTGGCAGGATCCCTTAGAGGGATTTGGAAATCTCCTTTGTCCAATCCCTCTGAAAGAGTGTGACGTGAGCTAGGTATCTCAGTGCCTGCAGAGCAAAATATGCTGAAGCATAGGTACAATTCCAAAATGATCCAACACCCTGGACTCTTCGTTAAGGAGATAGGTTGAGGTGCTCTCTTCAGACAGTTTGTTTTGGTTGCTGCAGCTACCACCATTGCATCTACAGGTGGCCCTTGTCCAGCATTTTCTATCAGAATAAGCAGAAAAAAAATTATTGCATTTCTTAAGTATGGCTTCCACCATATGTCCAGGTCCTTCCATATCCATTATGCCATCGGGAATACTGACTTCTGAAGGATCAATGGTGGGTCTTCACACTTTGTTTCACAAATTCCAAAATTTCACAGAAGGTGACATCTTCAGGTAGAAATCTGGGGGAATCCTTCTCCTTCACAGTCTGTATAGTCAGTGATGAATTCCAGAGATGAGTCTGTGCATTTCTGCTTACACATCTGCTTACAGTGAACTTGTTCTGCAGGAATATTAGAGGCTTCTGAATCAGATAGGGAGCTTATAACATAAGCAGCCTGGGGTCTTGGTTCCTGCTGTCCCTGTTCAAGAGAGACAATGGAGAGAGCTAGTTTTGATATGGAGCTCTGGTGGTGTTGGTCTGGATGAGAGCAGCTTATCCCTTGGAGTTGAAAGGACTCTCAAAGGCGCTGAAAGCTGAAGATGCTATTAGTTCCAAGGAACTCCATGGTTTTAGGACTGAAGAGACCCCTCAGAACCGAAAGGTGTTTACTCTGAAGTGGATCTCTGCCCTGAGATATCAACCACTGAAGCACCAAGAGGCAGGGATGGTTCCAAGTGTCTTGTGTCGATACCTCTTCCTGGTTTGTGAGACTGAACCTCAAGAGTCTGTCAGCTTCAAGAACATCAGGGCTGACAGAGGAAGGGATCCAGTCAGGGTCGAAGTTAAGAATGCTACTGGTCCCGATCCAGTTATCTCAGAAGAGACAGGCACCAAAGCAAGGAAGTTGGCACCGTGCTCAGTACATTCAAGGGTGACGATACTAAGAGAACTCTGAGCTGAATCAGAGCTCTCAGAAATCTCATAACCCTGTAGATGTCTTGTTCCAACAGAATGTTGTAGAACTGGATGTACAAAACTAAAGATGAAGGTCTCTTGCCTTGTAATAAGGGGAGAAAAGATCAGAGGGATTTATGGATCAGATTGCTGAGAATTTTCAAATCAGTTTCTGGAGCAAGATTTGGATCCAGTAGTCTTTTTCTTGATTTTTCTGTTTTTTCAGTATTAACATCTTTATCCTTGAATTCTTCCTTTGCTTTAGTCTCATTAGGTTTTCTACCCTTTTCCTTAGTCACTAGAGAAGTGGAGGGAGATGCCTCAGGCAAACAAAAGTCCCTTGACTATCAGCTTTTCTTTTCTGAACAGCCCTAACACTGAATGAAGCACAAGCCTGACAAGGGGTCTCCAAATGCTCTTCCCCTAAGCAGTGAACACATTTCTGTTGGGGGTCTTGTGGTGGAAGCTTGTGACTGCACTCTGTACATTTTTTTTTAAATCTTGGGTCTTTGATATATTGGGCCCTGCTTGAGAAAAGATCTAAATACACCAATAATGCAACATGATTTCAAAAGGAGATACTCTCAGCAACTACAAAATAACACTGTAGCTACCTATAAAGAGAGCCTAAAAATAGCCATTGAGTCTGAAAAGCATAACAAACCTAACTAATCTATTACTAAATTTAAAAACTAAACTACAGAACAGCTTTTTCTACTCTAGAGAAAATGCCAAAGCTACAGGGGAGGAGAAGAGACGGATATGTAGGCTTGATAAGCCAACACAAAGTCGTCCTTGAAGATGCGCCCAAAATCTTCCATGGCAAACAAGACCTGATTGAGGTGGAGTGCATGGAAGGAATGAGAGCTCAGGAGCAAAGTCTTTCTTAGTTGGTGCCAAAGTGGGGTCCAATCAAATTAGACAACCCACAGTTTACTGGATGAAAATAGACAACACTGGATGTTACCATAACAATACATCTGTGTTGTCTGTTTCTGTCCTTCCTTAACTTACCTATTTCCTCCTTCCATTTCATGGAAGTCTTAATGTTATGGGTTCCTGGTACAACACTATGGTCTACCTACTAAACAATGTCTTACCTTTTAGTTTCAGAGCAGATTAGCTTCTATTCTCCAATTTTCTGAGCTTCATATTTACTATTATAATAATAAATTTTATGTTAAGGGGCGGCTCTTGCTATAGGACTGCGGGATTACAGTCCCCCCCCCACCTGTAGGAAGGAAGCAAACAAAACAAATTGGTCCCAGAACTCCTGTAGGAAAAAGGAAAAAACAAAAATCACAAAGTCCTGGAATTCTGCACATGCAAGCTTGAGTTCCTGGAACTCACAGAACTCCAGATTGCTGTGTCAGGCAGTTCAGATAGGGGGAAAAGGCATCTCTGCCCTGCAGATGCCCAGACGCCTGTGCGGTGATGACCGAACAGAACTCCTCCGGACTGCATCATCTGCGGGCTGGAGCCTACTCTTGCAGGGAAAGGGGCTTGGACGGACAGGGCTGGAGCCTACTCTCATGGCACAGACTGAGAAAGAAAGGGAAACCAGCCAATAGCTTCGGAATGAGAATTTGTGGCACGGACTGAAAAAGGAAGGGAAACCAGCCATTAGTTTCGGAACAGGAATTCCCATATGTGAATGATTAGGTCCTAATTATTGTACATTTGTGGATCTCCTTTACCAGTCCCTGGAAATACTAATGGTTAACAAAAACGAATGAAGTCATTATGGGAAGGTAAACTCTATATGAAGATAGGTCAGCAATTCAAAATATCTGCTGCTTGTCTAGCCCATATTGGTAGAACTATAATTGACTAATTCTGATGTCTCAGAAAGCCAAGTTAAATTAATATGATTGCTTGTGTTAAACTGGTTCTTTTGGGTTGTGTCAACATTTCAAAAACTTCTGCCAATCTCTTAAACTGCATTTGTACATGTGCATCTGGCTCTGTAACTGTCTCAGTCATGATTAATGGACTTACACATTACTATATGCTCATTTTTGCTGTAAAAAATCTGCTCAATTTTTTACTGAGAAGTTTGTAACTAGCTCCCTTTCATGTGAACAGCTGTTATTTCCCAAAAAAGGTGCATCAAAAGTGACAGATTAGAAATTGTGTGTGTGTAATTCTTGCCCATACAGTGAAGTATCAGCAAAATAACCATTTTTCAGACTTGTTGGTTATTGAACTCCAAACTGGATCGAGCTCTTCCTGCCTACTGCAAAGTATTTCATGGCTTATAGTGAGAGTCTACTGATGGAAAAGGAAAATGTTCTTCTTTCGGCTTTTCCCGGTTAGGGGTTGCCACAGTGGAACTCCGGTCCGCTAATGATTGGCAGTAGATTTTTTTACGGGTGCCAAGGTGCCAGCTCGACACCCAACCTTCAACGAACGCACGCCCATTCTATGCATGCCACACGACCGCAGGCAGGACATGCAGACTCCACACAGAAGGCGCTCCAGCCGAGAATCGAACGGGAGAACCGCTTGCTGTGAGGCAACAATGCTACCACTGCGGCTTGAATACTAATGGAAAAAGAAAATAGTTTTGGTAAAAGTAGCTTAATGAAGAGAGTGATTTCATTTTCTTGTACTGTACATGCAACATATTTATGGCGGCTTCAGTCTACATTTTAAGATTATGCGATAACATTTGACAATAAATAAAAAAAAAAGTCTGTGCCTATTACAAATATAGTTAACATTCATACAAAAGGTAAAGTAGTATGCCAGAAGGTAACAGAATTAAAATAAGAATAAGCATGAAATTATCTTGAACAGAAAAGTGTACATCATAGGTGAGAAATCTCCCGTGCTGACACATCTGTGATTCAGTGGATTCCCTGCAGGAATAAATGGCATCATTCATGATCCAGTTTTCTAACAGCCTGACAAAACACTTTTCCAGTCTTCAGCTGTAACTGCTATTATATATTTAAAACTACAAGTGCCACCATACATGTTTAGGCTAATAAGTGTGTGGAATGCCCCAGTTGCTATATACTGGAGGGTAGAGAGAACACATGGTGGTGAGTAGAGAATACTTCAGGCTTGAACCTTGTACCCTGGGTGCAGGTGGCAAGGGCCTGAATTCCGTACCCACCATCATTTGTAAAAAAAATTCAGATTTTTGCCTCATATTTTTTCTGTTCTGTTCCTCATAAAATCTGTGGTTTCTGTATTTTTGCTTCCTCACACAGTCAGTGGTGCAGTTGTAGCATTGTTGCCAGACAGCTACAGGTTCTTAGGTTCATAGGTTCCTACTAGGCTATCTGCCCTAGGGCATTTATAAGCCTAGCCAGGGTGTGTGTGGCTTTCACCACCCCTTAGGATGAGAATACTATACCCATTAGTTTGCTGTGCCTCTGTCCAGCAGTGATACAGAGATGATTCCCGGGGTAAACCTACGATCTCCCATCCACTCGTCAAGATTTCTCTTGAACAGAGTCAGTGAGGGGCTCTGCCTCACATGGACTGGGATTCTGTTCCATAGTGTAGGGAGTCTCTGGGTGATCTGTCCCTCCAGCACGTCCTATTTATATCCGTGTTGAGGTTTAAGTCTCTTGCTCTCGTGGCTCTGGTGGATTTGGATTTTTTGAGGTGGAGCATGTCCATTAATTCCGGGTTGGACATGGCCTTGTATGTCAGGCACAGATCACCTCTGAGCAGATGGTATGCGACTGAATAGAGCTGGAGTTTCTTCAGTCGGGCATCGTATGACATATGTTTGAGCCCCTTCATCCTTTTGATGAGGAACTTTTGGGGTCTTTCCAACTGCTGCAGGTGTCGGGTAAGGTACATTCCGAATGGGGCGTTGTACTCAATCATTGGTCTGATAAGTGAAGAGTACAGGGGTACAATGACCTCTCCTGATCTGGATGTGAATCCCTTCATGATAAGGTGGGCAATGTAGAAGGTCTTCCTAACCACTTTGGCAATGTGAGTGTCAAAAGAGAGGTTACTGTCAACTTGGGTCCCCAGGTCCCTGATAACTTCTTCCGTGTTTAATGGATTACCACCTATGTGGTAATTAGGGGTTACCTTGTTTTTCCCAAAGGGTATGACTATACATTTTTGGCATTTAGCTTAAGGCCATGGCTCTGGCACCAGTTATCCATTTCTATGAGACCTTTCTGGAGGATGTCTGTGTCTGATGGAGTGTCAATTATGGTGCCCAGTTTGCAGTCATCTGCAAATTTTGTCAGCCACAATCCCCTATGTTTGCCTGCACTTCAGAAAAATAAATGCCGAACAAGAGGGGCCCAGGACTGAGCCCTGTGGGACACCGCTCGTGACCGGCTTAGAGTCTGACATGGCACTAGCAACTCTAACCCTGTGTGTTCTGTCCTTGAGCCAGTTTGCAACCCATCTTGTGACATATGGGTTTACATCTAAGCTGGTGAGCTTTTCTATGATGCCCGAGTGGGGTATTGTGTCGAATGCTTTGCTAGGTCAAGGTAGGCTGTGTGAACTGCCTTACCCTCATCAATGGCCTTAGTGACTGTTTCAAAAAGTCGACCAAGTTCAAGAGGCAGGACCTGCCCTTGACAAAGCCAAATTGGGTAGGATCCAGTGTCTGTAGGTCCCCAATGTTTTTATTTATGAGTTCCATTATGATCCTCTCCATAGCTTTGCAGACAAGGCTCGTCAAGCTTATGGGGCGGTAATTTCCAGGGTCCGTAGAAGCACCGCCTTTGTGGAGTGGGACCACAGTTGCCGTACGCCATTCTTTGGGTACATATCCCGTAGTAAGGCTAAGATTAAAAAGCAGCCTCATGTGTAGGTTTAGTTCCTCATTGAGTTCGTAGCACACAGCCGGGGACACCGTCCGGTCCCATTGATGCTGTGTTTTTGCTTTAGAGAGAGCAGCTCTCACCTGGGCATCTGAGATGTTTGGGAGGCTAGACTCTGGTGGGATAGATATTTCTCCTTTTGGGGGAGGGAGGGAGAAATTTGCACTGAACCTGTCTGCCAGTATGTTGGCAATGTCTGTGGGTTCAGTGATTTTTTTATCATTTTGGACTAATTCTGAGCATATCTGGGAGTTTCCACCCAGGTTTCTAACATAGCTAAAGAAGGCTTTATGATTGTCTTTTGTGTCATTAGCGATTTTTCTCTCAAAGTTGGCCTTGGATGATTTTATGAGTGATCGTAGTTTTTGCTAGTATTGATCAGAGATGCCTTCCCATTTAGGGATTTTGCTCTGTCATGTAGTAGCTTTCTCCTCTTGTTGTAGAGTTTGTTTATGGCTGGAGTCCACCAGACCGGCGCCTGCCTTTGGTGCAAAAGGTCTTGATTTTATTAGAGGTTGCTTGATCCATACATTCCTGGGGGAGCTCTTAGAAGGCATTTGTAAGGTTTTCAGCAGCGTGGGTTGTGGTTTCCACTGGCTCGGGGCCTTGAAGGATACCACTCCAGTCTTAAGAAGTGTGAAGTTTGCTTTTGAGAAGTTCTTCATTGTGGTCTTTTTGCTGGGGTGGGGGCGGATGTGGATCTCCAGTGAGATTAATTTATGGTCTGATCTCACCAATGAGGGATATACTTCCGGTGTGGAGCATTTTGTCCCCATGTTTGTGATGATCAGGTCTAGTATATTTTCTCCTCTTGTGGGAATGGTGACTAGTTGTTCCATAGCATTTGAGTTTATGAACTCAATGAACCTTTGGGCTAGGGTGTTGGGGCTTGAGTAATGTTCCCAGTCTAAGTTTGGGTAGTTGAAGTCACCCAATATGATGGTGTTTGGAGAGACATTTATACTCTCCAGTGTCTTCAGGAAGGCTGTGTGGGTTTCCTGAGTTTGAGAAGGTGGTCTGTAGCATCTTACAAACTGTATGGCAGTTTTACCTATGGTTAATTGCACCTGGATGGTCTCCGATGCTTCGTGCATTGCCACTAACCTGGAGGTGTGGGTATCCTTTATGAATATGGATACTCCCTCTCCTTTTGTAGTTCGGTCCCGATTTTGGGGCCGGAACGCATGATATGAGGTATAACCTGATAGTGCTGGGGTGCTCTCAGGAGCCTTGAACCAGGTTTCAGTCACAGCACAAACATCGATGTTCTCCATACTGAGGAGGGCTTCGAGGGCGTGCATCTTGAGGTTTAGACTTCTGGCATTGAGCAGTATTACCCTTAGTTTTTCAACATTTTTGTTTTCTAGGGCGGTAGGTTTATCATTTGAGCCTTGCCTAAAAAAGGCACTATGGGGGTGGCAAGAGCCTTTGCCAATATCCGGAAGCCCAGGGGTGACAGGTGCAAGCAGTCCCTTGCGAAGCAGCGTGGCTTGTCAAGCATGTCATCCCAGGCAGACAGACATTGGATCCCCTTAGAATGACACCAGTAATTACGCCAATTATTAAAGCTGATCATTTTGTCTCTGTATTGTGGCATCATTCTTGGTGAGGGTAGGATACTGCTCAGGGTCAGGGTCATACCGGCCTGGGCTACATAATCTGAGAGCTCCTCTATGTCTCTGGTTCTCTGGTTTGATTTTTGGGTGGGGTGCCTTCTGTGTGGAATCTGCATGTCCTCCCATCTTATAAAGACGTGTCTGGAGTGTTTCTCCCTGGGCCTCTGCTGAAAATTGGCTTTTGTTCCAAGTTGGACTTTCCTGGTTAACAAATGTTAAATAAGTAAAAATAACAGGCATATGAATTTCAGACTTCATATTTGTCAAAGGAAAAAACTTCAAAGACCAATTCACATAAGGTTCAGATATGGCATTTAATTACTTGCTGCAAGGAGACAAAAACATGCAAATACAGGATTTTGCCTAACTACTAACAGGAAGTATGCTCTTCTTATACTGTTCTACAAAATGTTGCTTTCTATAGTTGACGTAATTAAACAACTTTCTGTATTGTTCTACAGCAGATGTTACTCAGATTTTCTGCTGACATGACTGGATTTATGAAAAGCATTTGAGAAAAACAACCTGACCTTGGGGGCTTTAGCCCGCTACAAGCTTCTATTGTGTAGTTCTAATACATGTGTTACATTTCAAGGTACTTTTCTAGCTTAGACACAAGTAAATGCCGATTGCAGTTCATATTTTCAAACAGTCTTTGTTCTTATTATCAATAGCTTCTGCAGCTGTATATTTTCTCACAGCATAAGCGGAACTCCTTGTCTAAATCTCATAACATTAATACAAGTGATACATCTATTTATTATTTTCCTGACACAAGCAGAAATTATCTGCTTCCCTGTACATTTCCAGAGCATAAGCAAAGATTATAACTGTGCATATTTCATGACAATGCAAGATTGGAAAGCTTCGGCAGTTTATACAGATTTATGCAGTGTGAAATAGAATAAATGTGTTAACCCTTTTCAAAATTAAATGCACTAAGCATATTACTAATACATACACTAATACATATTTTTCTAACATTTCCCCCCTTTTAATGCTTTATTCTACTTTCAAAATAAGCACAAACAGTTTTTTTCTTCCCCTAACCTCTTCCTACTCAGGATTTGCAGTTAAGAGAGTCATTCAGTTTAAACTTATGAAAGCATTTTCAATTTTTTAACAGTTCTTCAAACTCAGCACCTTGATATAAGGTTTCTGAAACTGACATGTCTATAAGGTCTTTGATCAGTCTTTTCATGCAGGGGATGCCACAGCAAACACATACTCCCAGTAGGATCATTCCTACACAAATGGCAATCAGCATGTTCATTAGGATAGTACCCCACCCCCCAAACCATTTCTGGAAAAAGTCCATCAGTGGGTTTGGTCCTGTCCGACACTTGCTGAATTACCTCAACGTGATTGTCTATCTCGTGTTTATGGTGAGGAATATATGAACATCACTCCTCCTGGATTAAAGCGCAAGTACCGCCTCTAGCCGCTAGGGTGAAGTCGAGAGCCATGCGTTTTTGAAGTACTACAGTTCTCATGGCATTCTGTTCATCAGTCATCAATTCTAGAGCGGAAAATGTTGCATTGCTCATTACTTCGAGAGTTTTCTCAGCTCCCAGATCGATTTCACTGCTCCATATGCTGGTAATATGCCTGCCCACGATATAACAGAATCACTCAAGTCCATGTGTGTCAGTCCATTGCCTATAGAATGATGGTTTTTCCAGCGTGCATCGATTTGCCCCACTGGATTTACATGTTTCTTGATGGGTTTCTTGACGACTTCTCGGACATTCCGAATTTTCCCTCGAGGTAAGACTGCCGTGTGTCGTATGGCCGGAACCAGGTTGCCCAAAAAACAACTGCCGGACCAATTCTCAGGTAACCACTTGTATGCTTTCCTATCACATACAAAATAACAATCCTCTACTTTAGTAGTAACTTTAACATGAATATACACTTGTCCTGCATGAAACATTTTTCTATCAGTTATAAATTAGAAGTTATGTTCTTACCATAACGTTCCATGTTAGTTGTCTTCTTCTCGCCTTCTTTCTTGCTGGATGGGTTCGGAGCCGACCTCGGCTCCGACTCGGCCACTCTAAAAGCTCGAGAGTTGGTTCCACCGGCTCGAGGCTCCCCTTATATCCCACAATGCTAGGCGTGAATTACCTCAGATCTCGTTTGTGAGCTAGGCCCAGCTAATAATACAACCAGAAAAAAACTGGGAAAGATAGACCACCTCTATAAACAAAGAGGAAGAGGAAAGGTGACCTAAAGCCTGATCTAGGAAATATGCACAGCAGAGCATATACCTATAGCAAAGAGGTGGTAGAAAGAGAGGTCACAATCAAACTCCTCTAGGTCTGTCCAGGCCAGGGGGAAGGAGGTGGGGCAAGAAAGAAGCAGAAGAAGACAACTAACATGGAACGTTATGGTAAGAACATAACTTCTAAATGTTAAGTTGTCTATCTCACCTTCATTCTTGCTGGATGGGACCGCGTCCCTAGCACCTTGTCCCGGGTGGTCTAACAGAACAGACTCTTGAGAACAGTGGTACCAAAGTTAGCTCTATGCCTAGAAGCTAAATCCAACTTATAATGTGAAATGAAAGTGTGAGGAGTAGCCCAAGTAGCTGCTGCACAAATGGTGTCAATAGGCAGTCTGTCTTGGAAGGCTATAGAAGTAGCCAAAGCTCTGGTGGAATGGGTTTTAGGTTTGTTAGGCAGCTTTTGGTGTCTAATTTCATAAACAATGGAAATTAGAGATGTTAGCCATCTAGATAGTGATACCTTGGAAACAGAAAGTCCCTTTCTGCTTTCTGCATAAGAGACAAACAGCTGGTCAGATTTTCTGAATTGTTTGGTTCTATCCAAATAGTACCTTAACTGACGATGAACATCTAGCCAATGCAATTTTTGTTCAGACCTATTAGAATATTCTGGAAAAACACAGGGAGGTCAATGCTTTGATTTAGGTTAGGCCGAGGCTATTTTAGGTAAAAGGACGGGTTGGTTCGTAAGGATACCCTGTCCTTATGGAACAACAGATAAGGAGGTCGACAGCTGAGTGCATGAAGTTCTGAAACTCTTCTAGCTGAAGTAATAGCTACCAGAAAGAGAGTCTTCCATGATAGCAATTTTAATGAACAGGATGCTGCAGGTTCGAAAGGGGAAGAATCAAAGAACTGAGCACTAAATTAAGGTCCCAAGGAGGAGGAGGATTTCTTATAGGAGGTCTGAGAAGAAAACTCCCTTCAAAAAGGCTTTGCAAAGCTTGTGGGACATGATGGCAGACTCTGAAATGCCTACATGAAAGTTAGATATAGCTGCCAATTGAACTTTGAGAGTAGAAGGAGATGAACCTGCATGAAAGAGTTCAGCTAGAAAATCAAGAACCATATGGATGGGAGCAGTGAAAGGATCTAAATCCTTTCCTTGAGCCCAATAGGCAAAACGCTTCCACTTACTAAGATAAATTTTTCGAGTGGAAGATTTATGTGAAGCTATTAAAATATCTCGAACAGTGTGAGATATTTGAGGAAGCCTGGCTAGGGTAGGAACTGGAGGAACCAAGCAGTGAGGTGCAGAGAGGGAGGGAGCGATGTAACTGACCCGACTGATGGATCAAAAGATCTGGAACTAGGTCCAGATGCCAAGGTTGCTCCAACAGAAATTGATGTAGAAAGGGGAACCAAACCTGTCGAGGCCAGTAAGGAGCAATGAGGATCAATGAGGCCTTCTGAGCGATAGCTTTCTGTATCACTTGAGAGATTAGTGGGAAGGGAGGAAATGCATACAGAAGTCCCCGGGGCCAAACTTGGACTAGAGCGTCTCTGCTGGGCTGGCCTGGTAATGGGAATAGGGTGAAATAATCTCTGCACTTGCTGTTTTGGGGAGTAGCAAAAAGGTCGCAGCAAGGCTGACCCCACTTGAGAAAAATTTTTCTCGCAATAGAATCTTTCAGGGACCACTCGTGAGGCATGAGGATAGCCCTGCTCAACTTGTCCGCGATTTGATTGGACTTCCCGGGGATGTGCGTTGCTATCAGAAAATGCTGAGAAGAAATCACCCATTGCCACAGTCTGAGTGCTTCTCGACATAGGGGATAGGACCTGGTTCCGCCTTGTTTGTTGATATACCACACTACAGACATATTGTCCGTCTGGATTGCTATCGTTCCCAGGGGAAGAGAGTCTTGAAGGGCTTGCAACGCTAAAAGCACTGCTCTCATCTCTAGAACATTTATATGCAAGTGGCATTCGTCTGGTCGCCATATGCCCTGGACAGTTCTGCCCTGATAATGCCCCCCCCACCCGATCAGGGAGGCGTCCGTTGTCAGAGTAGCAACCGGAGGGGAAGGAACAAAGGGTCTTCCCAAGAAGAGCTGAGGGAAAGACATCCACCACAGAAGATGATTCTTGCATGTTTGCATAATCATAATGGTGTGGGACATCGGAAGTTGCTGGTATGACCATTGTGTGAAGAGCATCCATTGAAGGATTCTCAAGTGGAATCTGGCTAATGGAAGCAGAGGTATGGCAGCCGCCATAATCCCCAATACTTTCAGAACTAACCTGGCTTTGACTCTGTTGCTGCTGAAGAGAAGCGAGACTAGTTTGTATGTCTGTTATTCTTTGATCTGTTAGTGTCAGACATGTTGACTGTGTCTAGATTTGCCTATGAAGGTAATAGCGACAAGGCGACAAAACAGACTTTTCGCAATTTATTGAGATGCCTAACTTTTGACAAATGCGAAGGTGTAGTCTCTGGCCATTAGAAGAAGATGCTTGGTGGGAGCTGTGAGGAGCCAGTCGTCCAAATATGGAAACACCTGGAATCCTTGACATCTCAGGTGAGAAGCTACCACTGCCATACATTTGGTAAACACATCGAGGGGCAGTGGGGAGTCCAAAGGGCAGGGCTCTGAATTGAAAATGACTGGTTCCCAGCCTGAAGCGGAGAAATCTTCTGGAGCGTCTGTTCATTTTATATGATAGTGCATCCTGAAGGTCTATAGAGCACATCCAGTTTTCCTTTCCCAATAGGGAAGGATGGACTGTAGCGTGACCATCCGAAATCTTGTTTTCTTGACAGACTTGTTCAAGATACTGAGATCCAAAATTGGTCTCCAGTCCCCTGTTTTCTTTGGAACTAAAAAGAACCTGGAGTAGATTCCGGATCCTTGCTGGTCTGCTGGAACTGGCTGAATTGCTCTTTTTGCAAGCAGCTTTGAAATTTCCAAAGCTGCAAGATCCCTTTGAGCGGGTGGAACATCTGGAAGGGATTTCTTTGATTGGTTTGGAATGCGAACGAAGGGAATGGAATAGCCTTCGGAAATGGACTGTACCCCACTTGTCTTGAGTTAGGGGATAGCCAGGCTTCTGGGTACAGTGACAATCTCCCCCAGACTGCCTCCGAAGGTGGACAGTCGGGCAACACCTCAGGGATGAAAGGGCTTATTTTCTCGATTGCCCTGATTCTGCGGACCCCCTCTGCCTCTGGGGCGACGTCTACCATTATTGTTCCCTCCTCTGCCTCTGGAGGGGAATCGACTCTGTGCGTCAGGCAAATTCCCTTGAGATTGTTTGCGGAACCACATTTTTCCACTTTTCTGGCCTTTGGGGTAAGGTCTAGGAGTAGAAAAACGGACTCCGACGGCAGACAAAGTCTTGCCATCCGTCTCGCACCTAGTCAAGGTTTCTTTCACCTGAGGACCAAAGAGAGATGATCCATCAAACGGGTAGTTAGTGAAAGACATTTTAAAGGGGTCCGCAAAATTGCATAGTCGCATCCAGGCATGCCGGCGTAAGGCGACACCTGTCCCTGCGGCTCTACTCGCTCCATCAGCCGCATATGAAAGGAGGCGCATGGAGGAGTTAGCTATAGAATTCAGGGTAGTCAGCTGGGCATTCATCTTGTCCTGAAAACCTGCAGCTGTAGGATCCTTCATCATGTCACTCGCTTCCTTGATCAAGTCTCTCTGGAGACGAGTGAAATGGCATAGGTAGTTCAGCTTAACGCATAGCAAAGGTCGCTGACTAAAACATCCGCTTCCACCTGTCCATAGACCTAGATTCCTTGTTAGGGGGATGGACAGGCACTGAAGGATCAGCTAGTTCCTTCTTGGTGGCAGCAGCTACCACCATAGCATCCACCGTAACTCCTTTGGTCAGAAATTGTTTATCAGTTGGTGCTGTTATAAACTTAGAAGGTCTCCTGGGGTAGGGTCCACTGAGTCAGGAGCCGTCCATGCTTTCTTTGCTACCACCTGCATGAGGGGGTCAAAGGGTGGAGACACCCAGGAGGTGGAAGGACGAGAGCCAAACGCCTCAAGATACACAGATTCATCCTCCGAAGGGTTAAGGGCTGGCCAATTTCCCCTCTGCTTGAGGATCTCTAGAATGTCTGCAAAGGAGACATCTTCAGAAGGGGAACGGGGAACCTCGAATCCTCTAAATCTGTGTCAGAGGTGACAGACTCAGGTGAGTCTATGTGTTTCCTCTTACACTTTCTCTTCCTAGGGGGCTCCCCTGCCAAATCAGGAGAGGCCTCGGAAGAGGATGAAATCCCCACAGGGGATTCTTGAAGAGTTGGCTCTCTGCGGTCAGGGATGAGGGAGAGAGTAGACTTAACCTGAGGCACCGAGGAGGGAGGGGCGGACGGAGCCGACTGTGGAGTTGAACCAGGTTCCAACACACTCCGCATGACCTCGAACGCACCCCTGTCAGGCAGAGCCAAAGGTCCCCGCTCCGAGAAGCTGAGAACCTCCCTCGGCACCGACAGAGATGGCTCGAGGCGATGTCGAGCCGAACTCACCAGCGCCAAAGCACCGAGGAGAGCGGGATCGGACAAGGGTCCGATGCCACTCACCCCTCGAGCAGACGAGGGAAGTCCGCCGAGATTCTTCAAAGGAAGAAATCGGAGCCGACGGAACCGAACAAATGTATCGGCTCCGACGCTACCACAGTCTCGGTTCCGAGACCTGCCCGAGCTCAAAGGAGCCGGAGGAGGAATATTTAGAGGGACAGATTGAAGCATCGACTGATGAGTCGGGCTCTGAAGCATTTGGGCCAGTGCCTCGGACTTTAGAAGTCAACTCACTACCCTCTGAAGGTCATGATCCGAAGCCTCGATGACCTAGAGGAGTGAGACCTATGGCTCCGTTCAGACAGCAAGGGAGACGCTGGAGCCGAATGAACGGAGCCAAGGGATGGTGACCTAGACCTCTTTCTCGATGTCGGCTCCGATGGTCTGATCAGAGCCGACCCAGGAATTTCAATACCTCGGCTCCAGCGGGCGAGGGAACCACAGAAGCTGTAGTCAAAGACTCATTGTAGCAGTAGGTTTGACCTTAGGCCTCACTCTGAAGCTGGAGTCGAGGTCTTAGAAGCCTGGAAGGTTTTCCAGGTAGCAGTTAGGGAACCTTCAGGCTTAAGCAAACCCCTTAGAATGAGTTTGTTTTTTCTTTCCTGCAGGACTCTAGGGCTGAAGCCATGGCATACAGCACAAGAGTCCTGCAGGTGTAAAGGTCCCAGGCAGTACACACAAGAAGTGTGACCGTCTGTCAGAGACATTTTCTGACAGCACGAGTCACACTTCTTGAAGCCTGAGACCTTTGAATCCTTGGACATTTTCAAGGAACCCAAAGTGTAACCACCACACAAAAAACAGACACACTGATTACACTATGAAAAATAAAGTTTAAACTAAATTTAAACTAATAAATCTAGTTAGCTTGTAATACAATATATATCCCTACAAACACACCACTATTAGGGATGGAAGGGCCCGAAGGCCTAAGGAAAGAACTTATCAGTTCTTGTGGGAAAGGGGCTGGATAAGGGTAGAAAGGATAAAAATCCACTACACTAAAGGTAAACAGAGAAAAAAACTAAGCTAAAAGGGGTTTAAAAGTTATTAGACTGATCTAATACAACTGACCTGAAGCCGGTAGAAAAACAACACCTCGATCGCTGTAGCGGCAAACGAGATCTGAGGTAATTCACGCCTAGCATTGTGGGATATAAGGGGAGCCTCGAGCCGGTGGAACCAACTCTCGAGCTTTTAGAGTGGCCGAGTCCATCCAGCAAAAATGAAGGCGAGATAGACAACTTAACATCAGTTGTTTATAAAGAACAGAATCATGTTTTACATCAATTGTTTTGTGCATCAATTCAAAAAGTGAATCATAGTTTGTATTACAATAAGAACCTGCGTAATTAGCTTTAATGTAGCATCTATAAGGAACAGTCACATTGCAATTGCTCCAACCCTCCTGAACAGTATCATTTTTATAAAAACATACAGTCCCTTTTTGTGGAACAGACAAGTGCAATGCTATTTTATCTTGTGATGTAACAGATGATGTATCATAAATCAAGTTTTCCCAGGTCTCGTTGACTCCTAGGGGGACTGAAGTCATTAATAACCCCCCCGTATGCTGTCGGCAAAGCTGTGCAAATCCAGCAATTCGAAACATTGAAAGTGTCAGCATACACATATTTGATGGCCTGGTAAGTGTTGACGTTTGGGTGCCAGTCTATGAGCAACGCTTCATGTTTATTCAGTTCAGTTTGTGTGGCTGGGAAAAGGAATGGCCACAACAAAAAGATTATTGTCACTAGTACAGTTAACAGGATGATTATGCAATACTTCTGAGGAAATGATTGTTTTGCATTCCTGTTTTCTCCAACTCTTCTGAGTAGTTTTATTTGGATTTTTCTGGATTCTATCATTTTTGCTCTTGACATGTGACAAGAATTTTGTCCAGTTCAAAGTTCTTAACTAGTTTTCAGTGTGTCAGGTGGATTCACGAGGCCCGCTCTGCGATTTTGACTGCAGTAGGTGTCGACAGGAGCACCTGATATGGACCTTCCCACTTTGGTGTCGTCCAGTTTCTCTTTTTGATTGTTTTCACCCAGGGGCCACTGCCACTTCCGATGTCTCGGCCAGGGGCCTCTGCCACTTCCGATGTCTCGGTCTGTTCTTTATCTGAAACAGAATTTGACTACAACAGATGTTTAGAATTCAACAAATTTCTCATATACTCTGCTAGTGTACAGTCAGCTTCCTGGTCTGTGGGTGAGGGGTTTCCACTGAGGTATATAATAAGCTCTTCCAAATAGTTTTTCAAAAGGAGTCGATCCTTTTGCATTCGGAACAGTTCTCATACTCAACAGTGCCATGGGCAGACAGTACACCCAATTATTTTTTGTTTCTGCTATTAATTTCCTTAGTTTATTCTTTAAAATCCCATTATGCCTCTCAACTAGCCCTGCGGATTGTGGATGGTATGCACAATGATTCTTTAAAGAAATACCAAAATGTTTACTTAACTGTTGTATGGTTTGGTTTACAAAGTGTGTACCGTTGTCACTGTAGATCCTTTCCGGAATGCCGAATCTAGGGATGATTTCTTTAACAAGGACTTTCGCTACCGTAGCTGCGTCTGGATTTTTGGTCGGAAAGGCTTCCACCCATCTGGAAAACATATCTACAATGACAAGACAATACTTCTTATTTTCACATTTGTTCATGAAATCCATACAAATAGTATGAAAAAGATATGGTGGTGTAGGGAAACTCCCTTGCTTGGGCTTTAATGCCCCTTGTGCATGATGTTTGTTACAAATGTGGCACATCAAACAAAATTTTTAGAGTAGTTTGTAAATCCGCACGTTGTGAACACTCGGTTCACCAGCTGTACCATCCCCCCTGTTGAGACATGGCATTGCCCTTGGCTCAACAAAGCTGCATATCTAAACAAATTAGATGGTAGTATCAGTTTCCCTTCTTTAGAGATGTACAGCCCCTTTTCGAGAATTGCTCCTCGTTTTACCCATCTTTGTTTTTCAGCTTGCGTAGTGAGTGTCTGCATTGTCTTTAACATTTCTAAGTCTAAAATCTCAGAGGGTTGTAGTTCCTCATTTAAAAGAAATACTTCTGAAGCTGCCTGCTTTGCAGCTGTATCAGCTCTCGCATTACCTTTTGAAATCCTATCCTGTTGCTTTGTATGAGCCGTGCATTTACAAATAGCTACTTTCTGAGGTAACTGAATAGATTCTAAGAGATCTAGAATAAACTGTGCAGGATTAATAGGTTTGCCAGTAGATGTTATCATTCCTTGGTTTTTCCACTGTTGCGCAAAAACATGTACAGTAGAAAAAGCGTACTGGCTGTCAGTAAAAATGTTTACACATTTACCCTTTGCTAAGGTACATGCCCGTGTCAAGGCAATCAATTCTGCTGCCTGTGCAGATAAGTTGTGTGGTAAAGGTTTCGCTTCTATAATCTCAGTATCAGAAACTACTGCATATCCTATTAGGTTCTGTCCTGCAGGACCCCTTTTGCACGAGCCATCCACGTAGTATGTCACCTCGGCATCATCCAAGGGGACATCCGTAAGATCTTTTCTAGGCAGTGTCTTTTGCTCAATCACCTGCAGGCAGCAATGTGGTGTGCCATCTGCAGGGGTTGGGAGCAAGGTAGAAGGGATCAAAGTCGTGCATCGTTCAATTGTCATATGAGGTTGGCTCAACAATATAGTCATACAGGAAAGATGCCTAGCAGGGGAAAGATATGCTACCTTCTCTTGCAGTAAAATAATTGTGACTGCATGAGGCACTCTCAATGTGAGAGGGTGGAACAAAACCAATGAGGCCGAAGCCTGTACTGCCATTGCAGCTGCAACTACTGCTTGTACACAGTGAGGTAAAGACCGTGCCACTGGGTCTAGTTGTGATGAATAATAAGCAATGGGGCGTTGCTTGTCCCCGTGCTGTTGTGTTAACACTGATGTCATATAACCTTGCTTACAATCTACAGTTTGGAAAAAACGTTTATGATAGTTTGGTAATCCCAGAATTAATGAGAATGCTATTAACTGTTTCAGTTTGCAGAAATCAGATTCTGCTCCTGGTGTCCATTGTAACAAGTCCTGTGCTGCCATAGGCTTTTCATATATCAGATCAGTCAGTGGTGCAGATGCCAAGGCATAGTTTGGAATCCAGCTCCGGCAAAAATTAGTCGTACCCAGGAAGGACATCATTTCCTTCTTGGTAGTGGGTTTTAGTGCTTGTAAAATTGCTACTTTTCTGTCCTCATCTAATGTTCTACCCTCTTTGGATATTACATAACCTAGGTATTTAACTTGTTTTTTCCAAAGCTGCAATTTATTTTTGTTTACCTTACCTTCAGTGGCTAAAAATTGTAATAGCGCTATGGTATCTTCTTTACAATCTTGCTGGGTGGGGGCCGCCAGCAGGATATCATTAACTTAAAGTAAAATCTGACTGCCTCTTGGTGGGGTAAATCCCACCAAGTTGCTTGCCATTTCTTGTGACAATATTGTCAGACTTTCACAATATCCCTGTGGTAGTCACGTATATGTATACCTTTTCCCCCGAAATGTGAATGCAAACCAATACTGGCTGTCAGGGTGTATCGGTATCGAAAAGAAAGCATTGCTGATATCTACCACAGAAAAATATTTCTGTTGAGGTTTTAAATCATTCAACAGGGTGTGTGGGTCTGGCACTGTAGGTGCCCTTGGTATCACTGCGTCATTTACAGCTTGTAAATCTTGGACCATACGCCATTCTCCATTTGCTTTCTTAACAGGAAATAAGGGTGTGTTACATGGTGAATCGGGATATTCCACCAGTACCCCTTCCTTAAGTAAAGTTGCTATAATAGGTTTAATTCCTACCTCTGCATCTTTTCTTAAGGGATACTGTCTTTTCTGTGGTCTAAATGCTGACTTTGGCGTGATAGTAACTGGCCCTGCTGTAAGAATAAGTCCTACATCTGACTTTCCTGTTGACCAGAGAGTTTCCGGTATATTTTGTAAGGCATTCTCTTCCTCCTTTAATAGGAGTGCTAATCAGCTGTCCTTGCTAGACTGCAAGTGCACGGCTGGGTGGGTCTGAGTTATCCAATTCAGCCTCTGTATTTGTATTCCTTGTTCTGACGGTTCTAATTCTGTATGTCTTTCCCATCTCGTAACTTTTTCTCCTAAGTCTGCCCATTCTATGTTTCTGTCCTTGGTTAAGCTAATATGTGGTAACTGATTAGATTTATAAAGTGCAAAGAACTCCTGGGGCAATGAACAGCTGGCTACACTGTTCCCTTCCATGTCCCAGTACAGATTACGTAATAATCTGTTTGCACGATTTTTAAACAATTCTTGCTCATATTCTTTATCAGGTCCTGGTGTGTTACAGTAATACAGAGTACAGTGCAACAGGTGCTGTTTGTCAATGTCAAGGGAGGGGAACTTACTGATGGCTATATTCATTAATTCTTCGGTCACAGTCCCTGGACCAGTCGTAACCAAGTCCTGACTGTACCAATAAAACACTCCACCCTCCGATTGCACTGCAAAGGTATCAATTTGTCGCTGTGCTTCCATATCCTGCATGGTCGGAACTACTGCTATTCCAAATAGCTGCATAAGGTCTCTACCCAAGAGGTTTAGTGGGCATTTTGCAGAAACAATTATTTTGCTTTTCTGGGTCAATCCTGAAACAGGATCAGTTATTGCGATGCCACGGGAGAGGCGCTCCTGGTACAGCTGTCCATTAGCTGCTTTTTCAGGTGACTGAGTTTTCTGGCAGTTTGGAGGGATGTATCAGGGTTCGTGATGCCCCTGAGTCACACAAGAATTTGACTTTCCTTCCTTCTACCAAGTGTAACTTCTGGTTTTGTGTCTGCTAAATAGAGCTCTAAGCTCAATAAAGCTAAATCCAATATTTCATTTTCTTCACTATCCGTAACTTCCTGCACTTCCTCTATCTCTTCTGTCACATCATCTACTCCTATCACATTCTCATTTGTCCTTTCTCTGCTATTCCCTTCTAGTGATTCCTATCATATAGTCAGTCCTCACCCTCCTTGTCTTCCGTGGTTGCCTTCTTGTTTTTCTTGCAATCCCTTGCCAAATGTCCCTTTTTACCACATTTAAAACATTATCTCCTTATCTTTCGCCCTTCAAAGTCCTCTGATCGTTGATCAGATTGTTTCCCTGGGCATTTTTCTTGACCTTTTTCCCCGGACTGTACTACATAAACTTCTGCTCCATCTTCTACAGAAAATACTTGAGCTTTCTTTTTTCTTTTTGCTATTAAAATGCCTTTCGGCATGCCTAGCATATTCAAGTAATGACTGTAACCTGCTTGTACGATGATCTACCATGTGTTGTGTAATAAAACTGCTTATGGGTGCAATACTGCCTTTCAAAAATGCATTATTTAACTGCTGTTCATATGGGGAATCTTGTGTTTGATCTTCAGGAACCTGCATTCCGCAGTGGTTATTAAAACATTCTAATAGTCTGGCATAATATCTGTCAAGTTTCACCTTCTTGTTGGATGCATTGATTAATGCAAGTCCAGTCTGCCCTGGGCTTCCATTTCTCAGAGATGCGGTCTGTAAGACCTTTTACTCTGTTGTCTAGCTCTGCGCTGCTATGTGGGAGGGGGCTGTGTGCAGCGTCACGGGGATTCCAGTTGCCACTAATCATGTGCCAATCTGGTCCTACAGTTTGTCTAACTACTTTTTCTACCTCTTCTCAGTTTAAATTATAACTTAGCCTCATTCCTTGTAAATCTTCTAAGAACTTTCTAAAATTAACTTCTGGATGGAGAATTCCCTCAGTGGCTTTCCAGATATCTTCCAGAGTCCAGGGTCTTTACACTAGAATAGTTGGACCCTGACCTTCTTGTCCTGCCTGAGAATTAGGTACTTCTACAAGTGGGCATATTTCTTCTTCACTCATAGATCGTGAATTCCTAACCATCTGATATAACTCAATGTCTCCTTTTGAGTTACCTGCCCGTGTTCAAGACCTGGTCTCGATGGGATCTCTCATAAACGGTTTTGCTCTTGTAATGTCTCTGTTTTCAGTGACAACAGGATATCGTGGGGGTGGACTAGCCTGTTCACTTGCTTTGTATTCTGGTAAGGGAGGCGGAGGGGCCGACGCTATTACCAAGTTATTGTGCTTATCTAAAAACATCATTTTTGAATAATTGTTCTTTTGCTCCCTACGGTTTACTTCCTCAATCCACCTGTGTGCCTGAGGAATTCCTAATTGGCGTTGCTTTTTTACCTGACCTTTGGAATCTGTTTTGAGCTGTTTGACAAGCGAGGATTTTTCTAATTTACCGTCAAATTTATACTTATTAACCCATTTTGAACAGTATTTAATATTATCAGCGTGCTGCGACTGCATGCATTTTGCGTCTTCTGTTAACGGCGGATTTTGGGGTCTTTTTGTGCAATTATTACCCATTTTGTTCTACCCTTTTTAATCATTACGTAACCTTATTTTTAATGTGGTACCACGGATTTTGTTATAGTCTCTTCAGAATGACTGCCTACCTACTCTGTTTTCCCTGATCTATGACAAGACAGTAATCTTTTCTGTCCCCGACTTGTAAAACTACAGTCTTGACAAAAACAATACAAATCTAGTCCCTGATCTAAAACAGAAAAAAGTAGATTCACCTTACCCTGAGCCTTCGTGATTAATCACCTGGTTCGTGAAAACCCATCCTCCTGTCGCAGATCAGAAAGTGGCTGGCCTCTTTTGCATGACAATTCAGTCGGAGGGCTTTTCAAATAAGAAGAACCGATGTGGTTTCTTCCCCTTACGGTTTCAAGCCACCTAGCCAGTCTGATTCGAGGTGAAGTGACCAATTCACGTAAGGTTCAGATATAGCATTTAATTACTTGCTACAAGGAGACAAAAACATGCAAATACAGGATTTTGCCTAACTACTAAATAACTAATAAATAAATAATAAATAATAAATAAATAATAAATAACTACTATGCTCTTCTTATACCGTTCTACAAAATGTTGCTTTCTATAGTTGACGTAATTAAACACAACTTTCTGTATTGTTCTACGGCAGATGTTACTCAGATTTTCTGCTGATATGACTGGATTTATGAAAAGCATTTGAGAAAGACAACCTGACCTTGGGGGCTTTAGCCCGCTACAAGCTTCTATTGTGTAGTTCTAATACATGTGTTACATTTCAAGGTACTTTTCTAGCTTAGATACAAGTAAATGCTGATTGCAGTTCATATTTTCAAGCAGTCTTTGTTCTTATCAATAGCTTCTGCAGCTGTGTATTTTCTCACAGCATAAGCGGAACTCCTTGTCTAAATCTCATAACATTAATACAAGTGATGCATCTATTTATTATTTTCCTGACACAAGCAGAAATTATCTGCTTCCCTGTAAATTTCCAGAGCATAAGCAAAGATTATAACTGCGCATATTTCAGGACAATACAAGATTGGACAGCTTCTGCAGTTTATACAGATTTATGCAGTGTGAAATAGAATAAATGTGTTAACCCTTTTCAAACCTTAAATGCACTAAGCATATTACTAATACATATTTTTCTAACAATATTCTTCAGAAAGTACATGGTAGCACAACACCTTTTATTCTAACAATCTCCTAAGTTTATAAGATGGATATTTGAAATTTGTCCCTGTTCTGGGGACTGTATTCCTCCATTACTGGGTTCATCCAGGTTTTTTGTGCTAAGATGAGAAATTATTTCACTGAATATGTTTCGGGGGGGGGGTGCATTGCCCCATTATTGGCTTTGTTCAGGTGTTTTGTGCCAAGAGGTTGACAGCTATGGTGAGAACTAAATTCACTGAATGTTAGCCATTTAAGTTTCAAGTCTTCCTCTCTTTCACAAATCAGCTGATTTGGCATAGTTGTATGTTGCTCTGACTGTTTTGCACACGGTCCCGGGTTAAAGACTTTGCAGTGAAATGTATGGTGGTAACACAGCATTTTATTCTAGCAACTTTCCAACATTATACAAGCAATGTTTAAAATGTATCCCTGTTTTTGGCTTTTGCCCCCCCCCCCAATAAATTTTGGCCTTTTCCAGATTTCTTGTGCTGCAAAGTTTAGAGATACAGCAGAGTGTCGAGGAGATTTTACAAGGAGCTGAGAGCTGCAGGGGGAACAAACGTTTACTGCTCCTTAAGCTGAGTCCGTTTCCATTAATAGTACAACAGGTGTTGTACTTGGTTTTGATGCAGAAGGCTGTGGGTTCTACTCCCACAATAGGTAGATGCATTGCTGACACTTGTACTGTGTTGTAAAGGGGGTGGATGCTGCAGTCCTTCTTGGCGAAGATACCCAATAACTATGACCCTGTTAGATTGCCATCCATTCTCTATTACAATATTACTAGCTTGTTTTTTTAACGCAATATACGCAATTTATTCCTCAAGAGCAACAGACACTAAACAATGAAATATAAAGTTGCTTGGTAGCAGCAACCTATTCATTAGTTACAGACTGCTTTAATGTGGAATTATTTAGAGGACTTTTACTTCTTCAGAGAGTGTGCATATTTACTGATACTGGTCCGAGTTGGGCAGTTTTGTTATTATTGGTGCATGCATTTTGTTTCATTGTTTATTGGAAAAATGTTCAAAACAATAAATTTAAAATGCCCTCTAACAACTGTACTGTATTGTACAAGGAATACAATTTAATGCAATCAGGAAGGTGTATCAAAGAGCACATGTATGTTTTTTGTGCAAGATGCCTATGATTTGAAAACAGCCCAAAAGTAATCTGCCACTAGCAAAATGTATTTTCTTTGAGTGTGTGTTTCAATGCTGTTTCAATGAATGTGAGTTTCAAGGGCAAAGAAGTTTTAATGCCAAATCTATTTTCATTGCAAGACTGCATTCCTTTGTTTAGCACATATCTATTAATGTTCGTGCTGTAAAACGCAAAATGAAATCCAAATCATCGGAGAAGTAAAGCAGTGTGCACATTAGTGTTTTTTGGTAAATGTGGCGAAATAACCAAGGAATGGGACATTGGAATAGCTGCAGGGGGGTTGGCTTCATTTGACCATGATTTTGTGAGTGGGGAAGGGCAGCAAACTCAGGCACCCCCAGCTGAACTATACCGCTCCAACTGTTCAGATTTTTGCTTATTTTTGGTTTGTTCCTCAAAATTTGTGGTTTTCTGGCAAATCACTTAGGAATGAAGTCACTAAATAATGACAGACATTGAGTTTCAGATGTCATAACCTTCAGAAAAATACATGCTAAAGCAAGACCTGTTATTCTATCAACTGTCTTAAGTTTATACAAGAGCAATTTTTAGTACTGTGTGCATTTTCCCCCAATATATTTGGCCTTGTACAGATTTCCTGCATTAAAAGATAGAGAGGTACATGCAAATAAATCACTTTATAGAATTAGGAATATCCAAACCTCTCAACTGTCCCCAATTTTGGCTCAAAATGTTGCTCTCCACTAATAATCCCTTCGCAAAATTGCAGTTTTGGAAGAAAATGTGGAGAGTTCACAATTATAAATAACTGGAGTTGTAGATTACTTCTACTTCAGAAATGCATGTAGATTCTCTTTTTTGTCAGCTGCAAGTTAGCAGTACTAATATTAAAAAGGTGTCCCTTCTTTGACAGGTTCCCAGCTATACTGTGTGGCAATTTTATATTTTTGCATCACGTTTGGTCCGTTTTTCATAAAATTGTGTTTTTCTGGAAAATTAGTGGCAAATCTTTATAGATTGAAGTTAGAAAATAATGGCAGACATTTGAGTTTCAGATTTCATACCCTTCAGAAAAATTCATACTAATGCAAGACCTACTACTATTCTATTATCTTTCTAAGTTTATAACAGCAATATTTAAAAATTGTCCTTAGTTTGGGCCCGTGTCCCACTTCTATGTATGGCTTTGTCCACATTTCTTGCTCTGAGGTTTAGAGGTATGATTGTCAGAGCTATCACCATCAGCCAGAGACATTTCAAATTGTGACATACTTGTTGCACCCACTCCCCTATGTAGTGACTCTGGATGTGTCCAAGTACGGCAAGGAGCAGTTATGCAGTGTAAGTGTGCAGAGTATTCCCCCCATCCAAGGTAGATACAAGGACGACAGTGGCTTTTCATCTGTCCTTGATTTTGCAGAATGTTCTGGTTTTCTGTCACATTTTTATACTGTTGATTTATGCTTATTATTCAGAAAATGCATGCTGTTGCAGTGCCCCGTTGCTCTGTAAGTAGCAATCTTTTAAAAACCATCAGATAAGCTTGTCTGAGACTGTAAGATGCAAGAAAGCTTTAATAAGTATACGGTTAAAGAATTACCAACATTGAAAGCATTTTTGTTGTTGCCATGCAGGGAATATTTACATAACTAGACAACATACAAGCCTTAGGTATTGAAATGCATATCACAGTATCTGTAATAAAGGACAGGATTACAGTATTTTCAGAAGCTCATTATTTGTTGGAGACTTGCAGGCTTTACCCATAAACTAAACAGAATGGCAATCTATCATGTGTGGTCCATAACTTGTGCAGTAATCCTTTAAGCAATTTACCTTGAGCTTGTTTCTTGTTTGCTGCTCATTTTTTACTTTGATCATGTCTTCCCCATGAAACAAGTAGATTGCTGTTGTCCGGCAGTAGATCTTTTTAGATAAGAAACATTTTTACAAGTGGGGGTATCACAGAGATTGCTACTTTCTGCATGTTACTTGGTAATTTTATAAAGCTGAATATAAATTATAATTAGAACTGCAGTGCAAGAAGTGGTTTGAGTAGTGTTTTTTTTATATATATACTTGATTTTGACTGGCATTCCAGTAATGTATTTAAAAAGTAATTTTTTCATGCCTCACAACCTTTGTGTTTCCATCTAGATATTAAGTAAGCTGTCATGTAGCCAATGCATTGAAATATTTTTTTTTCTTCTACACTTCATTTTGTCTTGATTGGACTCTCATAATGACGGTTTGGCACCCAGGGCAGTGCATTTAAAGTTCCAGTTGCTGTGGTTTTGATCATAGCTCCACCCCTTTATAGTTGGTCACACCCCTTCCAACTGTGTCCTGCAGCCCCCCTTTAATTTGAAGTCACCAGCCGCTACTGTTCAAGGGTCGCAGGCAAACTCTGTGAGGCAATGTTGCTGATAGGAGTGATTATGGTAGGGCAATGTTGCTGATAGGAGTGATTATGGTAAAGTGGAGGAGACTGAGCTGTGGATCCTTAGGTCTAAACCATCCAAAGTTCGATATGAAGACCCATCTGGTAAGGAAGGATGGAAACAAACATATAACTATCATTAAGCTAAGCACACAGTTTTTCAGTGTTTCTTAATATAAAGATGGGTAGCCATCCATAATTCCACTCTATCCAGTAGAGTGCAACTATGGATAGCTACCTATAATCTCTGGTGTTAAATGGGTTATGTAGTCTTTAAAAAAAGACTGATTTTAAACTAAATTATTTCAGTTTTCTAGGCCGTGGTAGGCCTTGCATAACAGAATTTAATTGACTATGGTGCACCTGTTCAGAAGTCACTTAGTGTTCCTAAGAACAGACTCAAGGTTCATGTGAATCACTACTCCTCCCAATTAACAAGTGGAAGCAAGCAAAGAGTAGAATAATGCTAGGCTAGAGTTACCCTCAGATCTCGCGTGTAAGCTAACCCAGCTTTGTACAAAAACAGGCCAGGGGGAAGGAGGGACGCAAGAAGAGAGGAGGAGAGAGAACACACACAACACACTAATGTTAAGTTGTCTATCTCGCTTTTCATTGCTGGATGGGACGAGTCCCCTAGCACCTTGTCCCCCCCCTGGCCTAGGAACAGACGTTCAGACCTATTTGAATACTCCGGGAAAAAACAGGAGGGTCAATGCATTTTTAGATTTGATGTTGAAATTAGTTCAGAAGGAAAACTCTGTCCTTATGGAACACAAGGGGTAAGGAGAACGAACAATGAAGCTGCAGGTTCGAAAGGGAAAGAATGGAGGATTTCTGACAGGGGTCTGAGAAGAAAAAACCTTTCAAAGGCTTTGCAGAGTTTTTTGGGACATTACAAATAAATCTTTCGAGTGGAAGATTTATGGGAGCTAATCAAAAAATCTCTCAGAGTGATGATAGCTTTCTGTATTACTGAGAGATCAGAGGGAAAGGAGGAAATGCATACAAGTCCCCTGGGCCAACTGAACTTGGACTAGTCCGCTGGACTCATCTCCAGAACATTTATGTGCAAGTGGCATTCGCTTGGTTGCCATGCCCTGGACTGTGTCCTGCCCCTGATAATGCCCCCACCCGATCAGGGAGGCATCCATTTTGACAGACGAAAAAAGTAATCTCTGGCCATCAGAAGGAGAGATGCTTTGAGGAGAGCTGTGGAGCCAGTCGTCCAAATATGGAAACACCTGGAATCCCTTGTCGCCTCAGGTGAGAAGCCACCACTGCCATGCATTTGGTAAACACCGGGGGCAGTGGGTGAGACCAAGGGGGCAGGCCCTGAATTGAATGACTGGTTCCCAGCTGGAGAAAGAGGAATCTTCTTCTGCGCTGTTCATTTTTATGTGATAGATAAGCGTCCTGAAGGTCTATAGAGCACATCCATTTCCCTTTCCCAATAGGGGAAGAATGATTGCAGCGCGTGACCAATCCAATCTTGTTTTCTTGACTGATCTGATACTGATACTGAGATCCAGATCAAAATTCCCAGTCCCCTGTTTTTTTTGGAACAAAAAAGAACCTTGAGTAGATTCTTGATGGTTGTTGGTGACACTGGCTGAAGCTCTCTTTGCAAGCAGTTTTTGAAATTTCAAAAGCTGTATATCCCTTTGAAGGTGGTGGAACATCTGGAAGGACTTTTTTTTTGATTGAAGAAAAAAGGGGATAGAGATGGGCAGTCGGGCAACACCTCAGGGATGCTGAAGGGCTTATCGGGAGGAAGTTTCTCGACGTTTCTGGTTCTCTCTGACCCCCTCCTCTAGGGCGGCGGCGTCCATTGTTGTTGTCCCCCCCCTCTGCCTCTGGCGGCGAAGACTCTTCCGTAGTCGTCAGGCGGGGTGTGTTTGTTGTTCACATCTTTCCACCCACTTTCCACCCTTTGGCCTTTGGGGGGAAGGTCGAAGAATCGACTCGGGAGGCAGAGAGATCTCTCAGGTCAGTCCTTCTTCCAGGACCTTTTCTTTTCTTTGAGGAGAGATGATCCGATGAATCATCAAAAGGGAATTAGTGAAGGCATTCTTGAAACAAGTTGCATAGTTTTGCATGCATAGTCCAGGCGCCTGGCCCGCCTCTACTGTCCCTGTGCGGCTCTGCTCTGCTTGATCGCGCGCATAAGAGCATAAGAGAGGAGGAAATGGAATTAAGGATAATTAAGGCTAGTGTTCATTTCTCTTGAAGAGCCATAGCAGTTGGTCCTTCCAACATTTCACTTTCGCTTCCTTGACCAAGTCCCTTTGAAGCTTGAAAAGGAAATGGCATGAACGCGATGATGGTAAATACGCATGGTAAAGAACATCCGCTTCCATCACTGTCCATGGACCTAGACTCTTCCGAGGGCTCTTCTGCCCAAATCAGAGGCCTGGGAAGAAGGGAGAAAAATCCCAAGGGAGGGGAGCTGAGGAATGAGACCTTTGGCCCCGTTCAGACAGCAGGGGAGATCCCGGCGAATGAATGAACCAAGAAGGTGACCTCCACCTCTCTCTCTGTATGCGGCGTCAAAGATCTTGGCGGGCCGACGAACTCTTTCGACTCGGCCCCTCGGCGGGAGAGGAGGCACAGGAAACTGTGGAAAGTCTGGACGGCTCAGCGAGCCGATAGCCGGCAAAAGGAAAGGCAACTGGTCGGCTCAGAAGGAGCCCGAGCACTGCCGATGCCTTAGAGAGCTCTTAGAGAGAGACAGACAGGGAATCCTCAGGAGGCTTCAACAAGCCTCTCAGTGCGGCCAGTTTTTCTTTTTTGCTTTTTTTCCTGGGCATGGCCATGGCAAACAGCATGGCAACAGCACAGGAGTTCCTGCAGGTGCAAAAGACACTTTATAGTAAACTACACAAACACTCCCTTTAGGGGAAGAGAAGGCCTAGGCCCAAAGGAAAAGAAGGTTCTTTTCTTTTAGAAAGAAAAAAAAAAGGGGGGGGGGGGATAAAAGTTATGAACTACACTAAAAATTTAAGAAATTAAACTGAAAAAAAGGGGAAAAAAAGTAACTTAGAAAAGCTTAACTAGTATAATTTTTGGTTTATGCAATCTTTGTGAATTTGAAACAGTTATCTGGTAAGAGTAAAGGTTGCGCAGGGGTAATATAAAATAATGCTTGGAATCTACCTAAGAATGTTCGTGCATTTGTTTGCAGCCAGTTCTGCCCCTTAATGACCAAACTCTGCCTCAGACATCCAATGCACATGGTCAGGTACCCCAAGATCCATGGAACTCACGCATTCCCCTGGGGTTAGAATCAAGTAAAATGGTGGCAAGTGTCATCATCCTCATGCAAAGGACTAGAGCTTTTGCTTTACCCCATTATTGCCCCCCCCCACACACACACACACACACACACACACACACACACACACACACACACACACACACACACACCTGCTACTTCCAAAGAGTTTGAGTGCAGTGGGCCTCCTTGTAAGACAATCAACTGGCACTTTACCCAAACAGCACTCCTCCAGTAATCCTCAATCTTCAATATAGATTATACCACCACTAACATGTCCAAACACACGCTCATCTGTACCCTGAAGAGAGGCAAAAAAAAGACTAAGCCACATCATTCTCTTCTCTCTCCTACATTATCTCTGTAAGATTCCTGTGTCACAAACTTGAACTCAGGTTATCTGTTCCTAATAAGATTCATCTTTTTACACCAACAGAGCTGGCTGGTGTACTGTTTCCACTGAGCCAAGCCTTTTTAGGCTGTGATTCATTCAGATATTCTGCAAAAAAAAAAAAATTCCAGTTTACTGTCTGGATAAAAAGGCTCCTTTGTGAAGGCACACAGTGTAAGTCAAGGCTATTGTACATTCAGAAGCCATAGCTACTCCTTCCATAGGATTAAATAATGCAGTCTCTCCAAGGACATTTAGAAATTAACAGTTTCTTACACATATTCCTTTTAAGATGTTTCTTGTACACAAATCACATCATACAGCTGATTGCCCTACATAGTTTGGAAGTCCACTTACAATCTAAAGAAAGTTCTTAGCGTTAACTCAGAGAAGAAAGAAAAAAAAAAAACACACACACACCATCTTATTCAGAAGACTTAAGAGATTGTACTCACGTCTACTTACATAAAATCAGCCAGTATAACTCAAAGGTTTTGAATGGTCACTACTAAGGCAAAAACTGACCACAAGGACCACTGGGCATAGGTAAAACATCGGCAAGCTTAAAGGGAGCACAACACAAAAAAAATAGAAGCAGCTGCTATGATTTTCTTGGGTCTACAGTATAAGATCGACTGTTAAACAGCGAACACCCTTACCTAGGCATATCTTCACCAAAACACTAAATCCTGAATGGCCCCCCACACACCCCCTACTTAAATACATCAACTCTGAGATCGCACTACAATGGTGGAAACTGCAAATTTCCGACAATGGCCCAGCAATTTTTTCCCTGGGGGGGGTCATTGTTCCGGCCGTTCAAGATTTAGTGTTTTGGTGAAGATGTGGCGAGGTAAGAGTGTTCACCGCTTTTAACAGTCAGTCTTCTAATATAAACCAGATTTTCTTTCATGGCTCTCCTCTAGCTTCTCCAGGGACTTCCAGACCACCATCCATCCTGATGCTTTTTAAGTTAAGGAACAAGAAACATTCCAATTCTTCTAATTTTACAGCCAATCATGCTCAAGACAAACTACAAGTTTCAGACTTCTGAAAATACCTTAAGGAAGCAAGCATACTAAAAATGGAACTCACACATGTGTAGCAACATAAATGTGGAAGACACTGCCCTGCATCTAGACAAGAAAAGAAAGGTAAAAATATGTTACGTAGTACTAGTTGACAAATACTGTCCAAAGGTGGTTCACGATGCACGTTAAGTAATGTGGGGTAGACTCCACCTTCATGGTGTGCGCAAGTGTCAAGTCACTGATGTGGATAACCTTTAAACTTAAGCAAAGGTTCTGCAGAATCCTAAAACTTGAAAGCTTAAGTTAACTGGTACAACACAATGAAAGCGATTACTATATCACTATAATTTTCTGCACAGTATTACAAATTATGATTAGAAAAGTAAAGTGCAATGAAAAAAATTGATTTGATCAACACTCCACTACTATTGTACAAGTAGCCTCACTCTACAGCAAAGTAGTATTTACTTAAGCAGGCATTGGATAGGGGTTACTGCCACGGTGGTGTACAATACATGATGCTGCTAGCATAATAGTAACGCTACCCTGACCTAGAAAAAAGGCCACCAATAAGTAATTCTATCCAAACAGACACACTGGTACACAATGTCTAAACTGGGTTCCAAAACAACTGATCATAACTCTGTATAATATGATGAAGTACAAACAAATGACTGTATCTGACAGAGCCCTTAGTCCGCCAGCATTACTAAGGTCTGGGTGTGTGGCTTTAAGGTCTCTTTGCAAATAAATACATTTTACCACTACAGCCATTTCTTAGCTTCTGATCTTGCACCCTGATATTTTCATATAAAAAGGAATAACATTTAAAGAAGATATATTAAATGATTAAAAAAAAATAGTGCAGAATGCCACGATTACTCTCTGAAATTAGAAAACGAATGCGCCTCTAAAGCTCAAGATCCAACCGTAACAGTGCTTTCAGGAGGTTTTTTTTTTTTTTTTACACATTCCTTAAGCACCATCATTGTCGAGTTTTGCTCAACGGACATTCCTTCAGTCTGAATTGTCCCCAAATATCCTTCCTAAAATTCTGCCCATGTAACTTTACAAACATCAGACTAACTAAATTAGAGCAGTATTTAAAAATTGCTCCTGACTTTTTCCTCCAATTACATTCGCAGCCTATCTGCGTGACAACACTTGCTAAGTGGTTTAATGGCTTTCATAGTAAAAGCACTTTGAACCTTTTTTTTCTTTTGTAACCGGTAGTGCGGGAAAAGCCGAAAGAAGTACATTAAATAATATATACCCTTAATTAAATTCAGACAGAAGACATGCCACCTCCATCAGTGGATGATGTGCCTCTTATGTTAACAAAGAGCACCATCACTCTGCCTGCTACAGAACTTAAGCCAAGCAAAGACAGTAAGAACGAGGCAAAGTACAGTTACTTACACTTAACCATGAATGTAGATGTTAGAGTGTATTCACTGTTGCAGTCAATCACACTTGGGTTATCTGCCTGAAGGTATCCCCTCAGTCAGCCCGAATACCAGAGACTTAGTATTTCTGTGTCAGATGCCGTCACTCCAGGACTGACATCAGGTCATCAGGGGTATAAAAACAGGCAGCAGATGCCATTACATTAGTTTATCTTGCCCCAAATAGGGAGTTAGGTTATGGTGGGGAAAACAACCACCAGTAAAAAGTAAATACCAATACCCCAGAAGGGGTTAGTAATAGCCATAGACATATGAGAGAGAGAGAGAGAGAGAGAGAGAGAAAACCAGGGGGTTGAAGGGAGGAAAAACAGGAGACCATAAACGTAGATGTTAGAGTGTAAGTGTACACAACTGTACTATGCTCTTCATGTCTCACTGTTGCAGTCATCACACACGGGTGGATTCCCAAAGCTGAAGAAGGGTGGAGGCAGTCAAGAAGAGTTAGGGCTGGCTAGTATGCTTTGCAAGACTACTGTAGCAAATCCTGCCCTGGATTTGGAAAAGATAGGCAGGTAGTAATGCTTGGTGAAGGTGTGTACCGAACTCCAGGTAGCAGCATTATGTCCCTAAGTAGGGACTCCCCTGAGAAATGCTGTAGAGGTAGATGTTGCCCTAGTGGAATGTGTTCTGACCCCCTGAGGGGTTGGTTTTCCATGGTGCTTGTAGCAGAAATGAATGCAGTGTGCTATCCATTTGGAAATAAGTTTGTTTTGAAATGGCCTTGCCCTCTGCCCTTGTTGCAAAGCTGACTAGTAGCTGGTCAGATTTTCTGAATGGCTTAGTCCCATCAAGGTAGAATCTGAGCTGTCTGTGCACGTCCAAGGAATGCAGGATCCTTTCCCCTTTACTTTGAAGATTACAGAAGAAGGTTGGCAAATGGGTGGATTGATTTGAAAGCCACACTGGACACCACTTTTGGCATAAAGAAAAGTTTGTCCCGAGGGAAACCCTGTCAGCATGGAAAATAATGAAGGGTTCCCACAGCCTTCAGTGCTTGTAGCTCAGACACTCTTCTAGCTGAAGTGATGGCTAGAAGCAAGGCTGTTTTCCAAGAGAGGAATTTTAACTCTGCTGATGCAGCAGGTTCAGAGGGGGGGGGGGGGCGCGTGAGCTTTTCCAGTACAAAGTTAAGGTCCCAAGCAGGAGTGGGTGCTCTCCTTGGTGGCCTTAAGTTGTCTGCCCCTCTCAGGAATTGTTTGATAAGAGGGTGCGAGAAGAGAGGTGGCTCAGTGCTGAGAAATGACTGAGGCATGTATCTTAATGGAGGAGGACAGGCCGTTGTGGAGTAGATCTGTTAAGTAATCCAGGATAAGAGGCAGAGAAGGCAATGTTGTGTTCTCTCCTTTAGATTGAATCCATAAGCAGAACCTTTTCCACTTATCAGCATAGGACTTTCTTGTACTGGCTGGCTTCAAGAATGACGTCTAGCACCCGTTTGCTTAAGGTCACTGGGGGAGAATTCAAAGAATAAGCCAGGTTGCAAGATTTAGGGTTTGCAGTTCTGGATGCAGAATCTGTCCCTGATAGAGGAGGGCTGGATTCTGGTGTAGGTGCCAGGGTGGCATCGATGTCAGGCTGTGCAGGAGTGGGTACCAGTGCTGGCATGGCCAGTCTGGGGCAATCAGAACTGTCCTTTGTCCTGTTTTATCTCGAGTAATACTCTTGAAAGGCGGGGCAGAGGGGGAAAAGACATAGATTGAGAGATTTACCCACTGAAAATATAGTACATCCACTTTCCAGGCCCTGCTGTGAGGATTCCTGGTGCAGAATTTGCTGAGCTGGTGGTTGTAGGGGGAGGCAAAGAGATCCACCTCTGGGGTCCCCCATTTCTGGATCAGAAGGTTAAAGGTGCTGTGCTCCAACTGCCACTCGTGTGGGTCAAGGAGATTTCTGCTTAAGTCTGCCAATAAGTTTGGTTTGCCTGGCAGGAATTGAGCACGCAGATGGACTAAGTCCAAGGCAGTGTTCCACAGGGCCATGGTTAGCCTGCAGAGTGGGTAGGAATGGGTTCCTCCCTGCTTGTTGATGTACCACATAACTGTGGTGCTGTCTGTTATTAGCAGTTGTCCTGGAAAGATTAGGGATCTGAAAGCTGTCAGGGCATTCTGTACAGCTAGCATCTCTTTTTGGTTGATGTTCAAATGAAGTTGACTTTGGCTTCAGTGACCCTGAATACATATTCCGTCCATGTGTGCCCCCCCCCCTCAGGCATAGTCTGATGCATCTGTGGTTAAGGTCTGGGCAGCATGGGGTTGAATAAATGGCAGTTCCTTGTTGTGGTTGTATGCTTCTGCCCACCAGAGGAACTCTGTCCTTAGACAGGGTATGATAGGAATGACTGTTTCCAGGTCCTGAGAATGTTGGCAGCAAAGATAGATTTAGTTATGTTTTGTTTGAAAAATTATTTTTTTTAGGTTTAATGGAGAAATTTTTCAGCAATTACAGGGCACTGCTATGGGGGGGGGGGGGCGGCTTTCGCCCCCATGTATGCCAATTTAGTTATGGCTAAACTTGAAGATTATTTTGTTTATAGACATGATTTTTTTTTTAGATCAAAAGTTATTTTTCTATTTTAGATTCATTGATTATCTTATTTTTTTTATGTCAAGGAAGCCAGACAGAAGCCCTTGGGTTTGCTGATGACTTACAATCTAATACTATGGGCTTAAGCTTTGATGGTATACAGCTTGGCCCACAAGTGAATTTTTTTGGATATTAGCCTAGATGGATTTATAACTAGTCTCCATAGGAAATTTGAACATGGAAATGTATTTTTATATGGGAGTATTTGTCACCCCAAATATTTGGTCAAGGTACTGCCTTTACAATGAATTCTTACAAATTCATAGGCTATGTAGACTTGAAATGAGCTTTGACAGAGATAGCAGAAGCAAAAGATATGTTTATTAAAACAGGCTATGACGTTCAGTTGGTTAGGAAAGCTGAACAAAAAATCATGGACATGAGGTATTCTAACGCCCAGGGAAACTCATTATGCCCGTGTTGGTGGGAAATACAAAGTTGGTACATGTGAAAACAAATCCACTAACACAGTTGGAAATAATGGGGACCAGAAGAAAGTTTTCTTAGTGACAACCTATAATGTTACAACTGAGGAAATAGTTAAAAAAAACAGTTTGTGGCCCATGATACGGGATAACATTTTGAACTTTATATTACCTGACTGAGTACTGCATATAAAAGAGCTAGGAATGTGGCTGATATTCTGGTACATAACCAATTTTGTTTACCAGATGTTAATGTTAGTCAGAATTTAAGCACAAATAAGGGCACTGTTCCATCTGCCACTATGTAGTGAGTTCTTTTCCCTATATTAATGGTACTAAATTTACACCTAGGTATGAATACAGTTGTAATACTGAGGGGCTAGTGTATGTGCCGAGATGTGGATGCAATAAGTTCTACATAGGGGAAACTTACAGGAGTTTTAGGGTCTGGATACAGGAACATATTAGGGACATAAAAAATAAAACTAGAGAGTCCCCTTGGGAGCCACTTCATGACAGCACGCAATTCTGATCCTGATTATCTTAGGGGTCGTGTTCTGGAAAAATTGCAAGTTGGTATAGGTGAATGTTTGTCCTTAAAAAATAAACTTTTAAAGAAAGAAACCCACTTGATTTTAAAGTATGGTACGTTGGAGACTCAAAGAATACAATTGGAAGTATGTGATTTAAATTGTAAGCTTAATTGATTAATTGGCTTGTGCAATATGCTGCATTTAAGTAAAGTGTGTTTTGTAGTGTTTTTACTCTTGGAAGGCTGTACAAGCCGAGGCACTAAGTGTTTCATTAAAACTGCTTACTTATTGGATTCATAGGTTGGTACTAGGCTATCAGCCCTAGGGCCTATACAAGCCTAGCCATAACAATTCCCTGGCTATTTCTTCCCACATTATTTACTTTCCTGGACCCCTGTCTAGCAGGGCGACTGACGTGATCCCTGGGGTGAATTTCCTTTCTCCCATCCAATCGTCAAGATTCCTCTTGAAGAGGTCCAAAGAGGCACTCTGCTTGACATGTATGGGCAATCTATTCCAGAGTCTCTGAGTCAGGAACCTATCCCTCCATCATGTTTTGTTTATTGTGATGACAAGGTTTAGATCCCTGGAGCGTGTAGCTCTGAGGGATTGGGATTTCTTTAAGTGTAGCATGTCCAACAGCTCTGGGTTTGACATGGCCTTGCATGTTAAGCAGAGATCGCCTCCGACGACAGAGTATAGCTGGAGTTTTTTAAGGTGGTCAGCGTAGGGCATCTGCTTTAGGCCTGTGATTCTTTTAGTGAGGTATTTCTGAGGCCTTTCCAGTTGTTGCAGATGTCTTGAGAGGTACATACCAAATGGTGCGTTGTATTCTATAATGGGTCTAATGAGGGATGAGTACAGTGGGACAATGACCTCCTTTTTTCTGGATGAAAAGCCCTTCGTGATGAGGTGTGCCACATAGAAGGATTTCCTGACTGTTGTGGAGATGTGGTTATCGAAGGTGAGACCACTGTCCACCTGTGTCCCTAAGTCTCTTATCACACTTTCTGTGTTTAGTGTACTGCCACCTATATGGTAATTCATGGATACATGTTTTTCCCAAAGGGATAACAATACATTTCTTGGCATTGAGCTTGAGCCCATGGCTCTGGCACCAAGCATCTGTTTCTGTAAGGCCCTTTTGTAGAGTATCCACATCATTTGGGGATTCAATAATGGCTCCCAGTTTGCAGTCATCTGCAAACTTTGTTAGCCAGAGTCCCTTAGTGTTGACCTGTACTTCAGAGAAGTAGATGCCAAACAAGAGCGGCCCCAGGACTGAACCCTGAGGTACTCCACTTGTCACTTGTCTGGAGCTGGATTTGGAGTCTGCTACTTTTACAGTGTGGGTTCTATCAGTAAGCCATTTAGCAACCCATTGGGTGACATAGGGATTAATGCCCAACTTAGTAAGTTCATCTATGATTCCAGGGTGGGGGATGGTGTCAAAGGCCTTAGCAAGGTCTAGATAGGCTGTGTGGACCACCTTACCCTTGTCCATGGCTCTGGAGACTGATTCAAAGAAGTCAATCAGGTTCAGGAGACAAGATCAGCCCTTCACAAACCCAAACTGGGTGGGGTCCAGTGTTTGAAGGTTGCCAATGTCTTTGTTTATAAGTTCCATGATAATACGCTCCATGGCCTTGCAGATAACGCTTGTCAGACTGATGGGACGGTAGTTTCCGGGATCCAAGGTGGATCCCCCCTTGTGGATTGGAATAACTGTAGCTCTGCGCCACTCAGTGGGCACGAAACCTGAGGTGAGGCTATGATTAAACATGACACTTAGGTGAGGTGCCAGTTCATATGGTAGTTCATGTAGTACACAGCCCGGGATGTCATCTGGTCCCATGGATGCTGTATTCTTGGCTTTAGAGAGTGCGTTTTGTACCTGTGTGGCAGTTATTACTGGAATTTGGCAATCTTAAGGTATTGAGATGGGCCACTTAGGGGGTGAGAGGGGGGGTGAAGTTGGCACTGAATCGATCTGCCAGGATATTGGCAATATCCTTCGGATCAGTATATTTAATGACATTCTGTTTTAGCTCAGAGCAGATCTGAGCATTGCCATTTAGATTCTTGACATAGTTATAGAATGCTTTGTGGTTGTCTTTGGAATATTTGGCAATTTTATTTTCGTAACTAGCTTTGGAGGATTTTATGAGGCATCTCAGTTTCTTACTGAGGCTAGTAAGGGAGTTTTTTGCATCCTGGGATTTTCCTCTTTTCTGCAAAAGTTTCTTCCTTTTGTTGTAAAGTTCGTTTATGGCAGGGGACCACCAGATTGGCTTCCTTTTTTTGGATGAGAGCATTTTGGTTCTATTTGGGATGGCACGATTCATGCACGAGTGAATGTGCTCGTACAGTGCCTTAGTGTAGGATTCAGCAGTTGAACTTTCAGTTCCCGTCTGCATGGGTGTCATGAAGTTTGTCACTTCTGACTTGAGTAGCATGAAGTTGGCTTTGGAGAAGTTTTTTATGGTGGTTTCTTTACTGGGGGGTGGGATGTGGATGTTAAGGGTGCTTAGCTTATGGTCAGACCTGACTAACGAGGGGGTGACCATAGGTATGGAGCATTGATTTCCCATGTTGGTAATGACCAGGTCTAGGATATTGGAGCCCCTGGTGGGACTATGGATTAGTTGATCCAGGGCATTGGAATTTATGAATTCCAAGAACCGTTGCGCAAAGGTGTTGGGACAGGAGTAGTTTTCCCAGTTAATGGCAGGGTAGTTAAAAATCACCCAGTATTAGGGTGTTTGGTTCTATCTTAATATTTTCCAGTATGTTTAGAAAGGTGTAGTGAGAATCTTGGGGTATGGTGGGGGATCTGTAGCAAGCTACAATTTGTATTGCAGTCTTACCTAGTGTTATAGTTGCACTTGGAGAATTTCAGACACATTGTGTTGGCCAACTAGCCTGGTGGTGTGAATATCCTTGGTGAATATTGACACTCCTCCACCTTTAGTGTTTCGGTCCTGGTTTGGTGGCCAAAAAGTGTGGTAAGAGTTGTAGCCTGGTATTGCAGGGGTGCTCTCTGGAGCCTTGAACCAGGTCTCAGTTACTGCACAGATATCGATGTTCTCCATTTTTAGGAGTGCCTCGAGAGAGTGCATTTTGAGGTTTAGACTTCTAGCATTGAGTAGCATTACCTTCAGATTTAGCATGCTTGTACCTGTTACAGTGGTGGTTTTGTCCTTTGAAGTTTGCCTAAAAAAGGCACTATAGGGGTGGCAAGAGCCTTAGCCAGTAACCTGAATCCCAGGGCGACAGGTGCAGACCATCTCTGGCAAAGCATCGTGGTCTGTCAATCATGTCATCCCAGGCAGACAGATACTGGATCCCCTTTGAATGACACCATAAGCTTAGCCAATTGTTGAAATCAATCATTTTATCCTTATATTGTGGTATCATTCTGGGCGAAGGCAGGATGCTACTCAGGGCTAGGGTCACACCTGCCTGGGCCACATGATCCGAGAGCTCTTCCATGTCTCTTTTCATGTAGTCCAGGGAGGTACGTCTCAAGTCATTCACTCCAACATGGACAATGACAGAGTCATATTTGTACTTGTTGTGGAGTGACTTGAGTGCATGCGTTATGTGGCGGATCCTGGCACCCGACAGGCAGCTGACTGTAATTTTCTCCTTATTCAACCTGGTGAGAGGGACATCAGTGTGCCGGACTACAGAGTCACCTATGACTAAAGTGTTAGGTACATTGTCTTGCCTTAGTGGCTGTTGCTGGGTGGCACACTGGTGTTGTGAACTATGTGACACATTGGTTGTGATTGGTGTTTGTTTGCGTTTCAGCTTCAGAGGTCTTTGTTGCTTGGGCAGGTTACAGTTAAGGGCCTCTGCATATGTGGATTTAGTGTTGCTATATGTGGGTGTTGGTGGTGCGGGTTTAGAAGGGCTATGTGTTGCTTGAGGTGTAGTGTGAGTGTTAACCTTCTCCTCTTGACTGTTTAGCACAATCTTGGGTGGAGAGCGCTTTGCTTCCATTTTGGCTATGTAAGTGCATCTCTCACAGGTTGTAGTGTTGGGTGGTAGGAGGAGAGGGTTGTCTGTGTACATGAGGCAATTGCTGCATTGCCCCAGTATACCCAGATTCACCAGGTGGACAGGAGAAATCACCGGAAGCTGACCCTTGGACATGCCTGGTTTGGGGCTTTTTTTTTTTTCTTTGTAAAGTATAGGAGCCGTTTTCTTAGCAAGGTACTTTGCAATTATAGGCTGTTTAGTGCCTACTATTAATTTCTCCTTGTTAACAAGGAGAGTTCAGTGTTTGTATGAGTTTAAGGCTTCCTAGTGCTTTCCAGCAGGTATTAGATGCTAGTCACAGGGATGCTTAAAGGTAAGATTGAAAAGAATGCACTCTGCAGTGTGCACTAGAGAAGTTACATGTGAAAGTAGGTAACTTGAGTTTTACCTGTTTAAAAAGTTAAGGTGTAGTGGAGAGTTACTATTTTTAAAACAGCAAGATGGATTGAAAGGGGTGGTCACTTTTGTATTTTGGTACTATGAAATACTGTAGGATGGCCAATAAATTTAAATAATTGAAGGGGTGGGATTTCAAAAATGATGATTTTGTGATTACTCACATAAGCCAGTGAAAGTAGAGAGAAATGAGATATATGGTCAGATTAACATAAGAGGCGGGCAGCTAGAAAGACAGTGGTATTTAACAAGACAACTTAAATGGGTGGGAGGGCGGGAAAAATTCTGCCAGACTCAGAACAGAGAGAGCTGTGGTCTCTTTTGAAGTTTTAATATGCTGTTAAAACAGAATGCAAGCAAAACACAAGGTAAAGAAAACAAACTACAGTATTCAAAATATAGAAAGGCAATACAGTAATACAAAAAATAAAAGCAAACTAACCGGAGGTCTTGGTGGTATTTTAAAATTTTATTTGCTTTTTTTTAAAGTTGTATTGTTATCTTGAATAATACTCTTGAAAGAAGGGGTAGAGGGGGAAAGGCATAAACAGAGATTTACCCACGGAAAAGACAGGACATCCACTCTCCAGGCCCTGCTGTGAGGATTCCTGGTGCAGAATTTGCTGAGCTGGTGGTTGTAGGGGGAGGCGAAGAGATCCACCTCTGGGGTCCCCCATTTCTGGATCGGAAGGTTAAAGCTGCTGTGCTCCAATTGCCACTCGTGTGGGTCAAGGAGATTTCTGCTTAAGTCTGCCAATAAGTTTGGTTTGCCTGGCAGGAATTGAGCACGCAGATGGACTTGAATGTCCAACGCTGTGTTCAACTGGGCCATGGCTAGCCTGCAGAGTGGGTAGGAATGGGTTCCCCCCTGCTTGTTGAGCCACATAACTGTGGCGGTGTCTGTTTTTTTATTAGCAGTTGTCCTGGAAAGATTAGGGATATGAAAGCTGTCAGGGCATTCTGCACAGCTAGCATCTCTTTTTGGTTGATGTGCAGATGAATTTGACTTTGTCTCCAATGGCCCTGAATACATATTCCATCCAGGTGTGCCCCCCAGGCATAGTCTGATGCATCGAAGAGTAAAAAATATCCTAGGACTGGATTAACACTCTGTATTCACCTCAGAGCAACTAATAGTAGAACAGAAACAAAATTACTTAAAATCATTAAATTGGGAGTTTTATCTTCATTCCTCAGCTGTGGTCATTTTGTTTCTGTTCTACTACATAGTCTGATGCATCTATGGTTAGGGTCTGGGTGGCTTGGGGTTGAGTAAATGGCAGTCCCTTGTTGTGGTTGCATGCTTCTGCCCACCAAAGGAACTCTGTCCTTACACAGGGGTGTTTCCAGGTCCTGAGAATGTTGGCACCAAAGACTTAAGTACCATTGGAGTTTCCTCATATGCAGTCTTGCATATGGAATCAGCAGTATACAAGACGCCATGAACCCTAGGGTTTGCAGTATTTTTCTTGCAGATAGCTGGGTTCTGGTGGCCACTTGTCTGAAGTAGTCTGTCAGATAGACTTGGTTTTTCTGAAGTGAGGAATGCCATCTGGGAAATTGTGTCCAAGCTTGCACTCAGGAATACAATCTTTTGACTGGGTATCAGTTTTGATTTCTTTTCGTTGACGGATGTGAGGTGGTTTTTCACAAGTGTCAGGTGCTACAGCAGCAATTCCTGACTGTCTGCCTGAATCAGGCAGTCCAACTACAGGCAAATTTGGATAGTTCTCTGCCTGCAGTATACAATGGCTGGAGCCAGGTATTTTGTGAATTTTCTGAGCGCAGTAGATAAGCCAAACAGAAATGCAGAGAACAGATAATGCACAGACCCTGCCCTGAAACGTAGATCTTCCTGCACGATTCCCTTATGGGGATCTGCAGATAGGCTTCTTTTAAGTCTGGGGTGACTAACCAGGCATCCTTGGCTAGCATAGGGAGAAGCTGTTGCAGGGTAAGCATTTTGAATTTTGGTACCACCAGGAAGGTGTTGAGAATGGAAAGATCCAGGATCAGGCGCCAAGAGCCCTCTTTTCTGGGTACCAGGAAGAGTCTGGAGTAGAATCCTGGACCCCTCTGTTCTACTGGAACCGGCTGAATAGCTCTGATATTGAGCAGGGAAAGTACATGGTTTTGCGCCTCTGCCCACTGGTTTGGAGGAAGGTCTGGAAACCCACTTGGGGTTGGCAGTGAATGGAAATAAAATTTGTACCCCTGGGATACAATGTTGAGGACCCACCGGTCCAGTTTTTTGCATGAAGGGCAAGTTTTCCTCCCAAGGGCACAAGCAATTGGGCAGGGCTGGGGAGTGGTGTAAATAAGGCACTGTGAGCTTTTTCCATAAGAAGGTGGATTACCACTCCCTGCTTTAGGAGTGGGGGCACTCCATTGCTTGAATCTCTGCATACCCTGAGACTGAAATGTGGGTGGTCTGTTTTCCCTGGGTCTGGTTTGAGAAGGCCTGGAGGGGGCTGGAAAGGACCAGTGTTTGGAAGGGCAATGCCTACTGAATCTAGGGGGTTGCACTTGTAAGAATTCTTTACCAGTCTGCATAGACTTAGCTTTTTCTTACATCTTTTTAAGAACCTCTTCTGCTTTGGTGCCAAACCGTCCTTATTCAAAGGAGCGTCTAAATAACTTTGATTTGACATGGTCTGGCAAGGTCTGCTCCTTCAGCCAAGCATGCCTTCTCAGTATAGAGCCAGTAACAGCTGCCCGGCAAGATGCTTCAAGGGCGTCAAAGACGCACTGCAAAGTATACTTGCTGACTTGGTTTGCAGAGTGCATAAGCTCCTACAATTTTTTATTTTTTGCACAGTCTGAAAAGGTTGCTACTTTTTGTTTAATAAGTTCCATAATATGTTGTTGGTACTTCAGCATGTGAAACTGACAATTCAATGCCCTAATAGCAAGAGTTGCAAAGGTATATACCTTCTTACCCCATCTGTCCAGAGTTCTGGAATCCCTGTGCGAAGGAAATTCCTGGGAAATTATCTCTGGGTCAGCAGTAGGATTCTTGAAAATAAATTTGTGCGTGCCAGGTACTCTGTAGTACCTATCTGGTTTCCTAAGGGCAGGAGGTAAAGTGTCAGGAGTAAGACTGGATTCCATGAAAACATCATCCACAACATCCAGGACAGGGGGTATTGCGAAGGGCCTGTGTTGAGGCAGCTCTAGAAATTTTCCTAGTCTCTTTCTGGACTGAGGATAGTCTTGGCATTCCCAGTGGAAATGCTCTCGTAAGGTATGCAAGGTTTCACCAAAAGAAAAATCCTCTGGAGGGGAGGCAGAGGGAATGGATTCCTCTGCATCTGAATCCTCATAAGCAGATAAGGGCATGTCTTCATAATCAGATATTTCAGTCTCATCAGACTCCTGGTCTGTAGAAGCTGAAGGGGACTGGACTCTTGTCTCTTAGCAGGGGAAGGCTGACTTCCCCTAATCAGCGTAACAAGGTCTTCAGCCATTCTAAGCATTTGTTTTTGTGGCATGGGAGCAAGTGCATGCACTTTGGTCATCGGTTTTCTAGGCATAGTGCGTACTCTGGGCCCAAGAAATTCGGTAGTTCTGGTTAAAGAATTTGTCGGTTTGAGTTGAACATCAGTTGAGCAAATAACTGCCTCAGAAGCCAGTGCCTGCTCAGCAGCTCTGGACCCATCCAAGGTAGAGACATCTGCAGGTTCCATAGTCGAAGAGTCTCGCGGCATACCGGACTCCAAATGGGTCTCAGTAGAGGCCTGCGAATCCATTGAAGCGGGCATCAGGGGCTGTGAAAGCACCTCACAGAGTACCGACAGACTGGCAACTAGCGTCGTCGGCAGTTTTGGGCCTATGTGGTCTGTCTCTGTCTTTATCTTTATGCTTTTCGGAATATCGGTAGTCTGATGGCTTACTAAAGCTATTTCAGAATATGGAGAATGAGAGCGAACAAATTTAGCGACAAAGAGCACGACAAATGGTTTGGGCATCAAATAAGGCACAAAACCAACAGCGAGGGACGTCGTTGTCTGGGCCTTAACAGGTAGCGCAGTAAGAATGAAAATCTCTGCGAGGCATTTGGTTTCCACAGGCAAAACAGTTATGTACTCACCATAACGATCGATGTATGTTGTCCCATCTCGCCTACATTCATTACTGATGGGTTCAGCCGACTATTTTCTAGCACAACGTCTCTAATTGGCTGGGCTAACCGGTATCCCAGGATGCACCTCGCCCCAACCCCCAGATCTTGTTTGCATACATCGCAATCACTCCACATATACAAACCTCACTAAGAGGAATATCACCCACCAGGAAAAAGGAATAAAAAAACAATTTTGAAGGGTCTCAGAGCAATTTTCCTCCAAATCCTTCAGGAAGGGGGCAGGTGGCAGGGTACGTAAGAATGCAGACGAGATGGACCACATACAATCGATCGTTATGGTGAGTACATAACTAACTGATGTTATGGGGTCCTATCTCGCCTACATTCATTACTGATGGGACAGCGTCCCTAACACCTCTAACCTGGGAGGCTCAAAGGAAAATACACCTCTGAACCGTGGAACCAAAGGAAGCCCGGCCTCTAGATGCCACGTCCAGCTTGTAATGAGAGATAAAGGTATGATGAGAAGCCCAGGTGGCCGCTGCACAAATGTTGTCCAAGGAAAGCCTGGCATGATACGCTATTGAAGTAGAGACTGCCCTGGTGGAATGAGCCTTAACTGGGAATGGTAAATTTCTGCCTGCTGATGAGTAAATAAAGGAAATGCAATCCTTAATCCACTTAGAAATTGTGCACTTGGAAACAGGGCCACCCATTCTATTCTCTGAGAAGGACACAAACAATTGATCCGATTTTCTTACATGTTTTGTCCTGTGTAAATAGAATCTCAGTTGTCTATGCACATCCAATTGATGAAATTTGAACTCTGCTTTGTTGGAGAAGTTTGGAAAAAACACAGGTAACTCAATGGATTGATGGAGGTTAAACGTGGAAGACACCTTAGGGAGGAAGGACGGATTAAGTCTCAAGGATACCCTGTCCTTATGGAAGATCAAATACAGGGGCTTAAATGGACAATGCCTGAAGTTCTGATACTCTTCTAGCCGAAGTGATGGCCACCAAGAACGCCGTCTTCCAGGATAAGAATTTTAGTTCGCAAGTGGCAGCCGGCTCAAAGGGCGGAGAAGTGATGGCTTGCAACACCAGATTTAAATTCCATGGCATGATGGGTTCTGACACAGGAGGGCAAAGTAACCAGGCTCCTTTCAAAAAGGCCTTGCAAAGTTTATGGCCCATAAGAGCGGGCTCGTAGGATACATGGAAGTTAGAAATGGCCGCCAGCTGCACCTTAATGGTAGAGGGAGCGGAGCCCTGTCGGAAGAGCAAAGCTAAAAAGTCTAAGACCGCCGATATAGGGGCTGTGAAGGGGTCCAGGCCTTGGGCCTGAGCCCAGGTGGAAAACCTCTTCCATTTGCTGGAGTAAATTCTTCTGGTGGAGGACTTGCGAGACGACAATAGGATATGCACCACCTCAGGCAAAAGGGAATGTAGTGGAGCAGCCAGGCTGTTAACCTGGGGGACTGTAGGGAGAGGTGGAACTGTCCCGACATGCGAGTCAATAGGTCTGGCTAAGGGCACTAGCATGATTGTCGCCGCCATGGATCCCAATAGCTGAAAAACTAACCTGGCTTGAACCTTCTTGTGGGACAACAAAGCTTGGACCTGAGATTGCAAAACTGTTATCCTTTCTAGAGGTAGAAAGGCCCTCATTTGAACAGAGTCTAGCCCTGCGCCTATAAATACAACACGCTGTGAGGGCAGCAAGGCAGATTTTTCCCCAGTTTAATGTAATTCCTAGCCTTTGGCAAAGGGTTATGGTAGCCTCCCTGGCTTGAATGAGGAGATGCCTGGTGGGGCGGTAAGGAGCCAGTCGTCCAGGTAAGGAAACACCTGGAATCCTAGAAGTCTCAGGTGAGCTGTCACCACTGCCAAACACTTGGTAAACACCCTGGGGGTTGTGGTGAGACCAAAGGGCAGGGCTTGAAACTGGAAATGACTGGTTCCCAGCCGGAAGCATAAATGATTCCTGGATGCCTTGTTTATCTTGATGTGGTAATAGGCATCCTTGAGGTCGATGGAGCACATCCATATACTCCCTCTCCCAGCAATGGGAAGATGGACTGAAGAGTGACCATTCGGAATTTGGACTTCAGGATGTAGTGATTCAATTGGCTGAGATCCAGAATGGGTCTCAGGTCCCCTGTTTTTTTCGGCACCAAAGAGAGTCTTGAGTAGGTTCCTGATCCGATCTGGTCTGAGGGGACCGGTTGGATGACTCCTTTTCTTAGCAGCTTTGATATCTCTAGTGCTGCTTGATCCCTTTGACTGGGTGGAACGTCCGGGATTTTTTTGATTGGGAAGCAAAGGGAATGGTGTAACCTCCGGTAATTATTCGAAGCACCCATCGATCCTGAGTGATGCTCTCCCAGGCTTGAGGATGCCTCAAAAAACGGCCCCCAACTGGCTCTGGAATAACACAGTCGGGCGATCCCTCAGGGATGCTGATAGGAAGATCCGCGAAAGGAGTCGTTGTCTCCCAAATTGCGGGGGCCTCCTCTGCCCCTAGGACGGCATCTTCCAGAATAATTCCCCCCTCCTCTGCCTCTGGACGGGGGCTCACCATGAGTGGCGGGGAAAGAGTTTTGTGACTTCTTGAACCACATCTTCCCTCCTCTCTGAGCCTTGGGATAAGGCCTAGAGGGAAGAGAAAAACAGGCCCCAACGTCAGATCAAGTCTTACCCTCCTGCTCACATCTGGTGAGTGTCTTTCACTTTGGGTCCGAAGAGAGAGGACCCATCGAAGGGGGAGTTGGGAGTCAGTGAAGGAAGACTTTAAGGCCTCCGCGAAGTGACATAGGCGCATCCAGGCTTGCCTCCTAAGAGCCAAACCTGAACTAGCTGCCCTACTGCCCTTGGCTGCATAAGATATGAGCCTCATGGACGAGTTGACAATGGAACCAAGGGTAGACAACTGGGCGTTAACAGTCTGCGCTACCGCCTCAGGCATGTTACCCGTCAAGGTATCTCCAAACTCTTTGAGGAGATTTCTCTGGAGCCGAGGAAAGTGACAAAGGTAATTCAGTGACCGCAGTGTGAAGGTCGCTGAAGACAGGGTACGCTTCCCATACCGATCCATACTCCTGGACTCCTTGTTAGGAGGATGAACGGAAGAAGCCTCTGCAACATCCTGCTGAGTGGCTGACGCCACCACCATGGCATCTATAGGGACCCCTTTAGTCAAGAACTCTTTCCCTGGGGGAGCAGACAGGAACTTATTCGGACTGGGCACCGGTTCCACGGAATCAGGGTGCGCCCACACCCTTCGACAAATCAGGTCCAAGAGTTCATCGAAGGGTGGAGACACCCAGGAGGCAGAAGGTTGAGCTCCGAAGGCCTTGAGGAATACAGACTCCTCCTCAGAGGGGGGCTTGGAAGGCCAATCGCCTCTCTGCCTCAATATCTCCAGGATGTCGGAGAAAGACATCGGATGACGACTTAGGGGACCCCTCTGCATCTTCGAGGTTGGTATCTGAGGTGATGGACTCATCTTGGGAGTCCATGTGCTTCCTCTTGCACAACTTCCTGGGGGGCTCCTCAGGCACAGACTCTGAGGGGCCCTCAGAAAGTTGGGGACCACTCATGGGGGTGTCCTCAGGCCTTCGAGCTCCACTGTCCACAGATAGGGGGGTGTCAGAGGCTCTAGCCAGGGTGTATGGGGACAGAGTGACCGATCCAAGTGATGTCACAGACGACCTGGCCAGTGTGCTCCTCATGGCCTCGAAGGCAGGCCCCCCCGAATCAGAGGACTGACCCATCTCCGAGACCACAAATGGAGTCAGTGTCCTCCTAGCCGAAGCGCGGAGAGGGAGACTCTGGGCCGACAGAAGTCCCGATGCATCCCCCTCGGGCCCGACCGAGGAAACCTGAGTGCCGAAACCAGATGACGGAACCAAAATGGATGGAGCAGACGATGGCTCCGATAAACCTCGCCAGGGATATCAGAGCCGGCGCAATGACATCACTCGGCACCGAACACTCCGGCTCCAACGACACAGAGGTGCTCGGAGGAGGAATCATCGGTACCGACAATGGGGTAGGCTCCGGAGCCGACTGGGTCGGACCCAAAACAATCTGGCTAACACCGGCGACTGACGGAGCCTCTGGACCACCCTATCCACGTCCAAATCAGACAACCTCGAGGATTTGGAGGAAACTGAGGGAGATGAGGATCTCCTACCTATGGACTCCTGTCTAACACTGTGTGACCAGCTCCGAATTGGCTCCAAAATGATCAGAGCCGAGGTAGACTCCAGTACCACAGATACCTACTGCGGCCCCGAGGACAATGGAGCCGAGGAGGCAATATCCAAAACAGAGCTCTTGTCCTGCGGCTCCCAAGCCAAAGGAGCAGAGGAGGTAGTAACTATTTTCAAAATCTTCTCCGGGGGCTCCGAAGAACTAGATGGAGCCGGAGATCTTTTCTTAATTCTGGTAGATTTAGACTTGCCAGTAGAAGAAGCAGACTCTAGATCCTCTTCAAAAGCGTGCTTGACTAGGCCCTTCAAAATCAGTTTATTTTTCCTTTCCTGCAGCACCCTAGAGCTGAAGGAATGGCAGACACTGCATGATTCTTGTAAATGAATCGCACCAAGGCAATAAACACAGATGGCATGCCCATCTGTAACAGACATTTTATAAGCACATTTAAGCATTTTTTAAACCCGGAGGGTTTATGCTCCTTTTGCTCTTTCGACATGTTCCAGCAATATCCAAACACGCAACAACAACAGGAGGAAGGCGGGAAACACTACTGGACACAGGAACTCTAATTCAAACGTTCCCTAGGAAAAGAAGAACGACAACAGAACACACTATAAAAAGAATGCGAAGGAGAGGACTAGGTCCCTCTAAATTAAACGGGCTTAGCCCGCCAAACACAAGGGATACCACACACACTCTCCAAAAAAACTAACTGAACAGGCTCAAACACACACAAAACACAATATAGCTATGAGAATAGCTTTCTTTTGTATAAAAGAGAAGTACAAAACTTTAGAAAGTTTAGTAAAAGTGTACTTAGCCACAGCCACGCTCGAGACCACGTCCTAACTCAACGAGCGGCAAACGAGATCTGGGGGTTGGGGCGAAGAGCATCCTAGAATACCGGTTAGCCCAGCCAATTAGAGACTTTGTGCTAGAAAATAGTCGGCAGAGTCGGAGCCAATTCTCTGCTCCGAACCCATCAGTAATGAATGTAGGCGAGATAGGACCACATAACATCAATTGTTACCTTTTTCTGACATCGGTTCGAGCAAGAAAAAAGGACTCCCAATGGGGTACTTAGCTTTAGAAGACTTCTGGAATATTAAATTCATAAAAAGAAAATTCAGGTAGCGGCCGACCGGCACTTGCGAACTGCTTCTGCTTCGGGTTCCTCGGCAAGAAAGACTGATGTAATGGCGTCGGCTGCCTGTTTTTATACCCCCGCCGACCTGACGTCAGGCCTGGAGTGACAGCATCCGATGCAGAAATACTAAGTCTCTGGTATTCGGGCCGACTGAGGGCTACCTGCATGCAGATAACCCAAGTGTAATGACTGCAACGGTGAAACACAAAGAACATCTGTACATGCATGGCCATCTTTTCTGTCACCCTGCACACCATCACTCATAAATCTCTCAGAAGCAATCCTTAAATGCATGCACATGTATTACTGTTGCATACTGTGGCACAAAAACTCCTGGAGCAAATAAACATATTGCTGTATTTAACCTAGAAACACTAGATTCCTGATTTGGACTTTCATCTCTTTTTTTTTTTTTTTTTAAAGAACTGAAGCTTAGAGAGAAATCAATGAACAAACAGCCTGAGTACTTAGAATTCTTTTCTTATACTAACATGGGGTGGGGCTACACTGATTCAGGGCTACTCAGCAGGAGTTTATGACGAGGATTCCAAGTGATGTTCCTGGATTATACCTCTCAACCTGGATTCATCAAAAATCTGGACAAAGGCCCATGAAAAGTAGGTACAACTGGCCAAAAATCAGGACTCTAACAAAATTTGCATATATACTCATGCAACCTGCCCACACCAGTGGAATTGTGGGATATCAACATGAAGATTGAGGTCACTAAATAAATAATGGCAGACATTTGAATTTCAGACTTCATCTCTCAGAAATTATGCAAAACCTGTTATTCTAGCAACTAGCTGACTTTACAAGAGCAATATTTAATATCTGTCCCTATTTTTTGGGCCTTTGTCCCACCATTATTTTTGTCTTTCGAGATTTCTTGCTCCAAGAGACAGAGAGGTATGTATGCACCTGACGACATTCAAAGTTTGCTTGTTGTCAGTTTTGTTTTAAGGTCTTTATTTTGAGAAGTTTAACTAGCAAACATATCACCATAAAGTGGTGGGGGCACACTGCTTTTAACTTGTCAGAACCAAAGAAGTACAAAACATTTTAAACACATACACTCTTATTATATACTTCAAAACTAAACGGACAGATATTCCAAGCAAAATACAAGAGGTTTCCCCCACGTCACTTACTAATGCACCTTAAATGCATTTATCCATATATGTTTAAATGTGCAATGTGTGGATACATAGTCTCCCTACTGGCATCAGCTGCTCAGAGTATGCTTATGGCTTGTGCGCTGTTCAGCTGCTCAGAGTATGCTTATGGCTTGTGCGCTGTTCAGGCTTTTTTCAAGTAATGTACTTACTCCCTTCTTGGTGCAACCGTTGCCTTGGTCCAAGCTCATGCAAAAGACAGCAACAGAAGCAAAAAAGAGGGTTGATGTGTTCAAAATTGGACTCTAACAATGTACAAAAGACAAGACAGGTGCAGTGAATGCACATATCAGATGAAATCAGTGCAGTGACTGCAGAATGTTGGCAGATTAAGAACCATAAATTCATCACCGGGTTCTTTCATCTTATGTACATTTTTCAGCCTGAGAGCTCCTTAAATTGCGGGTGAACTGGCCGGCCACTTCCGCTGAGGTGAGATGGTCAGTGGTATGAGACAGCATGCTGGTCAACTAGTTATCCGCCAGGAAGTAATCCCCAATGTCCTATGCTTAGCAACTGGAGACCATCTTCCTTCCATTGGAGCTTGAGCTTGGCTGTGCAGGGCGTCCTGTGGGCTCCCCACAACTTACCGACAGCTCTGCCTGAGCACTCTCCGCTGCTTCCTCCTTTGGGGGTGAGATCAGCCCCACCATGCACACGCTGAGCTGTACTCCATTCATTTGGCACTCCTGAGGGAGGATACCAGAAAATTAAGTACCTTGCGGAGTACGAAGCCACCCATCTGCTGCATAGGAGAGAAGGAAGCTTTGGAAACGAGTGGGAGAAAAATCAGTAACTCTCTAGGAGTAACTTTAGGAAGCCAGAAAAGCAGTAACAGGTACAGGCACACGTTACTAAAAGTCAGGGTTCTTACGTGTTCTCATACCTCTGAACTTAATTTTCAGTGACATCACCGATTCAACTCAAAATTTACCTCTGTCCCTGTTCCCAAAGTCCCTCTTAATCCTTCCTAGAGCTGGTGACTTTTGGAGAAAAAAAAATGGTGAAATACACTTATGACTATGACTACAGTTAGAAACGTTTTACGTTGGAAAATATATACTAATTCACATTTCTTATTCTGCCAATGTCTCTCACTCAAAATAATGGTACTACCGGTAATATTTTTTAGGAGATTATGTCTGCATTTTTTTCCCCTGAACCTGTTAAGATTTGTCCCCGATTCGTTGACAGCAATGCATGATCTGAGTGATGTAGCTTCCATTTTTGGCAATGGCAGTTCTTACTCTGCAGGAGAAGGGCAAGAAAAAAAAAAAAGAGTGGGCAGTAGTTATTATTAAAGCTGGAGCGAAGCAGAGAGAGAGTATGCTTCTTGCCTTAAATGTAGGACATTTATTTATTTTACTTTACATTTGGTGACCAGGAGAGTCCAACTAGATACAAGTCCATTTTCAGTGGAGGCCCAGGGAGAAAAGCTCCAAGAGAAAACTTATTTTTTTGTAAAACATACCTAAAGGAAAACACTGACATACAATACATTTTATAAGATAGGATTCATAATAATTAGTACTCTATGGTATTTACTTTTGAAGACGGTACAAAGCACAACATTCCTGGGATAGATTGCTATCAGCACTAGAGAGTCAGGATGTGCAATTAGTTTTGCAGTCTTAAGTAGGTAGTGTGTTCTGAATTGGTTACACTGACAGTCTTAAATTAAGTTAGGTAAATACATCAGAATTCCTAGATGTTTAGGTTTGTTTTTAAGTAATTAATAGAAATGAATTGAAGTATTAGCCAGGGGTGATGCAGGAGAATAGTCGGTTATTCAAGAAGTGAATTTTGACTAGTTTCTTGAACTGGGTCGGGGATTTGTCGTCAGTTATATGGGCAGGAAGGGAGTTCCAGATTTTTGAAATGTAGTGGCTGCAGACCAACTTACCAGCTTCATTGTTATATTTGGTAACCTTGAGGAGGTTTTGGGTGCTAGATCTTAAGGTTCTGCTAGTGGTATAGGGTTGATGAAGTTGTTGTAGAGCTAGGGTGTTGTCAGAGTAATGTATGATTTTGTGGGCTAGTGATAGTTGATAGAGTTGTAGCAGTAGTGGGAGTTCTACCCAGTTGAGTCTGAGGCAGTCACAGTGATGCGTTCTAATGGGTGAGGCTGTAGCAAATATGGCTATCTTATTATAACTGTCAAGTTTGTTTAGGTCATAATACAGTACTGTGCAGTTAACTCATACAATACTTACACACGGGTTAGTTTGTGTTATTATGCTTTTCTCCCCCCACTACCACTGTGAGCTGTAGAGGTGGGTAGCACCCTTTCCTGCTCAAATCAGTCGATATGGAAGAAACAAAAAATGCATTTTCTTCAAGTTATGGAAACTATGAAACTTGTTTAATGAAAATCAGTGAGCATCCTACCCTGTTGGAAACCAAATATAAATATATTTGGCAATGTCACTAGATGTAATGCAAACTCTTTTCAAATCTGTATGCTGCAATAGTTATACTGCGTGTTGACAGGCAAAATGTGCCCTGTTAAATGAAACTATACATAAAAAAAAAGAGTAGAGGTATGGAATAGAAACAGCTATGATAAAGTTTCAAGTTTTACTAAACAGGTGACCAAATAAATACCTGCAAAACTACTCATACTTTACTGATAGGAGTCCCATTTAAGGGTCTAAGCTACACAGAATGGACCCATCCTTACAAAAGGACAAAAAAACAAGGTGTTGATAAATTAAGGTAAATGAAAAGTACAGTTTTGTACCTACCATAAATGTAGATGTCCGATAGATATGCAACTGCAGTCATAACATATGGGTTGTCCTGCCTCAGGCAGCCCTCGGTCGGCCGGATTCCAAAGTCTGGGTCCGACGTCGGCTGATGTCGCATTTCTCTCCGACGTCAGAGCGGCTGGAGTACATAAGCATCAGCCGACGCCATTTTCTTCAGTGTTTCTTGCCCCAGATGCCAGGTGCCCTCCAAGGAAGACTGTAATCAAACTGGAAGACAAAAACAGGATTCCAGACAAATAAATGAGCAATAAACAGATACACCATAACAGATATCCCCAGCTAAGAGAAACAGGGATAGGAGTGGACCCTAGGCATAGAGGGGTATGGAGGGAGGGAAAATCCGACTGCAGTTGCATATCTATCGGACATCTACATTTATGGTAGGTACAAAACTGTACTATGTCCTTCAAGAATGCAACTGCAGTCATAACATATGGGTAGAATACCATAGCTTAGCTGGGGAGGAGGAATGCTCTAGGAAAAAGATGGTGTGGCAATCAAACCCTGCAAGACTGCCGAAGCAAAGCCTGCTCTGGATCTGGAGTATAGAGGGAGATTGTAGTGTTTAGAGAATGTATGCACGGAGCTCCATGTAGCAGCTTCTAGAATGTCCTTAGTAGGCACCCCTCTTAAGAATGCTGTAGAGGTGGCTGTAGCTCTGGTGGAATGTGGTCTGACATTGGCTGGAACAGTCTTTCCATGAAAGGAATAACAGAATCTGATGCAATGTCCAATCCATTTTGAAATAGTCTGTTTTGAAATTGCTTTTCCTTGGACTGCAGGGGCGTAAGCTACAAAAGGTTGTTCAGACTTCCTACTGGTCTTGGTTCTGTCCAGGTAGTATCGAAGTTGTCTGTGAATGTCCAAGGTATGTAACAGTCTTTCCCCCTTATTCTCAGGATTGGGGAAGAAAGCAGGCAAATGAATAGCTTGATTGAAAGAAACCCTAGAAACCACCTTTGGCATAAAAGTAGGGTCGGTCCTTAATGAAACCCTGTCTCTGTGGAAAATTATGAACGGTGGTATTGCCATTAGGGCCTGTAGTTCCGAAACCCTTCTTGCTGAGGTAATTGCCAACAGGAAAGCTGTCTTCCATGAGAGAAATTGCAAGTCAACTGAAGCTGCTGGCTCAAATGGAGGTAGAGTCAGTTTTTCTAGGACAAAATTGAGGTCCCAGGCTGGCACTGGAGCCTTTCTTGGTGGCTTAATGTTCTTGATTCCCCTGAGGAATTGCCTTCGCAAAGGATGTGAAAAGACAGGCGGATCAGTGTTATATCTAGCTGAAATAGCTGATGCATGTATCTTTATGGAAGAATATGAGAGTCCATTCTCTAGCATATCTGCCAAATATTCCAGGATGAGTGGGATGTTCAATAATGATGCATCATGTCCCTTGCTGGTATTCCAAATGCTGAATCTCTTCCATTTTGCTAAGTAAACCTTTCTGGTGGATGGTCTTCTAGCCTCTGTTAGTATCCGCTGAACTTCCTTGGAGAGAGATAGGTTGAGGTTATTTATGGGATCTCCCAGGCTGTTAGCTGCAGTGTCTGAAGGTTTGGATGCACTGTTTTGAAGTTGTGTTGAGTCAAAAGTAGAGGCCATTGGGGAAGGGCCCACTTCTTGGTGTGACATATGCTCCGTAGTAGTAGATACCAGTGTTGTCTTGGCCAGTCCGGAGCTATTAGGATCCCCTTGGGTCTCTCTGCTTTGATCTTTAGTAATACTGCGGTCATCAGTGGCAGAGGTGGGAATGCATAGATTTTTAGGAAGTTCCAGTTGAATGAGAGAGCATCTATTTTCCAAGCTTGTGGATGGTATGTCCTTGAGCAGAATTTTTGTAGATGATGGTTGAGGTGAGAGGCAAATAGGTCTACTTCTGGCCTGCCCCATGTCGAAGTGAGCTGTGTGAAGATCTTCGGATGTAACCTCCACTCGTGTGGATCTGTGAAATTCCTGCTTAGGCTGTCCGCCAGCACATTGTCTTTGCCTGGAACAAACTGGGATTGTAACTGAATGCTTAGGCTCAGTGATTTTTCCCAAAGATGCATTGTCAGTCTGCAAAGGGGGTAAGACTGGGTGCCCCCTTGCTTGTTTATATACCACATCACAGTGGTGTTGTCTGTCCGTATCAGTAAATGGCCTTGCTGAAGTTGGTGTTGAAAGGCCTCGATGGCATGCGTTACTGCCAGCATTTCCTTTTGGTTTATATGCAGATGTGTTTCCTTTGGAGACCATTGTCCTTGTATACACCTGCCTTCCATGTGCACCCCCCATCCAAGGTCTGAGGCATCTGTGGTCATGGTCTGTGTTATCTGTGGTTTTTTGAATGACACACCTGTGTTTGCCTGGCTTACCGAGGCCCACCATAGGAATTCCTTTTGTAGGCATGGAATGAGCGGTATTGGTTGTCTCTTAAGTTGTTGCTGTGCTGAGACCATAGGCTTTTTAGGTACCATTGAAACTTTCTCATGTGTAGTCTTGCTAGTGGAACCAGGAGAATGCAGGATGCCATGTAACCCAGGGCCTGTAGGAATCTCCTTGCAGTCATCTGGGTAAGTTTTGCCAAGCCTTTGAAATAATGAGTTAACTTCTCTTGCTTGTCTTCTGTTAGGTAAGCCATTTGAGAGGCTGTGTCTAATTTGGCTCCTAAGAAGATTATTTGCTGGGATGGCTGAAGTCTTGACTTTTGGAAGTTGACTGTGTATCCCAGAGCTTGAAGTAATCGTATGACATAGTCCAAGTTTTTTGTCAACATCAATTTGTCGTCCACTTGTATGAGGCAGTCGTCCAGGTACGGGTAAATTTGGATCCCCTGGAGCCTGCAATGAGCAATTACTGAAGCCAGGCATTTTGTGAATACTCTGGGCGCAGTAGATAAGCCAAATGCAATGCTGAGAATTGATAATGCTCTGGCCCTGCAAGAAATCTGAGGTATCTTCTGCAGCTGTGTCTGATAGGGACATGCAGGTATGCCTCCTTGAGGTCCAGAGTAATCAGCCAAGACCCCTTGCCCAGCATGGGAAGGAGTTGTAGAGTCAGCATTTTGAACTTTGTTACTATGAGAAAGGTGTTTAATGCGGACAAATCCAGTATTGGTCTCCATTGAGATTCTTTTCTTGGAACAAGGAACAGTCTTGAGTAAAACCCCTGGCCTTGTTCTTGTTGTGGAATTCTTTCTATTGCTTTCATCCGAGTCAGCAGAGAGATTTGCTTGATAGCCTCTGCCCTCTGGTTTTGTGGTAGGTTTGGCATGCCTTGTTTTCTTGGTAAGGTATGAAAATGGAACCTGTAACCTCGGTCTATAATGTCCAAAATCCATTTGTCCTTTGTCAATCTGTGCCAATTGTCTGCAAACAGAGATAATTTCCCACCCAAGGGAGCTTCTATTTGTTCCCTGGTAGGCGGAAGTAGAGGAAAGTCATTGAGATTGTGGCTGTGGGGCAGGTGAAACCCGTGTCACTTCTTTGGTTTGCTGGCTGCCATTGTCGTCCCCTGTAAGGACCTCTGTATTGTCCTCTTCCTCGGCCACGTCTGTTTTTACCCCTTTAAAATTTTTCAGGATTAGGAAAGGACCAGTTTTTTGAAGGCCAATTCCTACTGAATCTGGGGGGTTGAACCTGGAGGAAATCTTTCACCGTCTGAACTGATTTTGCTTTTTCCTCGATGGGCTTTAACACATCCTTAGCATTAGCACCAAAAAGCTTGTTCTTTTCCAAAGGTGCATCCAGAAGTTTTGCCTTTACATGATCTGGTAGTGGTTGATCTTTTAGCCATGCATGTCTACGAATGACTGCCCCTGTCATAGCTGCCCTACATGAAGCTTCCAGTGCATCATATCCACACTGCAGGAAGTGATTGCTTACTTGCTGAGAGTTATGTACAGCTTCCTGCAAAGACTTCCTGTCTAAAGGATCAGGAGAGGCCAGTGTTTTCTGTAAATCCTCTAACAGGAAATCCTGATATTGTAACATATGAAAAAGGCAGTTCAAAGCTCTCAAAGTAGTGGAGGTGTAAACCTTTTTACCCCATCTCTCTAATGACCTAGCTTCCCTGTTGGAGGGCAAAGGATTTTTAGAGGTGGAAGCTGAAACACCTTTAGGTCCCTGAGAAATAGTTTCCAAATCAGCAGTATGGGCCCTGAATAAATGGGAATGTGTTTCTGGGACCCTGTAATACCTGTCTGGCTTGGCTGGAGCAGGAGGAAGAGAAGGGCTGCCTGACGACAGGACAACCCAGTTGTTATGACTGCAGATGCATCCATGAAGGACATCAGGGGTAACACTAGAGTCAGCATACAAATCATCCAAAACATCAAGCACAGGAGGAATAGCCAAGAGCCTGTGCTGGGGCTTTTTAAGGAAAGTTCGAAGGCGCTTTCTGGAATCAGAATATTCCTGGCCTTGCCACTTGAAATGTTCCCTCATGGTATGCAGAACTTCCCCAAAAGAAATATCCTCAGGAGGGGAGGCCGAGGGGATGGAATCCTCTGCATCCGAGTCCTCATAGGTCTGGAAGAGCTCTTCCTGGCCATCTGAGTGGACAGAGTCCTCAGAATCTTCATCTGAAGAAATAGGGTCAGAGGGTTCAACCCGGGGCCTTTTATCAGAAGGAGGCTGGGATCCTCTCTCAGGATGGGCCTGTGAACCTCTAATCATAGAAATTAAGTCAGCAGCCATAGTCATGATTTGTGTCTCTGGAGTAGGCTGAGGTAAGGCTTTAGCAGTAAGATGCTTGGTCTTGCTGGCTGCCTTAGCCCTAGTGTAGGCCTTAATAGACATGGCCATAGGAGGCCTGGCTGCTCCACGTGCAGGAGTGACCTTATCTACAGCAATGGTCTCGGGCATTTCCTCGGTTTCGGTATCCGGAGGAAAATCAATAACTGGCGGAGTGATATCCGGAATCGGAGACGTCGGTAATGCGGTGTCTTCGGTTCGGAGCGGTGGAATAACTGTCTCAGGGGGAACCGGAGCATTCGCGGTAGGTTTTGGCGTGGAGTCGGTGGTAGACGCAGGCAGAGGATGTCAGTCCCGGTCTTTTCGTTTCTTGGGAGTTTGCGATGTCGGAAGTTCCGATGGCATTGTATAGCAAATTTTTCGCCGAAAAAATCTTCAGCGAACTCCGCCCGGCGCCTGAGAGTGCGCTTGTTGAAGCGAGCACAGGCTACACAGGCCGAGACGTCGTGGTCTGGGCCAAGGCAAGGAAGACAGTAAGAGCGGAAATCCTTATGAGGTATTTGTTTACCACAAGAAAGACAATTGTTAACTTTTTCAGTTATTTCTGACATCGGCTGAGGCAAGAAAAGGTCCCCAACGGGGTACTTAGCTTTTTTGATGACTTCGGAATCGAAGAATACAGGAGCTGACCGACCGGCACTTGCGAACTGCTTCTGCTTCGGGCACCGCGCGGCAAGAAAGACTGAAGAAAATGGCGTCGGCTGATGCTTATGTACTCCAGCCGCTCTGACGGAGAGAAATGCGACATCAGCCGACGTCGGACCCAGACTTTGGAATCCGGCCGACCGAGGGCTGCCTGAGGCAGGACAACCCATATGTTATGACTGCAGTTGCATTCTTGAAGGACATCTGTTTGGTACCAACCAGTGAACTAATCAGAAAACAGCACGAAGATGTTCCTGCTACTCGTTTTACCCAACAGCAGACAACAGTTTATCTAACTTTCAGGAACCAATCCTTATTTTGGAGGCTGGCGATGAGTGATGATTTCAGCCATTACTTAAATTTGTCAATAATAATAAACAACAACAATAAAATAAATAAAAATAATCTGGAATTAAGATGTTACTCAAACTCTTGGCACCCTATTATTTTGTCCTCAGAACCGGTAAATACAGAGGAATTCGGTAAGGTTGAGAGGTATATTCATGTTAAATCTTCTCTCCCGAAAAGCAGAAATATCCTAGTAGTTATGTAATGGCAAAGGTCTTGAGAAGCCTTTGTCCAAAAAGAAAAAAAAAAAAAAAAAAGCTTCACAGATCATGATGGCTGTATTTCAGGTTTGCCTATTTTCTACAAGTCTTAGCACTCTCAGTCAATATTATTATTTCAGGGGGCAGGGACAAAGCCCTTGCTTAGGCATGTGTGGGGCATGTACCCACAAAAAGACAACTTAGAAAAGTAATTTGGGCACATTTGTTTCAAGCAATTCAATTTTAAGTCAAGTGGCTTCCATTAAACATACATGAAGACACAGACACCCACAGAATTTCATACTTTTTCTTGTACAGGTATTACAACATACACATTCTAGTATATGTGGACCTCTAGTAACCTTTTATTAAATACTGACATTACAAGCATTTTTCCAAGATCAGAAATCTCAGTCAATTCTATGAAGTGCTATGTTTACAACACATTACTATGACAAACATTACTGAACGTAGAAGAAAAACATTTAAGTTTGCCTTTTTCCTCATTTTTATTAAAGTTATTACAAAAGTTTTTGCTCTGCAATTTTGTAATCACATTGGTACAGAACTGTTCCAGTCCAAGCTGTCTGAACAAACAAAAATACTTCAACCACACTAGCAACATGCTTAAGGACTTGTGTTCTGATTTGTAGCAGACTTTCACATAAAAACCTCTCATTCTGTTTAGAATTTTATGAAAGGCTTAATGGAGGAAAAAACAAAAACAAATCACACATTCAAAACACGGTTGTTCAAACAAAGCTGCTTTAAAATGTCTTGTGAAAATCTAACCACTCTCTCAAACGTGGTTTTAAGTTTTTCTCCTGATGAACATATCTAGTGCAAGAGTGGCTGAAATTCTTTGGAAATATCAAGTGTACTACTTGAGATCAAGGACAATTTGGAGTTAGATTGCTGCAAAATATACTATACCCAAGTTCAAGCATCCCTCCAATCAACAGTGCCCAGAGTGGAATGAAGGCAAAAGTAAGTTTCAGGTTGACATGCTTTTCCAGCATTGCACAAAGAGTTAAACAAAATGCTATATTTAGCAGCATAGCCATCAGGTACCACATTTTTCTCTTCATATTCTGTGAACCATTCCTATGGTCATAGCCGGATTTACACTGACCGACCATGCTTACAGTCAACATGACTAGTAGTATGACATCAAGAGCCCATTTTGGGATGAAAATAAGAAACCAGTTCACAAGAGCTTTTTGATCGAGTTTTAGTACCAGCAAGATCAGAAACAGCAATGTGAAGAACCACGTCAGCAGCACTCTCTGCGCCAGGGACATTCTCATCTGAACAGACTTTCAGGCTGGATTTCTGCAGTGCTGAAATCACCCTAAAACAAATGGTCAGAATTATCACCAATTTAGTACATACTAATTATACATTTGTTTAAAAATTTTTCTCATCAAAACTGCAAGAACTGTAATGTCAATGGTCTGAAATTTTGACGAGTATACGATTTGCTCCTTTCCTCAAGATGCAGTGACTTCAAAATATAGTATATTCAAGAAGTAGATGGTATGGAATCCAGAGGATTGCACTGGGGATGCAGATTGGAAAACTTCCTCTTTACCTACCTTTTCAAAAATTTGGGCCATCAATATTACAATCCTTGAAATTTAAATAGGAATGTGCTCCATTTAAAAATGGCAATATCATAGTTATTTGCATGCATAATGGGCAACTACTCCAAGGCTGACAAGGCAAAATTTGGTGTACTTACCGTCAACAATACAGGACAGCAATAACATTAATGACATGCGACAGGAAACATTTTACATTTAATGGTCAGTATCCACATTTCACGGTTATGATTCTGTAAAAAAGTTGAAACATTTCTCATAAACATGCTATGTCAGAGTAAAGCATGGCAGTAATGTTTAGCTGCTTTGTGTAAAAATGAAGGCATACTATGCTTTGTCTGAATGGCAAAAACATATGCAGCAGTCAAAAGAATGTCAAAGTACTTCTGCTATGCATGTGAAGCACTGGTAATATACAGAAGAAAATAATGTTGCCAATTAGGATAAAGTTGGTTTATAATTTTAAACATCAGACCAGATTTATAAAGCCGTATTGACAGTTCAAACCTGTAGACAAAAAGGGTAACTTGCCCACAGCCCATGCCCCTTTCAGCCAGAATACCAAAGCAATGTCAAGATCTAAAAAAAAAAAAAAATGTCTGACTGACCAAGAAATGTACAAAAAAATCTGTTACTGTCATCTAGTGGTCTTCCAGCATCCAAAGACATCTACACCCTACTGAAATTGGCATCAATGCCAATTTGAAAAAAAAAAAAAAAATGGTCAAAAGTCAGCATCTACCAAGCTTTTTCTCTACCAGCAGTATTGGTGGTGGAAGTGCAAAAATGGCTTGTAGAACTGAACTCGGCTCCATCTGGAAAAGGGCAAAAATGAGTTCTTTAACACTAAATGGTAATGGAGACAATAGGTCCGAATGGAGAGAGGATAGGTCAGCAAGCAAAGGCGAGTAGTGTTGCTGAAACTGAATTCATCCTCAAGTCTTGGTGAGTACCTTCATAAGGTGAACCCTGTTTTTCACAACATCTCACCAAGATGAGACCGATATATAGACTGCATTTTATATAGCACATATCATGGACAGAAGCAGGTCAAAGATTAAAAAAGATAGCTGGGTGCACAGGACCAAAGACAAAATTATGCCCAATCCTGGTAGGTGCACTGGTGCCAGGACCGGAAAAAATAGTGTAGAATCCTCAAAAATACAGAAACATTACAATGGGTCCAGGCCAGGCCCAGGGAGAGGATGCCCCCCCCCCCTCCGTTGTACAAGGAAGTAGCAGTCCACAAAAAACACAAAAACTGATAAGAGTGGGCTACGGAGGATAAGAAATTATGTACTGTTACTATTATGCAAAAAAGCACAGAATTTCCAGATACAAAATATACAAAAAGATTGAGAGAAATTAGAGGAAAGAAAAAAAAATACTTCCACAAGAAAAAGCTTCGGTACTTATGTATTATCGTAGCCAGATTTTGCGACATGATATGCTTTCTTGTCTTTTACTAAAACAACAACAAAGTGTAATTGGGAAGGGTAAACTGTTAAAAAGTTTGCTAGGATATTGGTGGTGGGTTTGTAAAACGATTAAGGGTTAACATTTTAGGATTTGTGGGTAGCTTGCTGTAAAGATGTCAAGCGTTGAATTCAGCAATCGCAGTGGTTGTATGTATACTTATGCTGGCCTGAAAGGAGTGTGAGTTTGCGTACGATGTTATACACACGCATAGATCAAACAGATTAGCTTTCATATTGTGGAATGGATTACTTTTAGTGCTGTTCTTGTGTGGAAAGGATTGTTTTTCAGCTTTACCCTATTCTGTTTGGATGTATTGGTGAAAAGAAGAAACGGGACACATGCAGTTTATGTTAGGTAAACTCTATTTCTTATAGCTTTACAAACAGTTCTAAAGAAACTTTAGAATACAAGCTTGTCAGGAAAAATAGGAAAAAGGGTTTACAAACATTTGTAAGTAGTACTGCTTTGCTTTTATGCTGCAATGCTTCTATTCTCAGGGCAAAGGCTGATTGAATGTCATTGATTTTCCTATGTTACGGCTCAACAGATGTGGATTGCTAAGAAAGGCTTTGCCAAAGTTGGTAAGTAGACAGTACTGCTTTGCTTTTATGCTGTGATGCTTCTATTTTCATGATAAAGGCTGACAGTGTCATTGATTTTCCTATGTGTTACAGCTCAACAGATGTGGATTGCGAAGTCCCTTTTGTAATGTTTTTCGGTATGTGTAGAAAGCTCAGAAGATATATATTGCTCAGTCGCTGTTGTACTGTTTTTATGTATAGGAAGCTCAGAAGATGTGGATTGCTTAACACATTTGAAGTAGAATGGGACTTGCTTTACTGATATGAGATGCTGTCAGTAAAGGGGAAACCTATTTTCAAACCTTATTTTTTCAGCCGTTTAACTGATAAATCTTCCTAACAAACGCAGAACATTAAAGAAAACACATTTCTGAGCTTTTTAATGCTTTCTTGGTGCTACTTGACACAACGAGAAGCAACCAGCATTACCGCGAAAATCTGGTTGAGATAATACGCAAGTACCGAAGCTTCAAATAAAAATTTGTGTTCACTAATGCAACAAATTTGATTAGAGAGACCCAAGATGAGCTGTTTGGAAAAAGCATCATCTAAGGAAGTGCAAAAATATAAGTATAAAAAAAGAAATATGGACATGGGAAAAGGATATCGGATGTGGTGCAATATTTATGCAAAGGTGAATCCATACAAAACAGGCATGCCCAAAGATATTCGAAGAGAAATACAGGCAAAGGCATCCAGACATGGAAAATTTCACAAAAATAATAATCACAAAAATAATAATAATCACAAAGATGTAATATAGAAAAGATTAGCAAAGTACGTGGTAAAGTCTAGTTAGAAGGTCTTAACAGATTTAGATCACAGCATGATGGAATGAGTCCTCAAATTAAAGGAGAAACAGGAAGATCAGGAGACATCTGAAGAAGAAATATGGAAATGTGAAAGATTTAAAATGGTACAATATTTATGCAAAGGAGAAAGCAAAATTAATCAATACAAAAAGAGTAGCGCCAAAGATATTTGAATAGAAATACAGGAAAAGGAATCTGAACATTGAAAACTTTACAATACAAAAATATAAGACAAGAGGAAAAGTAGAAAAGAAGATGACTAATGGAGAAGTTAAAGAAATAGAAAGTGAAGTTATGGAGTACCTGCGAAGTGAAGGATTCAGTGTAGAAAACCTAACTCGGAAAGCACCACAGCAGGACAGAGAAATGGACATCCAAATTAAGAGAAACCAGTAGAACGGGAAACAACTGGTCTTTTGCCATATGAAGATACTTTGGAGCCTTCCACAGCAAACCAGTATAAACGTTCACTTTAAGCTGAACAGCATGGCAGCGCTGACGCAGCCAATATTGAGGAGCGATAGGCCAGTGAGTTCCCATATGACAGAGCAACGGATGACGCAGGAGGAAATTGGAGAGAATGTGCTACAGGAAGATGCTATAAAACTTTCTATAGAATGACCGTAGGAAATAAAAGAACAAAAAATGTGCCCTCAGTTTAGAGGAAAATGAGCTCAGAGAAGAGAGTTGCTTGACATGCGATATAACAGAAGTAAATAGGATACATTACTGTGCAGATAAATTAATAAAATATAAATTTCTATCACAAGAACACAGGGTAGTAAGGGAAAGAAAGGGGAGAAATCAAATACCATCATGAAGTATTGCACAGAAAAACCTATAAAGCAACTAGTGTCACTGTTAGAGTACAGAAGAGGAAGCAGCTCAACAAAAACACTCCAGACGTGATAAAGGCAATGCACAGTATTAGAATGGAGTAGGATCCATCATGCACTACTGCAAATAAACTAAAAATATCAGCACAGGCAGAAAAACTTAGAAGATACAGAGATAAATAAGTACAAATTAAGTACTTTAGATGCCTCAAAAAAGTTTTTACAGAAAACTGGCAAGTAAGGTAAAAAGAATGGAAAGACCACACACACAAAAAAAGAAAACAACATTTGGAGATCTATGAAGATCCTGTGGAACATAAAGATACTAAGTGGATAGAAGTGAAAGAAAAATAAAATAAGTTTATTCTAGTTAGATGTTGCCCGTTCGATTCTCAGTTAGAGCGTCTTCTGTGTAACGACATGCTTGAATGGGCGTTCCTTCATTGAAGGTTGTGCGTTAGGCCCGGCAAGCCAGTACGTAAAAATCTACTGCCAATCATTATTGGACCGGAGTTCCGCTGTGGCGACCCCCAACCGGGAAAAGCCGAAAGACACAAACAAGCAATAAATAAAAAATAAATTAAAGCTCACAAGTTAAATAAATAAAAATAAGAAGTTCAAAGGTACAGGATATGAAATGGGATTCAGTAACTGTGAAATAAAGTGAAGAAAAGCCTCTAATTGAAAAACAAAACCCAGGCCTACATGCAGTACCTAACTTCTAGTTAAAAGTATTAACATCTTTGCACAAAGATTTAGCCATTTGTAAGAACTATTTAATATAGCCATTTGTAAGACCTATTTATATGCGCAACCCGGACAGACAACAACCTGGTTAACAGGAAAAACAATGCTCCTACTTGAGAGTGAACCTGCAAACTTCCCTAAAAATTATAGGCCAATAAACTGCCTTCAGACGACATATAAACTTATACACTAGAACTGATGCTGACAAGTTTCTCATTTAGAAGAAAGCTATCATGGCAACACACCAGAAGGGCACTAAAAAAGCAATATGAAACAAAGGATAATTTGTTGCCAAATAAAGTCATAGTGGAGAAAGTACAGTTGTGTACACCTACCATAAATGTAGATGTTAGAGTGTCTTCACTGTTGCAGTCGGTGTTTCCCTCCCTCCTATCCCCTCTTTTTCTCTCTTTTGTGGTGTATTTGTGTTTCCTTGTTGGATTCATTTATGATTTATTGGGGACTTCTGACATCTAGGGCAAGAAAGGCTGGAGAAGATGGCGTCGGCTGAGGGCTATGTACCAGAGCGTACTGGCTTGTACAGCCGACGCCGGACCCAGACTTTGGGATTTTGGCCGACCTCGGGCTGCCTGCCGGCAGGAGCACCCTACAGTTATGACTGCAACAGTGAAACACGATGAACATCTGTAAAAAGCTGAAGAATCTAAGTATGGCATGGACTGACTACAAAAATAGTGTCCGACACTATCCCATATTCATGGATGAGTGTGCTTAAAAATGTATAAATATGCACCCTATACTGATCAACTGCATAACAGCAACCATAAAACAGTGGCAGACCACTTTGCAAGTAAGCCATGATAAAGGACAAATTATTATTCCAGGGATAAAAATTCAAAGGTGGATATTCCAGGGCGACTCCCTGTCACCACTGCTATTCTGTCTTGCCCTTAACCCATTAAGCTGTCAACAGATTAGGCCATGGCTATAATCTGGCTCCTAGAAAACAAAAGTATAAAGATCTCCCATCTTTGTTGATGATTTAAAACTGTATAGCTCTCATCAGATCAGATAAGGGCAAGACAGAGAATAGCAGTATACTTCTCTGAGATGCAGGCCAAAACCAGTGGGCTACAGATGACCAAGTTGCAGATGACTGCAAGCCGGGCGTGGTCATCAATTCCCCCAAATGATGTGGACATCCTCCAAAAGGGTCTCACCCAAACAAATGACTGGTGCCAGAAACAAGGCCTCAAGCTGAATGACAAAAAAAAATCCATCATCCCCTTTGGAGAGAGTGATGTCCCCACATTAACAACGTTTTAAGCATGAAGTCAGTCATGAGGGATTTGGGCACCCAGGTTGACAGCAAAATGACTTTATCACCATGTTGCTTCCGTTGTACGGAAATATTCCTATATGGCGCACCTCATAAGTAACGGTATCTCATCCAGGGACTAGGATGTCATAACATCCCTGTATTCTTCCCTTATAAGGCCAATTAAGTACAATGCCCCCTTTGGCATGTACCTTGCAAAGCACATGCAGCAGCTGGAGAGACCACAGAAGTTCCTCACCAGAAGAACCCAGGGCCTCAAACATCTACCCTACAGAGACAGGTTAAAAGCCCTGTCCCTCTGCTCAGTTTCATACAGACTCCTCAGAGGTGACCTCTGTCTGGCATACAAAGTGATCTCAGACCCTGCCTTGATGGAGCCACTGCATATCCGCAAGTCAAGCTCCACTCGAGTAACCCGAGCCACTGCATATCCGCAAGTCAAACTCCACTCGAGTAACCCACATGTGGGACCTCAACCTAATCTGTGACATCAATAGGACTTGTTGGTGGGACAGATTTGTCCCCAAGAGACTCTCGCATCTGTGGAATAGACTCCCTCTCCACGTCAAGCAGAGTACCTCATTGTCCCTTTTCAAGAGCAACCTGGATAACTGGATGGGAAACAGAAAATACAACCCTGGGATTCCACCTATGTCCCTGCTGGACAGGGGCTTTGGGCGCCGACTTGTCTAAACATGGGCTAAACTCTTGGCTAGGCTACAAGGGCCTCAGAGCCAATAGCCTAGTAACTTCCTATGATCCTATTAAGATGAGGAACTGAAAGCACAACTGTAAGTAGTCAAAACATTTCCAGATACAAGAATGTCAATTTGGTCTTGATAAATGTGCAAGAACAACCTTTAAAGCAGGAAAACTGCAGCACCAAGACAACAGTTTGGGACATGTGATATAAAAAAACTTGAGCAAGAGGGAGTGTATAAACATTTGGGAATTGATGAAGAATCAACAATAAAACATGAAACAATGTGAATAAATCTCTGTAAGGAATATTTTAGAAGACTTGGCGCTAACATCCAGGAACAAAGTTTAAGCTATAAACTAATTTCTTCTTCCTGTCCTAACTTAACAGTTTTGGAATGAGTGACTGGCCCCAAAAGGTATTGGATAGATTAGGCAGGAAAACGAGGATGCTTCATGCTCACCAAATTATTTATAAAAATCAGTGCATACCAAGATTATATATTCCCCATTCCAAAGGAGGTATGGGCTCCTTGAAATTGATTACATGTATAGATCTGCAATTGTGGGACTGCACATATATTTGCGTACTTCGCAAGACCCAAACTTAGTGAAAGTCTTGAAACATGAGGAGAATAAATCCAATATGACTTCCCTTGGTGTAGCAGGAGGACATCGGTGTCAAGCAGTAATGGAAATCAAACCAGAAGTAGATAAAAAATCAGGCAGCAACTGAATGTGCCAAAAAATGAAAGAATATATGGTGAAGGATCAGATGAGAAGGCAAGAAATGTGGAAAATGCATAAATATAGCTGCAAGTACAGAAAACGTCTGGAAGAACTTCACATTGATCATGAACAAATGCAGGAATGGTTATGGACAGGCGAATTCAAACCAAAAAATGAAAGGTTAATACTGGCGGCCCAAGATGGTGGGCGATGTACATGTTGGTTTACAAAATCCATTGAACATGGTCGGAAAAACAGACAAATGTAGGTTTTGTAAAACAGAATTGTTGCACACCTTCTTGCTGGGTGTGACATACTAATGGCAGAAGGATTGTATCCTCAAAGCACAATAATGTGACAAGACTGTTGCACTGGGGACTGTGTAAACAGTAATATTGAAGCAGCTGAAAAACACTGGAAACAGAAGTCACAAAGCATCACAGAAAATGATGAAGTCTACATCACATGGGATCGCCCATTACCAACAGTTCAAAAGATGCGAGAAAACCAGATATAGTGGTCCATGAAAAGACAAAAGTAGAATTGATCATTGAAATCACTACACCCGGTGACTACAGTCTCTTGCATACAGAGAAATAGTCATAAAATACCAAGACTTGCAGGCAAAAACAAGAACAATGTGGAAGTAAGATACCCACCCAGACAGTTCCAATAGTAGTAAATTGCTTAAGACCCATTGTTCCAATTGTATTTGGATGCGTTACCAATACATGCAACTAACTGCGGTGGTGGTGCTGCGGTAGCGTTGTCGCCTCACAGCAAGACGTTGTCCTGTTCGATTCTCAGCTAAAGTGTCTTTTGTGTGGAGACATGCATGAATGGGCGTACCTTCGTTGAAGGCTGTGTGTCAGGGCTGGCAACTCTGCACGTAAAAATCTACTGCCAATCATTAGCGGACCGGATTTCCGCTGTGGTGAACCCTAACCGGGAAAAGCCGAAAGATACAACCACCACCAATACATGCAACTCCATATGAATTGCAGGAGCTGTCATTACTAAACATATTGTGGGTGCAGAGAAGAGCACTTCTGGCTGACAAACATTGAAACAATACTAATTTCATGTACTTTAATTGTACTTAGACTTGGGAACAGGGTCCATTCCAGTCATGGTATTAGAAACCCAAAAGATCTGGAGGAGGAAAAAAAAGAAAAAAAAATTCAGAAATGAAAACCAGCCATCTTGAAAAGCTCTTTACAGGGCAATTTTTCTGCTTTTTTTATGCGGAGCTTATCACGCTCAAATACTCAGTGGCCAACAAATGCAACAATACGACAGTGCTGGTTTATGCAAACAGAGGCAAATATTCATGGAAAAAGCTGACTAAGCGGTGATGTGCGAGAGTTTAACAAAACTGCTGTAAGGGCACGGATTAGTTGCAAGACACCAATTTCATTAAAAATGGATAATTTAAAGACAGCAGTAAGTAAAAACTCATTGTTGGCTTGTGTTACAGACACAAGTGAAGAACAAAACTTGCAAACAAGGATAAATAATTTGCATGAAAGAGATGATGCTAACATACAGGAGTAAAAATCCCTGAAGAGAAAATGCAACGGTTAGAAAAAAATGGTTCTTCTGACTGACTACGAAGCAAGGATGAAGAGGAAAAGTTCAACCAAAAGGACTTTGAGAAAAATGAATTGTAAAGCATCTTAAGAGTGTTAGATGAAAAAATATTGGACCTACTGAGATGGATTGATGCCACAGAACAACATAATGGACTACTAGAAAATTTCTTTATTCTAATACTGTGAAATTTGCCAAAGTAGAAATTAGTATCTTGATCAGAATAAAACAGACAAGCGGTTGTGGGTTCAGTTCAAGCAGCTTTATGACACACGTCAGGAGTGAGGCTTTGCAACTTAAACTTGAATAAACTTATAAACAGACTGACTACCACACTTCATACATGTGAACACACTGGCTGTTCTCTCAAAATGGCACTGCTGCCTACATGTGCTCACTATATGCACGTGCTTACATCTGGAAATGCTTTTTAAAAGGTACACATACACTGTTCTATATCCTCCCTCAGAAATGGATCGTATACTGAATGACAGTATTCAATGACATGCAATTTACAGAAATGATCTTTTAACATGCAATTATACAGAACTAATTCTCTGGCATGCAATCATACAAAATTAGACACACAACAATCATGTCCTGGTTGCTGTGTGTTTTAATCTAGGTCTAGAAATACGACCCAATTGTGTTAACATAAGTCAGAATTGGATCTAGCAATGGGGACGGTCTTCAAGGAATGTTCAACTTTGGGGACAACTGGGACATCATCAGGAACGGAAATGGATACGGAGACATGTTCTGTATGAACATTGTCAGGGTTGCTCTGAGATCTAGAGTCTATCACAGGTACGATGCTGCAATATCATTTCGGATACAGGAAGATGCCTGCGGTTTCTCCTGTATTCTATACCCTCAGATTCCACTAAATAGAATCTCTGCTCTGCACATGTACCTCTCACTTGACCAATTTGATCAAAGCCTTTTGCCGTTTGCATCCTTACTGCTTTCTTTTAATGGAAGATATCTGCTCGTTTCATCATAGCTGGACTTCTGAGAAAAACGCTTCTTAAAGTTGGGCTTTGACTGCTCTGTTTTTAGCATTAGGCACCAACAAACTAGAATAGGCAAGGTTGTTCTGGTTTGCCTAGATAGAAGTCTCTGAGCAGGACAGCCAAATAGGTTGTCAAGGGTACATTTCTGAGATTAAAGTAAATTCAAGGAGATATTGGTATTGTCATGCTTTGACCTCTCTAGTAATTGTTTTCAACTCTGTACTGCACGTTCAGCAAGGCTGTTTTGATTGTAGGTATTCAGGACTACTAGTAACATGGATAAAGTCCCACTCTTTTGCAAATCTCTGAAACAATTGACTGGTAAACTGAGTACAGTTGTCAGAAATGATGGTGTGGACTACCATGGACTGAGAAATGATGTTTCAACTTAGTAATAATAGCACTGGACATTAGGTAAGGTAGCAAGTCGATTTCGAACCAGTTTGAATAATAGGCGCTACCAACACTAAGTAATGCTGATAGATGAAGTGGCTTTTTTTTTGCAAATGCGGTTTAGTACTGTTGCATACTCAAAAAGAAAGGACTTATCAAGGTCTTTCGATACAGAAGGCCAAAATACTAGTGGTCTCACCCTTGTTTTGGTAGAATCGGAACCTGGGTGGCCACGATCCAAAACCTGAATGTTTTTCAAGTTGTAAGGAAGTAGAACCTTTGAAAATTATACCATCTTCCATCAGAATCTCATCTCTGTATGGAAAATAAGGTTGTACTTCTGGCGGTACACAGGATTGCTTTGACCGCCATCCTACATTGATGAAGTGGTTGAGCTTTTGCAAAATAGGATCAGTCTTTGTACGATCTCTTAGCTCATCAAATCTAGTGGTAGAAAAATTATCTGCATCAAGCTGTTCTGTGGTATTTCTGGGCGATCTGGATAAGGTATCAGCCAGATAAAGAAGTTTGCCTTTTGTATAGAAATTGTACTTTTTCAATCGGATCATCATTCTTTGTAAGTCTTGCTGGAGCTGAATGCATAAGCTTCTTTAAAATGACTAGAGGTTGATGGTCACTTTCTATCTGGATAGCTCGGCCACAATCATGGAAATTTGAACATGCGAACACAATTGCCAAAGTTCCTTCTCAATTTCAGCATACTGCATTTCAGTTTGGTTAAGGAGTTCTAGAAGCATAGGCAACAAGTCTGCCCTCTTTAAGAATAACTGCACCAAGACCAAACTTTGAAGCATCACAGGAAAGAACTACTGGTTTGTGGACATCATAGTACCTTAATGTAGGAGGGTTGGCAATTTGCTGTTTAAAGTTATTAAATGCTCTCTGGTGTTAAAACCATGACCAGGCAACATTTTTGCAGGTCAGCCCTCAAAGGCGCTGATAACTCACTAAAATGAAGGATACATTTGCTCAAATAGTTAACCATACCAGGAAAACGCTGTACGGCTTTGGACATTGTCTGGAGTGGCATCTCTCGAACGGCTGCTTGTTTAGAAGGGTCTGGTCATAAGCCTGTACTGGTAAATAAATGACCTACATAAGTAACCAAAACAATGTGTACTACTGCAACCAAACCAAAACAAAAAAACACAGAAGCTTCCCGAGGTCAGTGAAGGCCAGTTAACACCAAATAGCGTAAACTCAACTTTATTTCCGCTTTCATCAGAACCGGACTTCTTCAGAAACAATACCACCAGAACATAAAACAGGAACCAGCACTTGACTCCGTAGAACACAACCAACCACAACGAATTTACCTAGGTTTCGTCTTTAATCAGACTTCTTCAGAATACAAATGACTAAAAAGCCAAGTACAACCTTACACACTTAAATAGAAACAGGACATGACATCATTAAATTAACTGATATATTAATAAACATCTCATTAACAAAGTGAACTAAACACACCAATACAATGAAAAAGTACTGTATATAAGTCATTTGCAGTACTAAATTTAAACAACAACAACATATAACATACATTTAATAAATGCATCAGTTAAAATCCCTTTATCCAAGGATATGCTTTAATTTTAAAATAGGGGCAATGGTGATGTAATAATTAATGCCAGGAAATACCATGGCATTCAATTTCAATTGCCACCTCATTTCACTGATGTCAAGGTGAAGATCAAGGACCTTCCCCTGTACATCCATAACCACTTGTTGAATGACACAAAATTTGAATGTATGCCCACTATTTGATTCAATATGCCTATACAATGCATTAGTTTTTTTCTTTAATCTTATATCTGACTGATGCTCCATTACACGATCTCTAAGGGCTCTACTAGTTTTAACAATATAGTATGCTGGACATTGACCACATAGTGCTACATACACGACATTCTTGGTGTAACAGTCAAAATGTCCACTGAGCCTAATTGAAACACCAGCTACACTAACCTTAGAAATTGTAAGGCATATCAATGAACACACACTACATCTACCACATTTGAAATTGCCTATTTTCTTCACAGTGAATGTACTAGCATTGGCTCCCTTCTCTAATAATTACTTAAATGATTGTGCCTTTCTAAATACACATTTAGGGGACCACCTAACTTTTCACATACTAACCTGTCAAGTCCAAGTAATTTCCAATTTGTAAGCACTATGTCCGTAATATAAGGTGCATCAAATGAATAAGTGGTAATGAAATAAATACCACTTTCCTGCCTCACCTTATCCGCACTGTCCACAGCTGCTTCACTAATTGCAAGCACGTTGACGTCCATGAGGACAGTGTCATCCGTTCCTATTATTGGGGGCTCATTGTTGGATCTCCCCTTTAATAAAGCCCAGTACAAACCATTTGCTCTCTTTCGCTTAACTTCATCAGCTATAACCTTACACATCATCTCAGGATATCCTCTCCTTATAAACATGCCCATAATGAATTCAACCTCCCTCAAAAATTCCAACTCGCCACTAGTCATTCTGGCAGCCCTGACCATCTGACCTTTGACAATAGCTTTTTTCTGATGGTCAGGATGCCAACTAGAATAACTAAGATACGAGTTTGAAAAGGTAGCTTTTCTATGAATACCAGAGACAAAGGTATGCTCAATAGGATCAATTTTTAAATTGACATCTACATATATGATTTCCTCTTTACTAAAAGCATGGGTAAACTTTAAAAAATATACTGTATTATTGATGTACTCCATAAAACAATTAACTTCAACATTACCTTTCCATACTATAAACAAATCATCCAAAAAACGAGTATAATGCCGGATTTTAGACTTAAACCTGCTTGCAAAAACATATTCCTGCTCCCAAAATGACATGATATAGTTGGCATAAATGGGGGCACAAGCCGCCCCCATAGCCACACCTGTGACTTGCTTAAAATATAAACCTTCGAAGAAAATAAAATTGTTATTTAATACTGTCTCCATTAATGTTATAAGTAAATTAATACGATCCTGATCATATAAGACAGTTTTAAAAAGCTGCCGCTCCAACCATTCTAAACCAATGCCATTAGGTATAACAGAAAAAAGATTGACATCAATCGTAACCAAAATCATATTATCACTAACTTCTAGAGTCCTTAGCTTTTCCAAAAACTGCCAAGAATCCTTGGTGATATAGTCAAATAACTTAATCCCTTTTTGTAGCTGATAATCCAAAAATTTACTTATGAAACAGGTCTTACTGCGTTTCCCATCAACTATGGGTCTAAACTTAAGGTTATCCGACCCTTTATGTATCTTAGGGATTCCAAAGATTCTACTCACCACAGGATATTCATTGCTGATATAAGAATACTCCAACTCATCAATTTGCCCTTGCATTAGTAAGTCTTCCACTAACAAATTCACTTTAGCATAAGCAATATTAACTTGATTTAAGCTACTTTCCTCATACGTGTCACTATTTAACATAATCAACATGTGATTGATGTAATCATTCCTATCCATAATCACTAGACCACTACCCTTGTCTGGCTTCATGAACCTAATAGACTGATCTTTAACCAGTTCATTTAATAAGCCATGTTCTTCCCTAGTTAAATTAATTGCCTTACTGAATGCCTCTAATCCACTTCCTGACTTACTCCTATTAATGTATTCTCTTATGTCAAGTTCACAAACCTTTTCAAACAAGCCTACAGTATTGTTAGAAGGAGGCATAAATTTACTAGGCTTTCTTAAAACGGCCGTTTGCCCGCCAGGGGTATCATGAAACATCAATTTCAAATTCATTTTCCTTGTTAATAACTTCAAATCAAATCAATAGGTCACTTAAGTTCCCTCTCACTAGTGGAACAAAGGTAGATCCCTTTGAAAGCAAGTCAACATGTCGTAAATCGATAACCTTGTTTGAGTAGTTATAAACTTTATAGTCACCATAGTTATTACTTACTACACAAGGGTTACTAATACACCCTCCGTTGACCATTTTCAATTGTTCCTCTGCTATTTGAATCAAGCATTCAATTCCCTCATCAATGCTTGAATCCACCGGACTCATAGATGGTTCTCTACATTTACAAGCATTATCAATAATTACATCATTACTAGCACTTAAAGATAAGGGAGTTGGATAGATACTTAAATCGGCATTGAAGTCATACTCATCACTATAGCCAGAAAACACCAATGAGCCAAAACTACCAACAGGTGCCTGACCTGTACTAGAAATTATATCCGGTTCTAAATCACTATCACTTAAATTTAATGCCACAGCATCTTTTACACTTAGGCTATTCAAATTGGTCTTTTTCCCAGTCTTAAAACCCACTTTGGGCTCAACTTTCATAATATGTGAATATGTGCATTCAACACCAATATCAGGATTAACATATTTCTCACTGAATGTTACAGCGTTACCAGCAACATCAGGGTGAACTATTAACCGAGGCCCTTCACTTGAAAAAGCATTCATTTTACCCATATTCACTTCAGTAACAACTGTGGGAACATAAAAGCATTCGCAACCAGTAGTAGTGTATTTTGCAGTATTTGCGTTGGAACCAACAGTGCTTAAACCAATATTTAAATCAATAATAGGCTCAATCAGCTCACCATCAATTAGGGAAACCGATGAACCAAGTTGAATATCCAACGTTTCACTTCTGCAAGTTTCCTCATTGAATTTTACAGTTGCGCCACTAGATGGCAACATCTTGTACACATTTTCATCATGCACATCTACACATACTTCACTCATAGTAGTTAACATAACCCCAAACCCTTCGTTTGAACCATTAAGGTGCTCAGATACTTGTTGTAGCTTCTTCAGAAACAATGACAGAACGAAAAAAGTGCAAATGTTAAATACATAACATTTAATAAATCTTCCTAAAAAGCCATAACCAAATAAATGTAAATACAGAATACAATACAAAAATAAAATGTAAAATAAAATGGTATTACATACCCTAAAACTGATGCATATAAAACTCTATAGATCTTCATAATTTCATTAAAAGATATAAAATGTATATATGTACAATTTACAAAAATATATGTTTAATATTTACTTTAAACACTTTACGTTTATAAATTCATTTAACCCAGGCTTCTTTGTCAGCATCAAGTACTATTTGCCACAAGATTTCTCTCTGCTAGAGAAAATTCTTAAAATCATCCCCTCTCAAGTCCCCATTACCTACTTCCAAAATGGAGAACAAAAATCTCTTGCATTTATTGCACTCCGAAGAGTGCTTAAATAGGGCATTGTTGTGATCCTTACATTTGATACCATAAACGAGTTCCCTTATATGATCTTTTAAAGGGCGGGTAGTCATTCCTACATAGGTGTCGCAACCGCTACACGCTTCTATGTAAATGACACCCTCAGTTTTGCAGGTCAAAAATCCTGGAACCTTAAAAGGTACCATCTATATGTCCTAACACAATACAAGGACCCTCCATTATATACCTGCAAAAATTGCAGTTTCCACACTTATACATCCCTGTCCTTTGAATTTAGTCCTCAAAATTTGATTACAGTGGTCATTCTCTAATAATTTTTTGATGTTAACCTGATTCTTGTAAACAAAAATTAGGCTTCATCCCAACTGTCTTAATTAAATCACTATTTCCTTCTACTATCTTCCAATTTCTTTGAACAATTTTTCTAATAAGTGGACAATCCACTGTCATATCCAAGGTAAAGGTTGCCCCTACTGGTTTATTTCTGTTATTCTGGGTAATCAACGGAACCCGCAAAATAGGGGGATAAAAAGAAGCCCTTTTCTTTAAAATGTCTCTTTGTAACTGACTTAAAAATTCACCATTATACCCCCTGGTCAAGAACATATGGGTAATAAAATCAAACTCTTCTAACAGTTCCAAATCGGTAGTCATCCAAGTAGCTCAGATATATTGTCCTTTGGGTATGTTTTTCTTCATATATGAAGGATGATTACTCCCTATTATGCAGGTACCCATTTGTGAAGGTCTCTTTTCTGTAAATCCTGCTATTAAACACATTCAACTCCGGTTCCCATTTTAAGGCTACATCAAGAAAAATTTACCATGTGCCCGCTCATCCCTTTTGTAAATTTCAAGTATTTGAGGCTGAATTCATGTCAACAACAAAATTATCAGCTACCTTCTCAGTACCTTCCAAAATAAAAAAGTAGTCAACAAATCTGGTATAAAATAAAATTTGATATCTGGCGCTCAGCTTAACCAGGACTGTGGTCTCCCAATAAGCCATAACTATACTAGCATAAGACAGTGCAGCAGGAGACCCCACCGCAACACCCTTCAACTGTCTGTAATATGCCTGATCAAATAAAAAGAAGTTATTACTGAGTATAACTTCAATTAGGCTACATACAAAATTTACTTCTGGGTTTACCATCTCAGTATTGCATGACAGAAAACTGACAGCCTCTGTTCCCTCAGAATGAGGGATACAGGTAAATAAGGAGATCACCATCTACTGTAAGCACAATGTGTTTGCTGGTGATATAAACAAACCCAATGAAAAAATTCCGTAATTTCGCCAAAAAATCCCATGAATCTTGAATATAAGATGATAGATGCTGCACTAAGGGGTTTAAGACAAAATCAACCACTATCCCTAATAGAGTGGGGGGGAGGAAACAATTGGTCTAAAAGGCAGATTCCAAATGTTCTTATGAACCTTAGGAATACCAAATAAGACACCTATCTTGGGCTTATCGATTAAACAAAAATTGTACATGTCAAAATCTGTCACCATTCATGAGTGCATCATACAAAAAGTATTTAATATATTGGTAACTTCTAGAAATAAATTCTTTATCCACCTTTTTGTATTCTTCAACATTGTTCAACATTAACATACCATTCTGATGCTGTTCAATATTCATGACCACAACATTTCCCCTTCGTCGCTTTTCATAAACCACAAATTTTTAATACTTAATTGTTTTAAGGCTTCTCGATCTTTTGCAGATAAATTATTAAACCATTTGTTTTCATCATTTAAACAACCCTTTAAATCTTCTAAACAAAATTTCTCAAACACCTTAATGGTGGAATTTAAAATAGGTGTATAACTTGAAGGTTTCACAAAACATTTTAAATCACATTTAACATCTTTAAACAGAAATTCAGCCGTAGAGTAAACATTTTAAAATTTACTACTGTTCTTTTGTATTCCGCCCTCCTAGTAGGGACAAAACTGAAGCCATACTTCAAGACCGACAGTTGTGACGCCTTCTATGTAGGAATACCTGCCCTTTAAATGATCGTATAAGGGAACACATTTATGGTATCAAATGTAAGGATCACAACAACGCCTTATTTAAGCACTCTTCATTACGTTTCTGAAGAAGTCAGGTTTTGACGAAAGCGGAAATAAAGTTGAGGTTACGCTATTTGGTGTTAAGTGGCCTTCATTGACCTTGGGATGCTTCTGTGTTTTTTTGTTTTGACCTACATAAGTAACTTCTGGTGTCTGAATTTGCACTTCAGATTATCCAGCTTTAAATTCACTTCCCACACTCTGTCCAGAACTTTCTTGAGGTTTTTGTCATGCTTCATTTCACCACTGCCTCCAACCAGTAAATCATCAAATATTACAGCACACGGGTAGCCTGAACATTTGCTCCATTACACACAAATACTTCATTGGTAGAATTTATTCCAAAAGCCATCCTGAGGAATCTGTATCTACCAAATGGGGTACTGAATGTAGTCAGTAGTAAAGATTTGCGATCAAGCATTACTTGCCAAAGTGAGCTCTGCATCCAAGACAGAAAAAAAAACAGTGACATTTGGCAGGAGGGTGGCAATCTCCTCGAATGTACTCAGAGAATTAGGTCTTTTTAATGCCTTGTTCAAGTCTCTTGGGTGAATGCAGATTCTGATTTAATCTGAATTTTTCTTATAAGCAGCTACCATGGAAGACACCCACTCAGTTGGTTCTGTCACTGGACAAATCACACCTTGCTGCACCATTTTGTCTAACTGGACCTTGACTTTTGTCCTGCATAGCTACTGGAACTCTCCTTGCTAATCTGACCACCGGACTGACCTCTGGGTCTACTTTCATGGAGTACCCAAGTGGAAGTTTGCCTAGCTTGGATGGATTCCTCTGCATCGGAATCCTCACAAGCAGTCAGAGGTTGCTGTTCCTTTTCAAAATCTGAATAGTCAGATTCATCGGAATCCTGTTCTGTCAATTTCTGGAGAAGGGTGCCTTTTCCTTTTAGAAGTTGTGGCCTGACTACCCCGGATAAGAGAGATGAGATCCTCTGCCATTTTAAGCATTTGCCCTTGGGGTGGTGAGAAGCAAGACAGTGGCTAGAAGCAGATATTCTAGGGGTGGCCTGGCTTCTAGGCCTCAGAGAATCCGTTTGAGAGAAATGGTAGTCTGATAAGGCGTCATTTTTTGTACAGATTCGGTAGTGCGAAAAGCCTCCTCAGAATCCGGTGCCTGCGTTATGGCTCCGGACCCAACTGAGGCAGAGACAGCCAAAGGCTCAGAGTACAAAGATTCCTGTGGCATACTGGACTCCGCAAGGGTCTCAGTAGAGGCCTGTGTAGGTATCAAAATCAGGCATCAGCGGCTGCAAAAGTGCCTCACTGAATTCCAGAGAAATTACTTCCTGCTTAGCAGCAGCATCGTTGGAAGGCTTAGCCTTGTGTGGTCCGACTCTATCTCTGTTTTTTCAGAATGTCCACGAATTGTTGGCTGATGGACACTATCGGAATGCGAAGATGGAACATGAAAATAACCGTCTACAAGAGCTCTACGGCGAATGATTCTCACATTAGAGAGGGCAAAGAACTGGCAATGGGGGACGTCATGGCTTGGGCCTAAACAAGTGATGCAATAAGAATGGAAGTCTCAGTGTGGGATCTGCTTTCCACAGGCGAGACAACTGTTAACTTTTTCGGACATCCGTTAGTGCAAGAAAAATAGGTTCTCAACGGGGTACTTAGCTTTAGACGTTTTCAGCTAAAATCCAAACTCTGGTAGTAACCGACCGGCACACTTGCGAACTGCTTCAGTCTTTCTTGCCATGGAGCCTGTAGCAGATGTAATGGCGTTAGCTGCCTTGCTTTATAGCACTGACGTCAGTCAGCAAGCGACAGCAGCCAATGCAGAAAAACACTGACTCTGGTATTTGGGCCAGCAGAGGGCTACCACAGCAGGGATAACCCACAGGTGATGACTGCAACAATGAAACACGAAGAATACCTGGGACATATGCTAATGATGGACTTCTTTGGTAAAAGAAAGCAGTTTCATTCTCAAACTCTCTCCGAGACCTAATAATGGCTGCACAGGTCTTCTGACTACATAAAAAACTGCAAGCTGCAACTGTTCCCAGCCAAATAGCATGAAAGCACTACTTAGCCTTCGGTTTGAAGCTCTTCATCTCCATAGGCAACAAGCTTCACACAACTGGCGAAATTAAGTTGATCACCAGCTCTCACTCTAGCAAACGTTTCTGCTGACACTATATTACACTTTGAACAATTGTCTACTTTGAAATCTGTGGGCTTGCCATTGATCAGGGGAGTACAAAATACCTTTTTGCAAACAAATCTACCTTTGCACCGACCACTGACTGACGCACCATCTACACAGAAAGTGGGGTTGCAGCTTTCTACATGATATACTTGCTTTTTGAATGACTTTTAATAGCTGAATGAGGCTTGCTTGATTTACAAAACATTTTGAAAGTGGTTCCATTTTTTACACCTGTGACATTGCTGACAAATGCCAAGCACTTCTTCTTTTAGACTCATGACTGGCACCACAATTACAACAGTTAACAATAAGACTCTACTCTGGTTTTGCGGATTCACCATTATACTGCACTGAGCATGTCCTTTTTACTGAACTAGTCTTGGAACTTGCTAGAAAGCTACGGACTTTCCAAGGTAGACCTGCAGGGGTTGCAGCTGCCATGTGTTTAGGCCTGCTTCTGCTTGCCATGTGCTTTATGGTGTCTACGATTGCTCTACAGGCTGTTGAAACCATGCTCATCACTAGCAAGCATACTTGTGCGCCTTACTGTGAGCTCATAGATTTGGCAAATCTCTATGGCTTTGCTGAAGGTTAAATCACTGTAAATCTTTCTTACTGCAGCACTATTAACACCACATACAAGCCTGTTCTTTATTAACATCTTTCAAGTCACCAAATCTGCATGCTTTGGCCTTATTTCTCAAGTCAGTGATACAAGCTGCAAAAGTTTCACCTGGCTTTTGGTCTCTTATATAAAATGCCTCTCTAATGTAACATTTGTCTGGGGGTTGCACATTTCTTTCAATATACGTTTTAAGCACTCTGGGTCCTCTCTTGATTCAGCCATTACCACAATGTGGTGGTTTCCCCCTCTCTTGCATATACTGCTGGTGCATACACAAATGAACGCGCGCTCTCTCTCTCAATAGCCTCTGACCCAGCTAAGTTAAGCAAAATGAATGCACTTGTACGTGCACTGTCAAAAAGAGCTGCATGTATTAAAATATACTCAAGCTCAAATACTCTCCAATTTTCTGCTATATTATGATCATAGGTTCATAGATTAGTACTAGGCTAGCTGCCCTTTAGGGCCATTTTAAACCTAGCCAATTACCCTATGTGAGAATCAAACTCTGCACCTTGTGCTCATAAGGTAAATACCTTAACTATTATGCCAAACTCCCACCCCTACAAGTGGAGTGGGTTTGCGAAATGCCTCTGCCATAACAACACACAGTATTGAAGATGCCTGAAACCATGTGCGAACACACAACTATGTATGCCAGAACTTTATGCCAGTACTTGTAATTATGCCCAATAGCACAACACACTCTGACATAACTACACTTTGCCAAATAAATCTCCGTAGCACAACACTTTTTCTCTGAAATCCCTGTACTTTTTGAAACCACTCATCAGTGTAAGAAATACTTCAAAATGACTGCACTTTGTGAATAAACTATATACAGCCGAAGCTCAGAGTTAGAAACGCTTCAAAATGAATGTACCTTGCAAATAAATTATACACAGCACAGAAACTCTTCAAAATAGCTGTACTTTTGTGAATAACAATGCACAGTATAAGAAACACTTTGAAATGGTGGCACTCTGCAAATAAATGTACACAGCACAAGAAACTTTTGGAAACTGCTGCACTTTGACTGTATTTTGCACCCAGCAAACTCTTTGAAGTAATTGCACTGTAATAAAGCGCACACACTGCAAACACAATGCACACACCACATACTTCATACAACTCTAGTTGTGCTTGGAATGGCTTCGGTCAATGCGAAATAGTACTCCGTGCCCAAACATGGTCTTTTACTAAAAACATGCAGTCGCCTTGCTCTTTAAAAGGGCAAATTAAATTAAAACTGGCACAAGAAAAGTATAACTAGTATAAGAGATTAAACTTAAACATGCTAGTTATGCAAACCAAAGGTAATCCGAGTCCACGTGAATATCTGCTAGTTTTATCAAATATTGTAGTTTCAAACATTGCTTAATAATGCGCTGTGCCTTTCATTTAATAAGTTTTGTGCAACTCGTTTGATTAATGTGTTTTGTGCCTCACAAATGCTCAGTTTCATTTTCTTTGCCAAATAAATCATTTGTGCAAGTTTGTTACCTTAATTTAGTTTCACTTAACAAGCTTAAATCTGCCTTCACCTTCAACTCCGCACCTCATGGCTTGAAGTTGCTCTCTTAATCCCAGTTCTGGCACTATGTTGCTCATCCGGTCAGGATAAAACAGACAAGCAGTTGTGGATTCAATTCAAGCAGCTTTATTACACACAAACACATCAGGAATGAGGCTTTGTAACTTAAATAAATTTATAAACAGACTGACTACCACACTTATGTTAACACTCAGGCTGTTCTCACAAAATGGCACTGCTGCCTGCACGTGCTTACATATGGAAATGTTTCTTAAAAGCTACATACACACGCTCTGTTCTACAAGTAGCTTCTTGTTGCAGCCATAAGGATAAAGAAAATAAATGTGGAAGGTGATGCAATCTATTTTTTTTTCAGACCTGCCATTCAACATTTTTCTGAAATAAGCAATACGTTTTGGCATAAAAAAAAAAAAAAAAAAAAAAGTAAAGCTGACCCAACTACCTTGTTAACTACCCTGTTAAATGGAAAGTAGTAAAGTAGTATGGAAATCCATACCGTTAACCCCTCTCTACAGTAAGAGAAACCGGACAATTTGACACCAAGAATTATTTAACAGCCCTTTTCTAGTACTTCCCATATTGGCTCATCTGTACAGAGTGAGCAGCACTTATGGACAAAGTCCAACAATGATCATCTTTTTTCACACTCACTCCTATCTTGAAGCAGAAATGTGGTAGACCGTTTCTATCCTTACATTGTGGAAACTCAACATATAGGATATGAATAAGGGTATGCTCACGGCTTATTCTACTGCATTATATTTGACATAATGACACTGAATATTAATTGTGCACATAGTTTTTCAAAGCCAGACATGTGAGGACTTAGAATTGTACTGAAGATATTACAAGAAACACACACGTGATGAATAATGCATTTAAAAAAACAAAGGAATTGGAGAAGTATGAAATAAATGTGGCACTTCTACATAGGTGCAAAGATAGTTTTCAATACAATAGGTGGAGAATGTGTGTGTGTGTGTGTGTGTGTGTGTGTGTGTGTGTGTGTGTGTGTGTGTGTGTGTGTGTGTGTGTGTGTGTGAATGAGAGGGAGGATAGAGGAATGGTGAGGATACAGGGAGTAGAGGTGGTGAAAGTGGATGAGTTTAAATACTTGGGATCAACAGTTCAGAGTAATGGTGACTGTGGAAGAGAGGTGAAGAAGAGAGTACAGGCAGGATGGGTGGGTGGAGAAGAGTGTCAGGTGTGATTCGTGACTAGTACCAGTAAGAGTGAAAGGGAAGGTCTACAAGAGAGTAGTGAGACCAGCTAGGTTACATAGGTTGGAGACAGTGACATTAAGGAGGAAGAGGAAGAAGGTGGAGATATCCAGAAAGTAGAATATGGGGCTGGGGCTGAAAGAGAGAATTCTTGCAGTTTCTCTGAAATGTAATGCAATGAATGCCAGTATTGGGTTGATGTATGGCTCAAGCATATCAGATGTTTCTGGATAACTGAGGTTTTATAAAAAAAACAGGCAATACATGTGTAATTTCTGTAGGAGATTTAAATTCCACAGCTAATCCAGAGCTTGACAGATCAGAGTGCGTAGAATGAATGGATACCATGTTTCGCATGGTTAATTTTTGCAGCTTTGGATGGAGAGCGAAAACATACATGATGCATCTCATATAATATGTCCTAAGAGTTTACATTTATTTCACATTTTGCTAAAGTCTGTTCAAGAAAAGGGTTTTTATTTTCTATGATTTAATTAAAATATGAAGATTTAACAAAAATCACCAGTAAGTTTTACAGATCATATAACTGTTAGATACAGTTATGAATTATACAGAGACATTGAAGTATTACATGAGAATGTTTGCTGAATGGTTTAAGCAGTCCACCTTCTGTGAAGAAATGAAATCCAACACTAAGGAATAATGGACTTGAAATGAATCAGAAGCTCTATCCTTTAGGATAAAATGGAGTGTCTTTAAGGATTTGGTCTACAGTTGCATAGAAAACTGGTTTAGAAAAGAAAAGCTAACCTGAATTTAAAATTGAAATTAATGAATGATAAATTAGTTATGTTAGTGAGCTATGATAAATATATAAAGGGCTGGAAGAGATTAATTCACTTACCCCAAGTACACAAAATGAAGAGAACCTTAAGCATGGATTTTTATATATATATATATATATATATATATATATATATATATATATATATATATTAAAAAAAAAAGGAAGAAGGACTATTATGACATACCAATGCAGAAGTAAAAAATTTTGAAATACAAAAATGAATTATGTAGAGTTTGTGATTGCAGTCAGTTATGTAGGTGATAGCATCATAGAATTAAACAGGAACAAGGGACCAGGCCCTGACGGTTTAATTTCAGAATTTTATACAACTTTAGATCTTTCAATTTCTCAGTTTGTGCGATAAAAATTATATAATCTTATGTAAGCAACATTGTTAAATAAAAAAAAAAACAATTTCAATGTGGTCCTACAGCATCACACAGAGGTAATAATCATCAGGGCACTGCTGAGAGATTTTGCAAATAAACCACAGTCCCATTGCTCAGACCATTAAATTATGGTCTATTCCATCTTATGGCAATCCCAAAGACATTGATCCATGTTATCCATCTTCATTCTTCCTCAACTGATGGGTTTGGATCCGACTAGGCTGCATCTGCTAGATCTCATTCAAAACTCTCAGGCTCCTCCTCTTACTCATAATAACCCGCCAACCTAACATACTTCAGACAGAGTTTGCTGTTCCTGGATATAAAGGAACAAACCTATTACAAAATTTAACAAAAGCAAAAAGGCAAAAGGAACAAGGAGCAGAGGTTCCTGTACAACTCTTGTATCCTTCGAGATGCACAGGATGGGGGTAGGAGGGCAGGAAGTTAAGAAGAGTGAAAATGGACAACCCAGATGGATGTTATGGCAAGTACACATCTTTATCTTAGGTTGTCATTTTCATTCATTCCTCAACTGATTAGACAGAGTCCTTAGGTACTGAAACTTTGGGAGGCCCTCTGGAATGGATATTCTGGAATATTGCAGAGCCAAAGACCACTCTGATCCTGGAAATTAAATCCTATTTGTAATTAGCAATAAATGTGTGAGAAGTTGCAGCCACACAAGGTCATAGACCTTGAGGAATGGGCTCTAGAAAGCTTAGGCAAGGATACATTTTTTTTTTTTTTTAACCATAAACGCTGGAGATAAACTGGCCAAATGGTTAACTGAACGCAACTGTGGAGAATCTGTTAAGAGGAAGGAAGCAAACAACTGGTCAGTTTTCCTAAAGTCTTTTGTGCTACAGAGATGAAAGCAAAGTTGTCTATCCACATCCATAAGGTGGAGCATATACTTTCCCTTATTCGAAAAGTTTGGAAAGAAAACGGGTAGATTAATGACCTGGTTTATGTTGGTCAACAGGTAAGGAGGTTTACAAGAAAGTGCCTGGAGTTTGGATATTCATCTAGTTGATGCGACGGTGACCAGAAAATTTTTGTCTTGGAAACCATTTTAAGTTCTGCACTGGCTGAAGGTTCAAAGGGAGTCTGGGGTAAGGCCTGTAGCATGATGGTTAAATCCCAAGAAAGAATAAGATCCTTTAACAGGGGGTCTATAAGTAAAAACGTTCCCCTGAGAAAGGCTTTACGTAGTTCAAAGGTGTGTACTAGTCTAATGGCCCTGGAGCCTTTACAAGCCTAACCCATAGAAGTGCCCTGGCATCGCAAAGCTAAGAGAGTTATCTGCCTAGGTGTACATTAGAAATGGCAACCAGCTGAGCTTTAACAGTTGAAAAACTAGCCCCTTCATTGAAAATTGACACAAAAATTCAAGGATAGAGGGCACCGATGCTTAAAAAGGATCTAGGTCCTTGCTAAGGGCCCAAAAAACAAATCTCTTCCATTTACTGTTGTAAAATCCTTCTCATAAAAGCTTTTTGAGAAGATGAGAAATGACGGACCAGGGAGGACAGCCTGGGCTGTCTAGCAATCAATGGAATTGGAGAAACCATGTGGTTGGTTTGTGGCTTGTTAAGTTTGGATGAATCATACCCATCTGACGAGACAGGTGGTCTGGAGTGGGATCCAGTATCTAGGGTGGATGCAGAAGGCGAGGCCAAAGGAAGGGGAACCAAATCTGATAAGGGCAAAAAGGGGCAATGAGGACAACTGCACTCTTCAACCAGAATGCTTTCTGTAAAAATTTGGGAAGGAGAGGTAATGGTGGGCAAGCATAAAGAAGACCAGAGGGTTAATTGTGGACTACAGCATCTCTTGGGGACTCCCCCGGAGGGATCAGAACAAAGAACCTGCTGCATTTGTTGTTGTGGGGAGAAGGGGACTCCCCCAGAGGGATCAGAACAAAGAACCTGCTGCATTTGTTGTTGTGGGGAGAAGCAAATAGGTTGCAGCATGGCTGGCCCCATAAAAGGAAAATTCTCTGCCACTTTGACATGGACATTCCACTCGTGAGGCATTAGAATGGACTTGCTTCATCTGTCTGGAATCGCACTGGATTTTCCAGGAATGTGAGTTGCTATCAGAAAGCGACTGGAAGACATCACTCATTGTCAAGAAGCAATGAGAATGTGGCAAAGTAAATAAGATCTGGTTCCTCCCAGTCTATGTACCAGACCATTGACATATTGTCAGTCTGAATTTATTAATTCTCCCGGATGGAAGAGCATCTTGAAAGGCCAGCAATGCAAGGACGAGTGCTCTCATCTCCAAGACAATGACATGCATCTTGGCCTCTTCAGGGAAGCTCATAGCTTGGACTGTCCTTCCCAAAATAGTACGCCCCCACCCCATGTGGAAGGCATCTGTGGTCACCATGGCTGTAACAACAACAAATGGATGGGCTTCAGAGAGCTTGTTTGAATGATTCCACCAAATATATCTTTTGCATGCCTCTGTGATCTTGGAGATTAATGGATGTTGAAGAATGGACCACTGGACTGAAAGGCGTCCACTGACGAATTTGCATTTGAAACTTGGCCACCATCATGGA